>NW_006921740.1:2406901-2432377 GCF_000298275.1 Orycteropus afer afer
TTATTTTAAATTCAAACAGTCTAGAGAACATGATGAGTAAGATGAGTTATTATGGTTGTCACTCACATTTTTCTTCTCACTGAATAAATGTGATTGATCTGAGTTGCGAGTCATTTCTTTCTTCTTTTTTTTTTTTTTTTTTTAATGCTTTGTGGGTTCTGACTTTAAACATGAGAGCAATTTCATGAAGTCTCCTGATCTATACTTTTCAAAGAGTCATACGCTCCCCTCTCACAAGACTAACACAAGTATTACCATGGGAAGGGCGCTTTTTGCCACAGGGCTTCTAATTGCAGATCAGAGGGTTTGTTTCCAGGTTTGAAGTGAGCACTTCCAGTAGCCTCTGGAAGGGCTGTCTTGTCTTCTCTTGGTTCTTTTTCTGTAACTGGAAGTTGTAATTCTTCCTTTCTTGAATCAGAGTGGCCACTAGAGTATAAGAAACAAGTGAAGCCAAGAAAAATAGCTTCCTTCAGGGGAGTGTAGACATCAACATTAAAAAAAAAAAGTACAGTTTCAAAGAAGCCACAGAATGTGCACTTTTCCAAAAGCAGAACATGTGACAAAATTTTAAAGGGCTTGGTTTTACACCTGGGACTCTAGAGAGAATGAAAAGCTAAAAGACATGGACATCATGACTGACTGTGAATAGATAGAGAAGATAGAGAGACAGTAAATTGCTAAAGGCAACCAGTGCATTGGAAAAGAAAGACTAATTCAAAACCACGGATACAATTACCTAGATTAAAAGAGCAAGTGCCCTTCTTAAATTTTCAGAGTAAGTTTATAAAAATCACTTAATTTAAAATGGAACGTACCTTTTGATGTGAAAACATATAAACCCCAAAGCATAAAAAGGTAATATAATTAATTTTTAGATCAAATTTTCAATGAGGGGGAATATTGCGCATTTGTTTGTTAAATTTACAAACATTAGGAAGCAATTAATGACCCCTAAACTCGACAAAGTCATTACCAAGTTAATAAGGACAATCATATCTCAGATCCACGGTTAGTCGACTTAAAGATGGAATAGATTGAATTAGCGAAATGAAGTCAGATGATGGATTTAAAAACACAAATAAAAAACTCATCCCACTCATTAATGGAGAAATTAAGAAAATTATTACCAACTTCTGCTACTTTCTGTCACCTCAGGCCATTGCTGATTCTCCTCTTGTCTTACTTCCACTACAAGACACTGAGGCAGATACGTCCTACGTTTCCATTCCATGCTGAGTAGTTCCTTTGTGTTAAATGGAACATATTTTGTGGTTCGTTAATTCATTCACACAGCAAATGATTACTGAATGCATATTGAGAGCAAAATATTGATTAGAGTTTGCTAGTTATACAAAGATGAAAAGATATGACCTCTGCCTTGGAGGAGTTAACCATCCAGTGAGAAACACACACATGAAAATAATGACAATATAATATGCATACATACATAAAAATAATGACGACGCAGAGGACCTTTGAAAAAGGTGCAACGGAGTTGAAAGGGAAGACACTGAAGACTCCTGTGGAGAAGGTAGAGCTTTGGCTGAGAGTTAATGGCTGAGACGGAGTTTGCTGTGAGGTTTAGAGGGTGCTGGTGGCATAGTGCCTAAGGCATTTGACTGCTAACCAGAAGGTTGGTGGTTCAAACCCACCAGACACTCTGAGGAAGGAAGACTGGACAATCTACTTCCATAAAGATTTACCATCTCAGAAAACCAAAGGAGGTTGCTACGAGTCGGAATCAACTCAATGCCAGTGAGTTTGGTTTGGTTTTAAGGAACTAACCTAAACCTACTGGAACATATACTTAAGTTCAACTTGCTAGGTAATTGTCGTTGAAGAAATTTGAGGTGTTAAGAATTAGCTATTCCACCAGCCTTACCAAAATGAAAGCAAGCCTCAGAAAACATTCCACCAAACATACAGCATTTATTAAACCTATGTTCATTAATAAACAAACCTCAAACAGTTCCAGATGAAACCTCATCTCTGAGTTCTTTCTTACATAGTAGGATCACTTCAGGCAGACAGAACCAAATTTCACAGGCAGGATTCCATTACCTTCAGAGCTGACATCAGGCAATTATAAATTCTTCTAAACCAATGGTTGGACATGGGGCCATTTAGGGATTCAAATTTAAGTGCCATTTCTAGGACCACAGGCTATAGGCCTCACTACTTCTTATACTCTGCACGTTAGAAGGAGCCCTGGTGGTGCAGTGGTTAAGTGCTCAGCTGCTAACCAAAAGGTCAGTGATTCGAACCCACTAGCTCCACGGGAAAAAGCAAAGTGTAAAGAGTACACAGCCTTGACTTAGTCTACAAAGATAATGTTCTACATCCTACTTTGGTGAGAAGCTACTGGATTCTTAAAAGCTTGTGTGTGGCCAGCTAAGATGCAACTATTGGTCTCTCCCCTTCCAGAGCAAAGAAGAGTGAAGAAAATCAAAGATGCAAGGAAACAATTAGGCCAAAGGACTAACGAACCACAGGAACACCAGCCTCCATGATTCTGAAACCAGAAAAACTAGAAGGTACCCAGCTACCACTGCTGACTGCTCTGAAAGGGATCACAATAGGAGGTCCCAGACAGAGTCGGGGAAAATGTGGAGCAAAACTAAAAATCACAAAAAAAGGCCAGACTTTCTGGTCTGATGGAGACGAGTAGAACCTCTGAGACTATGGCCCTTTGACTCCCTTCAAGCTAGACACTGAACTTAACCTCCATGACTCAGCAGTCAGCCAAATGATAGGTGGTCAGAAATAAGATGGAGAGTAGTATCAAGAGGGTATGCACTCATTAGAACAATCAAGCATATGAGATCAAGAGGAGAGCAGTTGCCCAGGGTAGAGGCAGGAAGCCAGGAGGGGAGGGGAAGAAAGGACAAAGGGAAGAGGTGGCCACAGGGAAGAATACTGTTACAGTGTCACAATTTAAAAAACAATAAAACAGTACAGCCTTGGCAACCCTATAGGGCAGTTCTGCTTTGTCCTAAAGGGTCTCTGTGAGTTAGAATCAAATCCACAGTGACGTGTTTGGGATTCTGGGGATTTTTAGGGCATTCTTAGAGTAAAAAGTATCTGGAATATGTTAGCTAATCCACATTTCTTTAATATCTTTAATTTCACCAGTGAAAGATCATTTTAAATGTTCATCTTGCTATTTAAAAATCATCAATTCCAGCGATGGAAAGAATGTTGCACATTTACTATTCTTACTTGTACAACCTCAGGTGTTGGTCAAGATCTTACTAACAGAAGCACTTGTCATAGATTCTCTAGAGCTGCACTGTCCAATATGGTAGCACTTGCCATCCCTGGCTATTGAGCACTTGAAATGTGCTAAATCAAATTCACATGTTCTGTAAGTATAAAATGCACATGAAGATTTGAATATTTAGCAGAAAAAATGGATCTGCATTCATCTACTAGCCCAAAGGGTTGGCAGTTCGAACCCACCAGGAGGTGCCATGGAAGACATGCCGGGCTATCTGCTTCAGAAAGGTCACAGCCTCAAAAATGCTGTGGAACACAGTTCTACTCTGATATACAAGGGGTCACTGTGAGTTAAAATTGACCCAACAGCAACTAACAATAACAACAACACACACACAAAAAATGTAAACCATCGATCAATAATTTTACATTACTCGTGCTTTGAAATGATGTTTTGTACAGCAAAACCTGTGAAAGATGGAACTTATATTAAAGTGGAAACCTGTCAGAGAAGGAAAACTCAAATATCTTCCACTAAAAAGACCGATACATATATGCTAAGACTGTATACCCTGTCAAAGGCAAAAACCTTTTGAGACCAGGAAAAACAAGGCAGTCCAATCAAGTTCTGACTTTCACAGGTTTCACTCTATGTACTGAGTGACATAAAATATATTACTAAAATTAATTTCAACATTTTTTTTTTTACTTTTTTAATGTGGCTACTAACAAATTAAAAATGCTGGTGGTGCAGTGGTTAAGCATTCAGCTGTTAACTGAAAGATCAGAGATTCAAACCCACCAGCAGCTCCATCAAATAAAGATGTGGCAGCCTGCTTCCGTAAAGACTTACAGCTTTGGAATCCGTGTGGAGCAGTTCTACTCTATCATATAGGGTAGCTACGAGTCAGAATTGACTATCCAGAATGGATTTGGGGTTTTTGTTTTACTATCCAATTGAAAACACTGGTGATTGAGTAGTAGAATTCTTATCTTTCATGTAGGATACCTGGTTGTAGTTAAGTTTGTGTGTCAAGTTGGCTGGGCCTGGTTGAGTGGCTGGGCAGCTGGATGTAGTTCTTCCCCATGATGAGGATGGTAATCAACTCCATGGTGGAATCTACTGTGAGCAGCTGAGCAGCTGCCTGAGGCATATGGTCTGCTTCCTTTATATAAGGAGAAGCCTTGGGGAATGGGCTCCACCTTTCCGGCACACTTGAACCCTGCATGTAGCCAAGTTGTTGTTCAGCAGCCTGTATGTTTCTCTGCCAATCTTGGAAACTTTTCTGGACTTGAATTAGTGGCCTGCCATGTTGTTTGGTGATATCAGGACTGTGCTTTTTCACTTGTTGACTTTGGGCTTGTCAGCCTCAGCAGCCAATAGCTGTCTGAGTAAAAAAAAAGCCTTCAGCTTCAGTGGACCGGCAGCAGGAGGCAGAGCTGAAGCCCAAGGTTGAGGGCCTTTCACCAGCCCCTAAAGCCTGGCACTTCAAACCTGCACTTAAAGCCTCCAAACTGTAAGAGAATAAACTCCTGTTTGTTGAAGCCATTCCATTTATGGTATATTTCTGTTATAGCAGCACCAGGCAACCAAAACACCTGGGCTTGGTTCTTGATCCACACACCTCAAGTGCAGCCTCCACCTGTCTGTCACTGGAGTCTTATGTATTGATGTGATGCTCAGCAGGTTTCAGTGGAGCTTTCAGACTAAGACAGACTAGGAGGAAAGGCCAGCAATCTACTTTAGAAAGTCAGCCAGAGAGATGAACTTCCAGCCAAGCAATAGACAGCCCGAGAAAGTGAACAAGTACACCAGGTAGGTACACTCCTTACAACCATCCATCATGGGAGAACAGAAGGGCAGCATTTGTGCAGGGAAATAGCTCAGAGGACAGGAATGCACATGAAAGAAAGGCACCAGGCAAAGGAAACCATGGGGAGGAAATGAGAAGAGAGCTGTTTCATTATGGTGATTGCAATCAACGTCAGGAAATAAAATGTGCATGAACTGTTGGATAGAAAATGAATTTCCTCTGTAAACTTTCACCTAGATCACAATAAAATAAATAAATAAAATGCTTTGGAAAGTCACCCAAAGAAAACCCTGTGGATCACAACGGTCTGATCTAGCTCTGCATTGGGTCACCGTGAGTCAGGGACTGACTCAACACAGCTAACAACAACAACAACTAGCAAATTTAATAGCAAATATTATACTTTTATTGAACAGCATTTGCTTTTGAGTCTAGAACATGAAATTCCAGATCGTATTGCATGCTGGTCTTCTCTTGATCACATGCTCCCAATGATGCCAGTTGCACCTAGCTTAACCTAAGAAACATGCTGTAACATCAAACTGTATATGCTAAAGTGTTTCAGAGCAAATTAATTCAACTTATATTCATTGATTGTACGGTAATGGAGATTTATATCTCCCTGGGGGAGACAGAAATAAAAAATATAAATAACAACAAGAAAATAAATCAGGAAATCGTAAGTGCTCTGCAGAGAGTTAAAATGGTGTAATATGTTAGAGAGTGACTGGGTTGTTGTTGTTGTTGTTAGGTGCCATCAATTTGGCTCTGATTCATAGTGACCTTATGTACAACAGAAACAAGCACTGTCCAGTCCTGCACCATCTTCATAATCCTTTCTGTGCTTGAGCCCATCATTGCAGCCATTGTGTCAATATGTCTCATTAAGGGTCTACTAGTTTTTCACCAGGGAGCTCTGGTAGCATAGTGGCTAAGACACTTGCCTGCTAACCAGATGGCTGACGGTTCAAACCCACCAGCCACTCCTCGGAAGGAAGGTTGGGCAATCCTACTTCCGTAGTGATACTGCCTCGGAAACCCAAGGAGGGGTCGCTATGAGTCGGGGCCGACTCGACGGCACTTAACAACAACAACAGTTTTTCACCAACCCTCTACTTTACCAAGCATGATATCCTCTTCCGGGACTGGTCCCTTCTGACAACATGATTGAAGCAGGTGAGATGAAGGCTGGCCATTCTTACTTAATGTGTTAGAGAGTTACTGGGTAGATGTTTTAAATTGTATAGTCAGAGAAGGCCTCTCTGAGATGACATTTACTATTATATCTGGGGGGAAAAAGTGATATCTGAGTGACATGATGGAGCCAGACATACGAAAATGGGGATGGGTGTGTGTTTGAGGGGTAGAGTGGAGCTGGGGTCTAGGCTGAGGAAACAGCTAATATCGTTAAGTACTATCAATCAGCCACTGACCCATGATTACTCCATGTTGCCTGGTCCTGTGTCACCCTCATAACCATTTGTGGATCAGACCATTGTGATCCATACAATTTTCATTGGCTTATTTTTAGAAGTAGATTACCAGGCCTTTCTTCCCAGTCTGTCTCAGTCTGGAAGCTCCACTGAAACCTTTTTAGCATCATAGCAACATGTAAGCTTCTACAGACAGACTGGTGGTGACTGTGCATGTGGTGCACTGGCTGGGAATGGAACCTGGGTCTCCTGCATAGAAAGGGAGAATTCTCCCGCTGAACCAGCAGTGCCCCAAACAGCAAAAGTAACAGCTCAAGTGTGGGAAATCAATGAAGTATCCTAGCGAGAGAATGTAAATAGAGAGGGAAAATATATTCAGCCTGAAGCCTGGAGAGTTTCTCTTTAATTAAGAGGTTGTGCGAGAAGGAGCTCTGTGGCATAGTGCCTAAGACATTTGACTGCTAACCAGAAGCCTGGCAGTTCAAACCCACCAGCCACTCCTGGGAAGGAAGGTTGGGCAATCTATTTCCATAGTGATACTGCCTCAGAAACCCAAGGAGGGGTCACTATGAGTTGGATCCAACTCAACGGCGATGAGTTTGGTTTTTGGTTTTTTTGTGAGAAGGAAAAAACCATAGAAGGAACAAAGAACCAGGGAGATCAGAGGAAAACACTGAGAGAGACTGTGTGGTCACAAAGACCAAGAGATGAGACTGTCTCAGAAGAAGCAAGTAGTTACTGGGTTGAAGTGTATTGCTGATGTGTAAGGTAAGAGCAATGACCACTGAATTCAACTTCATGAAGACCACTATCAAGTTTGATAAAAGCAGTCGTAATTGGGCATTGGGAATGGAGTCCCATTAGGAATGAATTGAGCAGAGAATGAGGGGTGTAAAGTGGAGGCAAAGGCTCTAGTAGGCCCTTTCAAGCAGATTTTATGTGATGGAGAAGACCCTGTTCTGTCTGAGGAACAGTAGAGATGACTGGGATGTAGATATTATTGAGCTGGCAGGGGGAGAGAGAGAAAGTAGAGAGACAAGGCCACATGGGAAATGGCATTTTGTGCTGTGGTGGAGGAGAGGGAAACTCCTGAAGGATTTTGGCCAGAGTAACTTAGTGATTGGATATGAGGAGAAGAGGAAGAAACTAGTAGGGAAGTTTGATTATAAAACATGAGGGTCTTTCCTGTCATCTTCTTTGTCACGTGGGTCTACAGACAATATGGAAAGTTCTGGGGGAATATTGTTAAGGTAAGTCAGTAGTGTAGAAGTCCTTAATAGAAGTAGACCAATTCATCAAAAATCAATTTACTGAAAGCCTTGAACCCACTCATGTGGGTTCCAGCCAAATAAAAGACAGACATATGAGGTGAACATTTACATTAGTTAGATACACTCCTTGGAGAGATCAATCATGGGATACTAGAAGGGCTGTGTATGCACAGGGAGACAGCTCAGGGGAGAGGAGTGCATAGGAGGGAAGAACACAAGGAAGAGGTAACTATGGGGAGGAAATGGAAGAGAGCTGTTGCATTGTGGGAAAGTGCAGTCAATGTCATGAGACAAAGTGTATGTGAACTGTTGTATGGAAAATGAATTTATTCTATAAACTTTCACCTAAATAACAATAAAAATAAATAAATAAATTTACTGAAAACCATTTAGCTGGCCAAAATTCAGTTTGGTAAATGATCAATTCACTTCATTCACCAAGTGTTTCAATTAACCAAAAAATTATTTTTAAGGATTCTACTGAAAGTTAATTTGCTGAAAGCCAACTTGCCAAAACCAAATAGTTGTATGGCCAGTTTTTCAAATTATCAATCCATCAATAACTCTGTTGTGGTTATTAGCTTCTGTCATATTGACCCCAGTTCATGGCAACCACATGCACAATGGAAAGAAACACTGCCCAGTCCTGCAGCATCTGCGTGATTGATTATAGACCAATCATGTGATCCAGAGCATTTTCATTGGCTGACTTTCAGAAGTAGATCACCACGCCTTTTCTCTTAGTCTGGAAGCTTCACTGAAACCTGCTCAGCATCATAACAATACACAAGCCTCCAGTGACAGACGAGTGGTAGCTAGGTAGGAGGTGCATTGGCTGGAAATCACACCCAGCTCTCCTGCATGAAAATTCTACCACTGAAACACCACTAGCCGCTGTACAGTTTATAGTGAAAGTTAAGCGACATGAAAATAGTTAGGTAATTCAGAGAAGGAAAAACCCTCGTGGCTAAAAAGTGTATATAATCAAACCAACGCAAACTAAAAATACACTGAGATTCTACTTTACATACATCAGGATACTACATAAGAAGACAATACCAAATGTTGGCAAGTGACACAGGTTGGATTCCCCAGAAACTCACTCTCAGCTGAAGTTCAGAGTACAGGGCATTTGCTAGGAAGTGCTCTTGCGATCAACACCTGTGGAAGGTAGGGGGAGGAGGGGGGGAAACAGAACTGGGCACAGGACATGACCTGGGATGCTATCTCAAAGAAAGCCTCAGCCAGCCCACAGGGAGCACTGAAGCTGAGATGGCCCCTCACAGTTGACCAAGGGTAGGGGTAGGGGAACCAGACATTTAAATCCCTAAGTTGATCAATGACTGCATGCAGGCAATGTTGGAAAGAAGGTATGACCTTACTGGAGGCAGTTTTCTTCTGCTGCAAATTTTCCAGGGAGGCTGATTGCTGAGGACAGTCTTCCAGCACTCCTCCCAGCAGCTAGAGAACTAAGTTCTTCATCCCTGAAGGGGGCTCTAAGAGTCGTGCAATTGCAGTGTCTTTATTTAAAATGTTCATATTTTGTTCACTGTGGATATGTTGCATTAATTTTGAGTCTTTTAAATATTGTATTAAAGTATTTTTTATCTTGATTTTGAAGTTTCTTGGTGCTCCCTTAAATTTTGCATCATCCTAATTCCTACCCTCCTTCTGGTGGTTGTGTAAATTGATAGCCAATCAGGAAAGCAATCTGCCGGTACTCGGCGAATTAAGTGTGTAAATGTCCTATGATGGAGCCATCTACCTCCTGGAGGTATAATCCAAAGGATTTATCTCACCCTCTGTATAAGGATGTACATCAGAAAACTGTTTATGATAGATGGTTATTTTGGTTACTCTGTGCCTCTCTAACAGAAAATACCACAGACGGGTGACTTTAATGAACAGGAGTTTATTCTCTTACAGTTTTGGAGGCTAGATGTTTGAGTTCAAAGTGCCAGGCTCTAGGGACTGTGTGAAAGTCCTTTGACCTTCACCTCTGCCTCTTGCTCCCGGCACACTGAAGCTGGAGACTTCACTCAGGCAGCTGCTGGCTGCTGAGGCTGACAAAGCCAAGGGCAACAAGTAAAAAGGCACAGTCCCAATATTACCAAAGTACATAGCAGGCCACTGATTCAAATCCAGAGACAGTCCCAAGATCGGCAGACAATATGGCAAGCTGCTAAATGACGATCCAGCTACATGCAGGGTCCAAGTGTGCCAAAAGCTGCAGACTTTTCTCAACTTCTGCTTATATACTAGAAGAAGACCCTAAGGCAGCTACTCAGCTGCTCCAGTAGATTCCACCATGGAGTTGATTACCATTCTCACCATGAGGAATAACTATATCCAGCTGCCCAGCCACTCAAAAGCAGGCGCAGCCAAGTTGACACATAACCTTAACTTCCACAATGGGTATCTTAGTTACCTAACTCTGCCATAAAGAACAGAAAATTCACTTTCTCACAATTCAGGAGGCTAGAAGTCCAAATTTAGGGCATGGCTCTAGGGGAAAGTCTTCCCTTGTCAACTTCAGCTTCTAGTTTTTGTTGTTAAGTGCTGATGAGTCAGCTCTGACTCATAGCAACCGTATCTACATACAACAGAACGAAACACTGCCTGGTCCAGCGCCAGCCTCACAATACTTGCTATACCTGAGCCCATTATTCTAGCCACTGTGTCAATCCATCTTGTTGAAGGCCTTCCCCCTTGTTCACTGATCCTCCACTTTACCAAGCATGATATCCTTGTTCAGGGAATGGTCTCTTCTGATAACATGACCAAAGTGAGACAAAGTCTGGACAGTCTCTTCCAAGGGGCATTCCGGCTGCACTTCTTCCAGGACAGATTTGTTAGTTCTTCCGGCAGTCCATGGTACTTTCAGTATTCTTTGCCAACACCACAAGTCAAAAACATCAACTCTTCTTTGGCTTTCCTTATTCATTGTCCAGATTTCACATGCATATGAGGCTTGGGTTAGGCATACCTTAGTCTTCAAAGAGACGTTTGCTCTTCAACATTTATCAATCCATCTTCCAGTAGCTGCCAGCAATCTTTGGCATTCCTTGCCTTGTTGATGCACCTGTCTCCATTGTCTGTCTTTCTCTGCCCTCACTGTGTGGGTCTCTATGTTTACTCCGATCTTTTATAACTCAGAAGTGATTAGGTTTAGGATCCACCCTGCACTGGCATGAACCCACTAACATAACAAGGGAAACCTCTATTTCCAAACAGAATCACATCCACAGGTAGATGGATTAGGATTTCAACACATAATTTTAGGGAACATCATTCAACTCCTTGGTTTTAATTCAACTCCTGATAGCAGAACTGGAAGTACCTTGGTATCCATCACTAGGGAATGAATAATGAAACTGACTGAATGTTTATTAAATGTATCCTATGGAATACTGTCGGAAGGAAGTTTGGGCAATCTACTTTCATAGTGATACTCTCTCGGAAACCCAAGAAGAGGTCGCTATGAGTCGGATCTGACTCCACGGCGGTGGTTGCGTTGAGTTAAGAAATACTATATAGCAGCTGGATACAATTAACTAAACATATAAGCATCAACAGATAAATCTTTGAAAATAAGATGTTGTGGGTTGAATTGTGCCCTCCTAAAAAGGAAGGTTGGGCAATCCTACTTCCGTAGTGATACTGCCTCGGAAACCCAAGGAGGGGTCGCTATGAGTCAGGGCCGACTCCACGGCACATAACAACAACAACAACAAAAAGATATGATGAAGTCTTCACCCCTGTGGATGTGACTTTATTTGGAAATAGAGTCTTTGCCAATGTAATCAAGTTACAATGAGGTCATACTGGAGTAGTTGTTAGATGCCATGGAGTCTTTTTTGACCCATGTCAATCCCATGAGTGCAGAGTAAAAATGCCCCATAGGGTTCTCAAAACTGTGACCTTTTGGAAGCAGATTGCCAGGTCTGCCTTCCAAGGCACCTCTGAGTGAGTTTGAACTGCCAAACTTTGGGGTAGTAGTCAAGCACTTAAACATTTGCATATTCAGGGACTCCTGTTGGCATAGTGTGGGCCCTATCTCCAATGAATGTGTCTTCATAAGGTGCTGATGTGAAGCCACAGTGACACAGGAACACACAGGGTGAATGGCCACGTGAGGACAGAGGCAGAAATTGATGCAACTGCAAGCCAAGGATGTCAAAGACTGCCGGCCCCAGGAAAGGGGCATGGAAAATGTTCACCCTAAGAGGCTCCAGAAGAACCTAACTTTGTTGACACTTTGATTGGGGACTTCTGGTCTCCAGAACCATGAAAGAATAAGTTTCTGCTGTTTTAAGCCACACAGATTGAGGTAAATTGTTACAACAGCCCTAAGAAATCAATACATAGGGTAAGTATCAGGAGATTTATAGCACTGGACAACCATGTTTGTGAATTAAAAATGAATACATACAAAGTACTACTTAGAGGATAGCTGCCTTTTAACGACAATATAGAAAACATTAAGGGCCCTGGTGGCAAAGTGGTTAAGCATTCCTCTGCTAACCAGAAGGTTGGTGGTTCGAACCTGCCAGCCTCTCCATGGGAAAATGATGTGGCGGTCTGCTCCCATGAAGATTACAGCCTTGGAAACCCTATGTCCTATAGGGTCACTATGGATAAGAATTGATTCGACAGCATTAGGTTTGCTCTTCTTTATTTTCATAGCAAATATTGGAGCTAATATCCATGGAAGCAGTGAATGAGAGTGGGGATTGGAGTTCAGGGCAGAAAATACAAAATAAAATATGAGAGGAATGTTGTATATCCATACAATTGTATCCCCCAATGATGCAAATATTTTATGAAGTAAGGAGGATGATTTGCTCAATTCTCTTTGTTTAAGAACAAAGAAAGAAAAAGAAAAGGAAATATAATTTTTAAAATTTAGTAGCAAATTGTATTATGTGAAATGGTTTCAAATGCCTTTAAGAATTTTCTACTTAATTTTAAAATTTTATTTTAGATTTGGTTTTTAGCTGGGCCACAACTTGTTCACCCCAACTGTTTTGCAATAGATTTGTCAATCCAACTCAACTGAATTTCACTTCTATGTATAATTCACATTTCAGACACTAATCCCTTCTCAGGTGCTTAAAATACAAGCACAATATTTACTTGAACTAGTTGATTAACAAATCTGTGAATTAAGAGATATACAAAAGGCAATGAACTGAAAACGAAAATGAATTGGAAGAAAGAAACCTGCTCTACCATTCCTAAATACCTGTCATACAAAATACAAGCATTCTAATTTGAAAGACCAATGAGATTCTCATTCCCCAAAGTCACTGACCCAAAGGATAGAAAAATCTGGAATATAGTGAACTTTGGTTGGTCACAGAGAAACATTTAGACTAAACTAAAATTGAAGTAAAACTAAAACAACGTGAAACTTCAAACTTAACTAGAATTTCAGAAAAAAATCTGGCAAAATTAACTCCATTTAGAGCTCATCACTGTAAACTCTGATAGCATAGTGCCTAAGTAACTTAACTGCTAACCAGAAGGCTGGCAGTTCAAACCCACCAGCCACTCCTTGGAAGGAAGGTTGGGTAGTGATACTGCCTTGGAAACCCAAAGAGGGGTCTCTATGAGTTGGGTCTGACTCGATGGCACATAACAACAACAACTGTACACTTTGTTAAAAGAAACCAGCAAGTTGGGAAACAAGGCAAATTTATTTGAAAGTTTGGCTGATCCTTTGAGAAATTGATCCTCAATGAATTGACCTAGAGTGTAAGGAGCTAATCATTTTCCCTTTCCCCACCCCCAAGTCTTTTTTCTGACATTCATCAGAACTGAGGGGGCCTAGATAGTAAATGCTATCGACACAATGGGGGAAGGGACAGTGAGATTGGCCCCAGATCTGTTCATCTTCAAGGACAGCCCCAACTACCAAGTGGCAGAATTTCAGTACATCCCCATCTCCCTGCACTTGATTGCAGGAGACCAAGTGGAAAAATTAACCTTGGGCTGAATCCAGTCCGCTTGCAGCTGCAGCCCAAGTGGCCTTTTCAAAGCACACATTTGATCATGCCGCTCCCGGGCTTAAACTGTTTCAAGGACTACAGATCAAGTTCCAATGGCATCCCATGGCTGACAAGGCCCTTTAAGATCTGTTTGCCTTGCTGACCGGAGCTAAAGCCCCTTCCTCCCCTCCACCTTCTGGTTCTCTGTGCTCCAGCTATGCCTACCTCTTGATGTTGTTAAGTGCCTTGGATTTGGTTCTGACTCACAGAGACCCCATGTACAACAGAACAAAATGCTGCCCAGTCCAGTGCCATCCTCAATTATTGCCATCCTTGAGCCCCTTATTGTGATAAGACAATCCATCTCCTTGAGGGTCTTCCTCTTTTTCACTGACCCTCTAATTTGCTGTTCATATCTTTTTCCAGGGACTAGTCCCTTCTGACAACATGACCAAAGTTTGTTGTTGTTGTTGTGTGCCCTTGAGCCAGACCCAACTCATAGCAACCCCTCCTTGGGTTGCCAAGGCAGAATCACTACAGAAGTAAATTGTCCAACCTTCCTTCCCAGGAGTGGCTAGTAGGTTTGAACCACCAGCCTTCTAGCTACCAGTCAAGTGCCTTAAGCACTACACTAGCAGAGACCAAAGTAGGAGCGATGATGTCTGGCGCTTCTCTCTTCTAAGGACCATTCTGGCTATATCTCCTCCAAAATACATTTATTTGTTCTTTTGGCAGTCCATGGTAGTTTCAGTATTCTTTGCCAACACCACAATTCAAATCCATCAACTGCCAGCCTTCTGGTTAGCAGTCAAGTGCCTTAGGCACTATGCTACCAGAGCTCCTTTTCTGACTCATAGCCACCCCCATTGGGTTTCTGAGGCTGTGAATCTTTACAGAAGTAGATCGCCCAGTCTTCCTTTCACAGAGCAGCTAGTGAGTTTGAACCACTGACCTTTTAACAGTCAAATCCTTTATCCACTACACTACCAGAGCTCCTTAGGCTGAAGGAGACTAGGAAAAATGATAACTAAATGCAATGCAAAATTCTAGTCTGCACATTTTACTCTAAGGGACATTGTTGGGAGAACTGGCAAAAAAATTGAATGGATTGAGAATATATGTTAATATTAGAAGACAATTACTCATGAGTCTCTCATGTTTATGTACATCTTACAAGAAGAGGCACAGACAGCCCTCTGTTCCAGACTATCTTTCCATGGATTTTGTATAGAAAATAGTTTTGGAAGATAGAAGTAGTGTCTCCCTCAAGAGCAAAGGTCAAATTTGCTTATAGCCTTAGAAGATAGAGAAGAGACAGTGTTTCCCTCCAAAACAAAGGGCAGGTGTGCTTACTGCCCATTATAAAATATTTGGTTCCTTAAGTTCAGGTTTCCTGCCTCCTGTCAGGCAAACACTTATAACAATTGTGTCTGAGTGTGGAATGATCTGGGCCTATTCATACTGCACCCGTTGGACTTGGGACAAAGGGCGCTAACACAATTACATTGTTCATGCCATTTACTATGTCACATGTAATAAAGTTCTTTGTGACTGACCTAGGACTCCTGCCAACCTCTCAGGCTAATGTAAGCCCTTTTAAGTTGAATCTGGTCATGACTTTGTTAGTCCTTGAGTGTATCCTTGCTTTCTGGCACAAGATTATTTTAAGTTTATTTTGTGCATTTCTTGTCCCAGATCTGAAATCAGCCTTTTTCTCTAAGGAGCTTTGACTTCTTTTAGGAACTGGTATTTAGAGAACTGCGATCTGAGACCTGGAGGTGTTCATTGCTACTGGATTGTCACTAATTCCCCGATTTTCAGTGTGCAGAGCTGGAAAATATGCAACAAATCATGAGTTCATGCTGCTGGTTTCAATTCAAATCTTAGATTATAATGTTTTACATAACTTCTTTGAGTTTATCCATTTTCCTTTATACCTAAAGTCTTGGTTCCTAACAACCTTAACATAATTATTTATATATTATACTATAATATTCCACATTTTTAATATACTATAACCACTCCTCAGAAGGAAAGTTGGGTAATCTACTTCCATAGTGATACTGCCTCAGAAACTATGAGTGGAGTCCAATTCAACGGCACAAAACAACACAACAACATAGCTATGAATGGGAATCTACTCAATGGCAGTGGCTTTGGTGTTTTGGTTTTTATAGTTACAAAGATTTCAAAACAGAAATATCCTAATAAAAAAAAAATTATTCCCATTTCAAAGAAAGATGATCTAATAGAATGTGGAAATGATTGAACCATATCATTAATATTACACATAAGTAAAATTTTTCTGAAGATAATTCAAAAATAGTTGCAGCAATATATTGACAGAAAAAGGGAATACTACATAGCTTAAAATCAGGAAGGGTGTACCTCAGGGTTGTATCCTTTCACCCATATTATTCAATCTGTATACTGAGCAAATAATCTGATAAGCTGGACTATATGAAGAAGAACATGGCATCAGGATTGGAGGAGGACTCATTAACAAGTTGCAATATGAAGATGATACAACCATGGTTGCCAAAAGTAAAGATGACTTGAAACACTTACTGATGAAAATCAAAGATTACAGTCTTCAGAATGGATTCCACTTCAACATAAAGAAAACAAAATTCCTCACCACTGGACCAATAAGCCATATCATGATAAATGGAGAAAAGATTGAAGTCATCAGGGATTTCATTTTACTTGAATCTACAATCAAGGCCCATGGAAGGAGCAGTCAAGAAATCAAACAACTTATTACACTGGACAAATCTGCTGTAAAAGACCTCTTTAAAATGTTAAAAAGCAAAGAAGTCACTTTGAAGACTAAGGTGCATCTGACCCAAGCCATGGTATTTTCAATTGCCTTATATGCATGTGAAGCTGGATAATGAATCAGGAAGACCGAAGAAGAATTTATGCATTTGAATATTGGCAAAGTGTTGGCAAAGAATATTGAAAGTACCATGGACTATCAGAAGAATGAATAGATATGTCTTAGAAGAAGTACAACCAGAATGCTCCTTAGAACCAGAATGCTCCTTAGAAGCAAGAATTGGCAGACATCATCTCATGTACTTTGGTCATGCTTTGAGAATAGAGAAGGATATTATACTTGATAAAGCAGAGGGTCAGCAAAAAAGGGAAAGGCCCTCAATGAGACAGACTGGCACAGTGGCTACAAGGATGGGCTCAAGCACTGCAAGGATTGTGAGGCTGGCCTAGAACAAGGCAGTGTTTCGTTCTGTTGTAAACAGGGTTGCTAGGAGTCAGAATCAACTCGTCAGCACTTAATAAAAACAACAATTTTTAAAAAGGTCACTTAAGACTACTGAATTCAGTTTAATGTATTTTGTGGTTCTTATTTGTCTCACTAAAGATGTATAGTTAAAATAATGGGTTTTACGGTCACTTGTTAGAGTGATCATCTGTCCCATTTTGCCCAGGACTGAAGTGCTTCTCAGATCAGTGCTAAAACTGGGATAGTCCCATGCAAAGCAGGAGGGCTGAGCTTCCTACTTGGCACGTTTCCTATTGGAAATGTGAGTATGGTTATGGCACCAATGTATTACAGAGTTAAGTTCATTTATTTGTTTGTTTTCAATTTTTTAGGAATTTCCTTTAAAAAATGTTTTAATGTAAACCATTACATTGTTCCAAAGCCAAAACCACATAACAAGGCATATTAGGAGAAGTTTGTTTTCCTTCCCTATCTTCTCCATCTTATTTCTTCTCTTCCTCGCAAAAAAAAAAAAAAAAGCTCACTGCCATCTAGTCAATTCCAACTCATAGTGACCCCTATTGGGTTTCCAAGGCTATAAATCTTTATGGAAGCAGACTGCCTCATCTTTCTCCTGCAAAGCAGCTGATGGGTTCGAACTACCAACCTTTTTGGTTAGCAACAAAATGCCTTAACTGCTGCACCACTAGGGCTCCTTTCTCTTCCTCTAATAGTATCATTTTGATTAGTTGTTATCGATCCTTCTATTATTATTATTATTTTTAAAATACAAACAAATGCATATACTTTGTCCCCATTGCTTTTACACACACACACAAAATAACACTCCATAAACATTATTTTCATAAACTCCTTTTTAAAGATGTCCTAGATTGGCATTTAACCTAAAACCATTGAGAGATTTTGGTCACCCTCAAAACGGCTCTAAATCTAAACTTCCAGAAGTAGGAGGAAGAATCCAGCAGGCTAAGGACAGAATGATACGAATGAGCCAGTTTAACTGGGATAGAATATTCCAAATGTACTCTCCACATCACACTCTTAGCATTTCCTACTCAAGCCCAAATAGCTTTTAAAATTTGTTGCTGAGCTCAGATCCAGGACATTTAGAGATTCGGTACACTGATGACTCTCAGATGGAGAGAGGAATTGCTTTCATCTCCCAGCTGATGAGGACAGGAAGTAGGTGATGAGAGGGTGGCATTATGGCCCCTTTCTTTTGGCTGCATGGTGCAGTACAAGTGTGCAAAGTGAGACACACACGGGCTGCTCAGCTTCCTGGGGCGATGGACACATGAACGGAGTCAGGGGCACTGTGTGCTGATTGCTTGCTTGTGTGGAGATTCCACGCAGGGGCTCTTCATACAATGCGTGCTCAGCAGCATCACAGCAGGAAGATTTGGGGGCTGGAAGAGAAGTCATTTATGAGATTCACTTATTTCCTTGAGTGTAAGAGAGGTATAAAGGGGCTCTTGTGGCATAATGCCTAAGTCATCTGCTAACCAGAAGGTTGGTGGTTCAAATACACCACCTGCTCCACAGAAAGAAGATGGAGCAATCTACTTCTGTAAAGATTTACTGCCTTGGAAACCCATTGGGGGTTATTATGAGTCAGAATTGACTTGATTGATGGCAGTGAGTTTGAGTGAAGAGAGGTATAAGGAACCCCAGTGGTACAATGATTAAGTACACCACTGCTGAAAGTTGGCCATTCAAACCCACCTGGCCATTCTGTGGGAGAAAGACCTAGTGATCTGCTCCCATAAAGATTGCAGTCAAGAAAACTCTATGACGAAGGTCTACTCTGTTACATGAGACTGCTATGAATTGGAATAGACTCAATGGCACCCAACAGCAAAGAGAGAGGTGGAGAGATAATTAGATAGCTGCTATCAAGTCACCTCTCACTCATGGCCTTATGTACAACACAATGAAACATTACCCAGACCTGTATCATCCTCACAATAGCCAACATATTCAAGTCCACTTTACAGCTATTGTGTCATCCTTCTCACTGAGGGTCTCCTTCACTCTGGTTGGTCCTCTACTTCATCAAATATCATGCCTTCCTCTAGCCATTGATTCTTCCTTATGACATGTCCAAAGCAAGCAAGTCAGGCAATATTCTGTTGTGATCCATATGGTTTTCATTGGCTAATTTTTGGAAGAAGACTACCAGGCCTTTCATCCTAGTGTGTTTTAATCTTAGACATTCTGCTGAGATCTATACACCATTTTGAAATACCAGTGGAATAGCTTCCAGCTTCATAGCACCATGCAAGCCAACACAATACAAAAAACTGACAGACAGGTGATGGAAGAGAGGTATATTGTTGTTGCTAGGTGTTGTTGAGTTGTTTCCTACTCATAGTGACCCTATGCACAGCAGAACAAAATACTGCCCAGTCCCACACCAGCTCCACGATCCTTACTACACTTGAGCCCATCATGGCAGCCACTGTGTCAATCTATCTCCAGAGAATGGTCCCTTCTGATAACATGACCAAAGTAAGTGAGTCAAAGTCTGGCCATTCTCGCTTCCAAGGAACATTCCAGCTGCACTTCCTCCAGGACAGATCTGTTAGTTCTTTTAGCAGTCCATGGTACTCTTAGCATTTTTCTCCAGCACCACATCTCAAAAGAATCAACTCCTCTTCAGTCTTTCTTATTCATTGTCCAGCTCTCACATGCATATGAGGTGACTGAACATAGAGAGGTATGGATTCTCATATTTTAGTTGTGAGGAGCCAGGCTCACTCGTTGGCAAATTTGGCCCAGCAGCCTGAAGATTGAGCACAGACCATTTGTGGCTACTGAGTGTTCTAGGAAGTGCTGCCATGACTTGTGGGCCAGACTTGTGGCTGTCTCCATGGTGTCATTGAAGGGCAGCTACAAACCTCTCCTTCCCATTTCACATATCCTTCCTGGCAGGCCTAGCTACCCTCCTCTCTCCTTGTATTTTGGGAGGTCCCATTCTTCTGAAAACAGAGAGGACATTGTTTCTTTTTCTTTTCTTTTTTTTTTTTTTTTAATTGTGATTTGGGTGAAAGTTTACAGAGCAATTCACTTTCCATACAGCAGTTCATATACACTTTGTCTCATGACATTGACTACAATTTACCCCAATGCAACAGCTCCCCTTCCACTTCCTCCCAATAGTTACCTTTTCCCTGTGTCCTTCCCTCCATGCACTCCTGCCCCCTGAGCTGTCTCTCTGTGCATAAACAGCCCTTCTTTCTCCCATGATTGTTCTCTCCAAGGAGTGTATCTACCCCAGGTAAATGTTCAACTCATATACCTGTCTTTTGTTTGGCTGGAAGCTACAGGTGTGGGTTCAGTTCCAGACCTGAAGTGCAGGTAGGGGTCATAGTCTCAGTGGTTCCACCAGGCTCTATTAGACCAGCAAAACTGGTCCAGGACATTGTTTCTTGAAGGTCACTTTGAATGCACTTTTACCAGTCGGGGTGTGAGGAGGGGATGGGTAGGCTCTATCCAAATCCACTAGGATATTCAGATTCATGCATGGAGGCAGAAGAGAAAATTGGTTAGAGCAAGGCCCTGGAGCCTGACCATATGGGTTTGAATCCTGGCTGTGTTATCTATCAGGAAGACCTTGGGTATGTTACTCAAATTTCCCTTGCCTCAGTTTCCTCACTTAAAAAAAAAAAAGACAAGGTTCTACCTACCTCATAAAGTCGGTCTTGTTGGATGCTGTCAAGTTGATTCCAAGCCACAGCAACCCCATGGGACAGAGTAGAACAGCCGTATAGGGATTTCTTGGCTGTTATCTTTACCAGCGCAGACTGCCAGGTCTTTTCGTGCAGCCCTTGATGGGCTCAAACTGCTAACCTTTCAGTTAGCAGCTGAGTGCTTAACCATTATACCACCAAGACTCCTTCATAAACTTGCCATGAGCCCTAAAAGCCTTAAAATCTGTAAAGTAATGCACATAGCAAGATCTCAGTAAATATTAGCTCTGATTACATAACTCAGAACAAAGACAGCCTGGTTTAGAAGAGGTTTTATCAGCAAGAAGATGGTGGTGGGGAAAGGCAAGAACCAGGCAGGGGAGAAAAAATTTCCCCAATTCTTCAAGCTTGCCTATGATCATTCATTCATTATCTGATATTCAAGTAGGCAAAGAAACACGCAAGCTGATCTTTGGCTTGAAGAAGCTTATTATCCAATGGACAAAAAACAAATAAGCAAACAATCTCACTGAGGTATGACTATAACCTATGTACTATTGACTCCCAGATGTCTATCTCCAGTTTAGGCTTTGCTGATTATTATTGTTAACTGCCTTGTATTGGCTCCCAACTCACGACAACCCCATGCACAACAGAAGGAAGTGCTTCTGGATCCTGCCCATCCCCATGATCAGTTGTGAATCAGACCATTGTGCTCCATAGGGTTTTCACTGGCTGATTTTTTGGAAGTGGATCCTACCCCATCTTAGTCTGGAAGCTCTGCTGAAATTTTTCAGTGTCGTAGCTACACACAAGCCTCCACTGAGAGGTGGTGTCTGTCCAGGAGGTACACTGGCTGGAAATTGAACCTGGGTCTCCCACATGGAAGGCGAGAACCACCAATGCCCCTCAGACTTTGTTGACTATCTCCAGACTTATGGAATCATAAGCTGGGTTTGAGTCTTTATCCTTGACTTTCCAGATGGTCACCTTAGGTCAATTAATCAACATCCCAGTTTCCTCACGTGTGAAATAAGATGAAGAATATCTACTTTTCAGGTTTTTAAATGAGAGCACATATTTAAGGCATCAAGCTTCATACTCAGCATAGAGAAGTGTTCATTTTCATATTCAAATTCTTATCAAATACCCAATAGAAACGTCAAACTTAACTTGCCCTCAAACTGGCTTCATTTAAGCTCTTCTCTCTCCAAAACTTGCTTCTGCTTTAATTTCCTATTAAGAGGCCTCTGGATGGTGCTATGGCACTTAACATAAAGGTTGGCAGTTTGAATCCACCCAGCAGTGCCACAGAAGAAAGGCCTGACCATCTAGCTTCCATAAAGATAACAACCAAGATAACCCTACAGATAACCTGTAACACTTAGGGTCCTCAGGAGTCAGACTCGACTCTACAGCAACGGGTGTTGTTTGCTTGTTATTTTTATTAATAGCACTATCCCACTCTACTCAGTTACCAAGTTCAAACCTAGAAATTATCTGAGATGCCTGCCTTATTCTTAGCCCTTCCATTCAGAGAACCACAAAGTCCTCTTGATTTTATCTCCCGAAGGGCTCTTAAATCTATCACATTTTTGCCAGTCCCACTGCCACTGTGTCCATTGGGGCAGGTTTCATTTTTCCTTTGAATTGTTGCAGTGTCTTTCCAATAATCTCCCTGCTCTATACTAACAATCATGCCCCAGTCCCAAGTCCCTAGTCCTTTCTCCGCACTACACCAAAGTTATAGCCTTCAGATCAAATCTTATCATTCTGCTGCTCTAAAACTTCCCATGGTTCCTTGATTAGATGGTGCAGAGGCAAGGACCAATACGCAGTCTGAGAACATGGGGAAACCTGAGTCTTAAAGCTGATGTGCTAAATCCCAGACATCTATATGCATGATGAGACAGGAACTAATAAAACAGCAACCAGGCTCAGGCAGACTCCCTATTGCACCTGTCTTCTGCTTGCAGAGGGAGCTCTGGTAGAATAGTAGTTAAAGCATTCAACTGTTAACTAAAATGTCTGTGATACCAACCCCCCAGCCTCTCCGCAGGAGGAAGATGAGGCAGTCTGCTTATGTAAAGATGTACAGCTGTACAGCCTTGAAAATCCTATTGGGCAGTTACTCTGTCTTATAGTGTAGCTATGAGTAGGAACTGACTCATTGGCAGTGGGTTGGGTTTTCTGTTCGCAGGGTGGGCGAGCCCTGCATTAATCATAAGGAAAGATGCTGTGGAGAGTTCAAGTGAGGATACCTTCTGCTCCGGGAATCCAGGCTGGGAGCAAGAGGCTTAAAGAAAAAAATGGGGGACTTCTCCAATGTTAGAAGGGTGCTGTGCTCTTCTCCATTTTCTGAGGCCTTGGGCCTCGGACCTCAGTAGGACCTTTATGAGTTCTCAGTTGCAATAGTGTACGTGCGGTGGGAAGTAAGAAAATATTTCCTTTTCCACCATTCTTCCACCTTCCCTAACTTCTATAGTCCAGCCACAATTTTTTACAATTTCCTAACACATCATACAGGACCTCTGGTGGTGTAGTGCCTAAGGCCTTTGACTGCTAACCGGAAGGCTGATGGTTCAAACCCACCAGCCATTCCTCAAAAGAAAGTTTGGGCAATCTACTTCCAGAGTGATACCACCTTGGAAAACCAAGCAGGGGTCACTATGAGTCAGATCTGACTCGACAGCAGCAGGTGGGTAACATCATACCATTTTATGCCTTAGTGCCATTGCTCGTGCTGCTGTTGTTAGCTATTGTGTAGTCAGCCCAATGCATGGTGATTCATGCACAACCTGATCAGACCATTGTGATCTGTAAGGCTTTTATTGGCTGATACTTGGAAGTAGATCACCAGGCCTCTCTTCTTAGTTTCTCTCAGTCAAGAAAATGATGAAACCTGTTAAGTATCATAGCAACATGAAAGCCACTAATGAAAGATGAGTGGTAGTTGTGCTTGAGATTCATTGGTCAAAATTGAACCTGGGTCTCCCGATGGAAGGTGAGAATTCTACCACTGAACCATCACTGCTTTCTTTGCATGTGCTATTCCATATTTATTTATTTATTATTTGCAATTATTTGTCTTCTTCCGAATGGATATAAACCCCATGAGAGTGGGACTTTGTTTGTATCTCCAGGGCCTAGGATGATGCCTAGGACAAAGTAGGTACTGAGTAAACATATATTGAAAGAGTGAATGCTGATAGAATTCCAACAAGATGGTGGACTAGGCAGAAAGACTGCACAGACCCTCTTCAACAAAGAAAAGGGAAACCAATTAATACAGACACAGAAGATAATCCTGTACCCCTGAGCCTTGAAGGGAAGGATATAGAAGTGGACTAAACCCCAACTAGCAGAAGAATTTGCATGAAAATACCAAAAAAGAAGACAGACAGAGCTGCAGTCTGGCAGTGATCCTGAGTAATCCTGATGGCACGGCACAGACAGCTTGGAGATTCCCGAGTGGTGGTAGGACCTAAGAATTAACCTAAAAATCAGCCCTGCTAGCCAGGGACTGCACGGAAGACTTCTCTGGTGGCTGGGGAATAAACGGAGAAGGTGAAGAGAAAGGCAGGCTGAGCTGTGGACTTTAACCGGTCTGGAGGGTGCCACCATTTTGAAGGTTTAAATGTGGCTTGACTCTTTTGGATATTTAAAAAGACAGTGCTCTTGCAGATTCCTGGGGCTTTCCAGCAACCCCAAGGACACTCCGGACCTGCAAGACTGAAAAGGTACGACATTCCTCTTGTTACTCTTAAACCTCACACCCGCTTGGTGAACAGAAGTGTGGCCATCCCCCACTCCCACCTACCTTCTGAGCCTACAGGAACTCCACCACAATCTGTATCCTCAGATGGAGTCTGGGTGCCCTGCCCTGTCCTCCAACAATTTTTTTTCTCTTCTTTTATTTTTATTTTTTTCTTTTTCACTTTATTTTTTCTGGTGATTAGTTTGCTAGTATTTGTCTGTTTTTTAAGAAACTATTATTATTAATACTTTTGTCCTTTTTACTATTATTCTTAATCTTCCCCTCCGAGGTGCTAGTTTTCAGCATTTTTTCTTTTCCTTGTTCCTGGTTGAAAAAAAAAAAAAAATTTATTTAGGTTTTTTTCCTCCTGTTTCTCATGGTTAACCTTGTTCCTTGTTTTCCTTTTTGCATTTTTCCCATTTTTTTTTTCCTTCATTACTCTCCTTCTCTACCTTTTTTTTCTTAGTGCCCTATCCCAAGATATTGCAGGTTTTCTTGTTTTTTCTTCTTCTTTTTCCCTTTTTAATTTTTTTTGGTTACTGTTCCTGTGTGATTACATGGTATGCTTTTGTCCATGTGCTTTTAGTTTTTTGATGGTTATTCAATTGTAATGTTTGTCTAACTGAATGGGAGATAGCAACAGTCCCCATAAGACACAACTGCAACCACACTTCCTGCAATTTCACTTACTGAGCAAGAGCCACTACCTCCTTCTCCACCAAAGGGCCAATGATAAAAAATAACACAAAGAAGAGCCTGACTCACCCTTGGCTGCTCTTCACAAACAGTTAACAGTGATCTAAATACAACAATGCCACAATGCCTCAGAGACAACAGACCATCACAATACACACAAAGAAGCAGGATAAAGTGGTAGAAATAAGGGAGCAGGATTTAGACCCAGAACACATAGCTGAGGAAGAAGCAGCATTGGAACTCTTTGATAAGGAATTCAAAAGAATGATATTTAGGTATCTTCAAAGGATTGAGAGACAGACCAAAGAAAACACAGAAAAAACCTTAGAAGAATTTTGGAAGGAAATACAAGAACAAAATGACAAA
>NW_006921740.1:2435337-2449447 GCF_000298275.1 Orycteropus afer afer
GTAAACTGTGGTCAATGTCATAAGACAAAGTATATGTGAACTGCTGTATGGAAAGTGAATTTGCTCTGTAAATCTTCACCTAAATCACAATAATAATAATAATAAAGAGTGAATGCTGTTCCTCATGTTTAGAATCATCTTTACCCCTTGTGTGCTTGTGAAATTCCTATTGATCCTGCAAGACTCATTTTCTAAATTGCCTCATCTGACAAACTTTCCTGCTTCACCCCTGCCTCTCCCAAATCATTCTGTCTTGGTGACCTTTGGGTTTCTTACATGTTCCTTCAATGAAAAATTCACATGCACTTCCATTTATAATGGTTTCTCTAAAAGGCTCTCTCCTCTAGGAGACCTTGGCATCACAGATGGCAGAGGCCAAGTCTTGCTGTCCGAAGACCCTCCGTACATGGCACACTATCCCAACACAGCCACTGAGCAAAGCTCAACAAATGTTTAAGAAACAGTCAAGAGAGCACCTAGCTCTTCCTGGAGGGTGTGGGAAGGTGGAATCAGGAAGGACTTCTGGAAGAGGTAAGATTGGCAGAACAGCAGCTAGAGGTGAGTCTTCAAGGTGGATCAAATGGCATTCTAAGAATAAAAAAGATCTTCCAAGGTCCACCTTTGAGAGTCCTTTAAGGACTAAGATGCAACTAATGACTGCTGGGCTGAACAACCTGAATCCAGAAAAGGGAGGTTCAGAGGGTGATAGCAGAGCCCACGGAGCGGTCTGTGTTCTCTACCTGAAGCCAACAACAGTATCAGCATCCCCCCTCTCCAAAGCATGGGTCAGGAGGGCTGAACAAAAACATGCAAATTGCTGTTCGGGTGGCAGTTTTGCCTGCAAGCAATTTCTGACACCACACAATAGAAGTTTTCAAATAGAGGGTTTCAAGTATCAGTGGTGTAATGAGATCAAGACTGCAGGACTGCCATAGTGTAGCACAACAGGAAAAATAACATTTATGGCAGGCTTATGAATCTGACTTGCATAAAGCTTATGGGCCCAAAAGTACACACTCCCCACACAGTGAAAATCAATAGGATGTCTTGATTTTTGTTTTCTCTAGATTGCAGTAGCATATCATGTGGATAAGCATTCCTGACAAGAGAGTTCTCTAGAGTTGAAAGAGGCCACTCATGATAGGTTGCTAAATATATGAATGCATTCATTCAAACATTGTCTTGGCTGCCGTATTAAAGGAGATAAGCCTTTCTGTTTAAACTGCTTAAAACCCTAGATATCTGCACCCCATTGGCACCCAACCTTCTACACTCAACCTACGTATCCTCCCACCCAGGCACAATTAAACATGCCTGCACGCACACATATATCCTGAGTATGTCACATCCATGGCCCTGCCATGGCATCACAGATTTTCTTTCTCCCTAGCCATTCTTAACACTCAAAAAGGAATGACCTGTGTTTCATTTGAAGGAAACATCTCTGGCAGGGCCAGGGAATTTTTTCATAGGTAAATTACAGCATTTGAATGAGATAAATTTTAAAGTCCTGCCTAAGGTTTTTGGAGCCTTAGTGGCAGTGGTGTCACTAGGGTTGGTGTCACCCAGTGAGTTAACTCATGGAATTACCACCCTGCCCATGGACCTCTTCATGTACCAGACCATACAGAATCCTTAGTAATGTTTATTATCAATTTTAATCATAGAATCACATATGATAAATACAGTTGTAAATTGTTTAAATGTAATATTTCTTAGATTATATGAATACAAAAAAAAAAAAAACCCTCACTGCCGTCGAGTTGATTCTGACTCATAGTGACCCCCTTTGGGTTTCTGAGATAGTAAATCTTTATAGGAGTAGATTGCCCTGTCTTTTTTCCTTGGAGTGGCTGGTGGGTTTGAACCACCAACCTTCTGGTTAGCAGTCAAATGCCTTAGGCACTATGCCACCAGAGCTCCTTTTAGATTATATGAATACTAATAACAGAATTGCTTTTGTAAACTCTTTTTACATCGAATTACAACATGATTAGTTTGAACATTATTAGTAACTGAGCAGAAGCCTTTTTTAATTGTTTTCTTTTCTTTTTATTATTTCTTCATTTTCAAAAAAAAGTTAGTGATATAGGTTCACAAATACTAATTACCATATTGTTGTAGCTAAAACATCATAAAATTTGACAAAATCAGCGATAAAAGATATCATCAACCAAAACAATAGTGCATGCTTGTAGTGAGTGCAGGCAAAATTAAGATTCAAAGCATCATGATAAATGAGTAATAATGACAGCTCTGACCAGAGTGCATTAGATGGTTCAAAAAGTAAATTATCATAGTTTTAGCCTTGAAGATATATGGATACATGTCAACTGGGTTAATAAAAAAATGTTTCTGTTGGTATAACTAACTACAGGAGTATTTTCATAAAATTCTGCTGAAACACTGCACAAAAATTTTACAGATAGTCATTTTGGCATCACTTCCTCTGACAGTGTCATCTAGTGCAGTCCATACCTCCCACACACACCCTAGTGATGCCACTGCCTGGTAGTGCAATGGTTAAGTGCTTGGTGTTAATCAAAAGTCAGTGGTTCAAACCCACTGCTTCCACAAATATTTGCAGGCTTGATAACCCTATGGAGCAGTTCTGCTTTGTCCTACAGGGTCACTATGAGTCAGAATCAACTAGCTGGGTTGGGTTTTTTGGTTTTCTAAGGTTCTAAAATGCTCAGTTTCCTTTTATTCTCACCCTTCACGCTTCCTAATCTCACAACATGAAATAAAGTTTAGTAAATAATAGGTGTAGGAATCATTATGTAAGAGCTTTCTTGTGCTTTGAGTGAGATGAGCTTTTCTCCTACAGTCTTCAAGTCTTTGTTTTTTTGTTGGTACCTGTTGGCACTGAATTCATTGTTATTGTTGTTGTTAGTTGCCATAGAATCAGCTCCAAGTCATGGAGACCCTGTGTACAATAGAACAAAACATTGCCTGGTCCTACACCATCTTCACTGACTGTTGATATGCTTGAGTCTATTGTTGCACCTTCCAACCTAGAGGGATCATCTTCCAGCACTGTATCATACAATATTATTTTATGATCTATAGGGTTTCCTATGCCTAATATTAGGAAAAAGATCACCAGGCCTTTCTTCATAGCCTGTCTTAATCTAGACGTTTTGCTGAAACTCATCCACCATGGGTGACTCTGCTAGTATTTGAAATGTTGGTGGCATAGCTTCCAATATCACAACAACATGCAAGCAACCGTGGTATGAAAGACTGATAGGTGGTGGACTGCATTCATTGAGTTGAATAAATATGAACTGAATTGAAACTCTGCTCTAAACATTTTAGATAATACCCTTCATGGAGTATCTCTAGAGGCAATGTGTCACCAAAACACTTCAGTTTAACTGACTAACAGTGACAAGAAATGACTAGAGGAATCCATTATTAAGATGGGACATTTCAAAACCCCTTCACCATTCATGATGGTTGTAGCAGGGGAATGAGAGATGTGAGAGTGGATAGATTGACAGGTGAAATGGCCTGCAGAGAGCAGAGGAAGGAGCCAGGGAAAGTGGTGTTAGAGCAGAAAGGAGGGTGAGGATCTGAATTTTGGCTCCTCTTGGTCTCAGGTTACAAATGTCCCCTGCTTTGAATGGCAGCATGGTTTAAAAAATTCCTGATATGTTAGGAAGGAGCCCTGGTGGTACAAGGGTTAAGAACTCAACTGCTAACCAGAAGGTTGTTGGTTTGACACCATCCAGCAGCCTTGTGGGAGAAAGATCTGGTGATGTGTTCCCATAAAGACTACAGCCTAGAAAACTCTGTGAGGCAGTTCTACTGTATGTCACATGGGGCCACTAAGAGTTGGACTTAACTCAATGGCACCCAAAAGCAACAACATGTTAGCAGCCTGAACAGAGATTACAGATTCAAAAGCCTACCATGAACAGTAGTATAATTATGAGACGTGATTGATACATGGCAAGTGACTTTGTTTCTCAATGTTGGAAGAGCCAGAAATAAAGGGAAGTGTGTGGAGAGCATGTAACAGACTTCAGCCAATTGTTGATTTTAATGAATAAGGACACACCATTGGCAAACCTATAATTTCATGTGAAACTTCCACATTATCAACTAAATCAAATTTAGAATACTGTGCATTTCAAACCAACACCTTCGTGGGTCAGATTTGGACCTCCAAGTGAATTTGTACTACAAGGGAATAATTATCAAAGGCATTTTGCCAATGGTGGGACAGAGGGCTTGGCCTTTAGGCAGGCTCTTAGATAATCTGTGAAGCAGAGACAAGTCATACAATTCAGCATTCCTCAAAGTAAGCCTAAGATGGTATTGAATAATGAAAAAGTGCTGCTTCTTCAGGAAAATTGCACTGTCAGGGTCCAGGGACACATATTGTCTCTGGATATTTGCCAATGGTCGAGATTAGAAAGAAGCAAAACAAGATAAAACAAAGTCCTTCTCCAGGAATACATGAAGTTTAAGAGAAATTGCTTCTAATTTATACCAGAAAAGGGAGATGAGGTCAGAAATAAGGTGAGAATAAATCAAAATACTGCATTATAGACAAAACTAGCCAGCCTGCTTTAGGATTGCAAGAAACAGCAACACTTTAAGAAGGCAATGCTAAGAGTCAGGAATCCAAACCAAACTCACTGCCATAGACTTGATTCTAACTCATGAGCTTTCCAAGGCTGTAAATCTCTATGGAAGCAGACTGCCTCATCTTTCTTCCGTGGAATGGCTGGTGAGTTTTGTTAGCAGCCAAATGCCTTAACCACTATACCATCAGAGGTCCTTAAGAGTCAGGAATAAAAGGAGAAAATGAATGGCTAATTGCCTTCTTTGCCCTGGGACCAGAACTAGATGGTGCCCCTTTACAATTATTGAGCATTTTGATCCAAGATTCTCTAGAAGAATGCTGATCAAAATGGGGGAAATGCATATCAAAATTTCAAATTCTCATGGACTCCAGACTTTCTGGAGCCATGGAGGCTAGATGAACCCCTAAAACTATTGCCCTGAGATCTTTACACTTTAAATCAAAAATATCCTCTGAAGTCTTCATAAAGAATGTCAGCCTTCATTACCATGCTCCTTTATTTACTATCCATATGGGATCAAATTGACAATGCAACTTGAATGATTAGATAGGAAACTTGAATCTATGTTAATGGAAGAGGAGCAACTGGGAAAAGGAGGCTGAGAATGGTTGCACAACTTGAAGAACATACATCACTGAGTTGTACATGTAGAAATGTTGAATCTACATATGTTCTGCTATGTACATTCTCAAAAACAACAATAAAATAAATTAAAAAAAAAAAAAGCTAAAGAAGGCTATTTAGCCACAACTGGACTACATGCTAGTTATGCTGCAAGATTCCCTCTCACTTGCAGTTAGCTAGCTTGTGTACTTTAAATGGCTGATGATGTTATATTATTATGAATGGTGAAAGAACATTACAAATGAACAAGGATTGGGGAATCAATATTTTTTGAGCATCTACAAGGGTCCTTACAAAGGTGATGCAAACAGTCTGCATTCAAACTATTGTTGGTTCAAACTCACCCAATAGTATCACAGAGGAAATGCCTGGCAATCTGCTTCCATAAAGTTTCTAGCCAAGAAAGTCCTACAGAACTCAGTTCTACTTTGTAACACATGGAGTTGCCATGAGTCAGCATCAACTCAATGGCCATGAGTTTTTACTATGTCCCAGGCTTTGTGTAAGGAGCTCTGGTGCCCTAATGGATAAGGGCTTTGGCTGCTAACTAGAAAGTCAGATGTTCAAACCTACCAGCTGCTCCACAGAAGGAAGATGGGACGATCTACTTCTGTGAAGATTTACAGCCTCAAAAACCCAATGGGTGTTGCTATGAGTCGAAATCAACTCGATGGCAATGAGTTTGGTTTTTTTGGTTTGGAAGCCCTATGTAGGTATTTTACATGTGACAACTGCTTTTGCTACTCACTAAAACCTAACGAGCTATACAGTTCTTATGTCCCCATTCTATAAATGTGTGTGTTAGGTTGGGTTCTCTGGAGAAGCAAAACCAGTAAAATTTGTATATACATACAGAGAAAGAAAAATTTATCTTAGGAAAATGGCTCATAAACTTATAGAAGCTGGCAAGTCCAAAGTTCTTGAATCAAACGTCAAGTTGGAGGCCTTTTCTGACTCACACAGCTGCAGGGGCTGATGAGCTCAAGGTTGGCAGGCAGTATACCTACTGTTGACTCCAACGAATGACGAATCCAAGATCTCCAGGGTGAATAGTAGATTGTTCACTCATGGATAGTTGTAAGCAGCACAACAGGCTCCCAATCCACAGAAGAGTGTCTCTTTTCCCAGAATGTCCATAAATATATTGGAAGCAGCCCACACCCCTAGGGAAACTCCCTTTCAATGGATTGGCTGCTCAAAACATATGCATCCAATCCCATTATGGGAATAACCCACATCACAACTGCTTAAACCACACAGAATTGTGGTCCAGCCAAGTGAACACATAACTCCTGCCATCACAATGTGGTAACTGGAGCACAGAAGGTAACATGACATCCAATGTCAAAAAGCTAATAATAAGTGGAAGAACTAGAATTTAAACCAATTCTGTATAATAACAGCAGCTAACATATCTTTTCTGCATTTTTGTGCAGCCTCTAAACTATGACTTTCCATTAGTAATTCCAGGTTCTCTTTAGACAGTTGTGAAGAGTAAATGAGATAGTACATGAAAACACATAACACACTACCTGCCCAACAAATGCTATTAATAGTTGTTATTATTAATAATAATAACTGGATCTAGTATACAGAGGCACTGGTGACTATAAGAGAGATAAACTAGAGAAGGGACAGGGACAAATTATAATGGACTGAGAAGAAACATAACTGTTAGAGGTGGTAGCAAGTGCAGACTACCCTTTGAAGAAGTTTGGTGCTTGAAGTTCATGTTTAAGAGAGCTGATCTAGCATGCTTGTAAGTAGAAAGAGGAGAAACTGATGGTGCAAAGAAAAAAGGGTATTGATTAGAAGAATTGGTTGAAGACACTGGTATAGTTTGATATAGAAGAAAAGTGAGGAGTTTTTAGTTTGACTTTAATCCCAATGAGAAAAAGTGGACAGAGCATCACTGCTGACAGGCAGAAGCAAAGGAGAGGCACTTAGGCATGGAGAAGACTGGGGAAAAGTGAAGTGTGGCTTCCATGGCCATCTACAGTCATTGCATGCCCACACCCAGGTTTTCTGGAACAGCCCTGACTTCAATGTTCCCTGCCATTGCTCTCCATTAGCACATTGATACAAATATAGATACTTGTCAGATCTTGTGCCCCAATTTGGGATTTGAAAATATATTCCTTAACTAGAGCTGAACAGAAGCAATGATAATCAGCCTCAAGAAGAACTGTGATTCTACTGAGAGAATTTATACTGAATTCTATCAGCAGACCTAAGGAGTTCTGGTGCTGTAGTAGTTAAAGTATTTGCCTGCCAACCGAAAGGTCTATGGTTTGACTGTGGGCTTGGGACAACAGTTGCAGGGGACATCAAGCTCAATTGGCATAACATACTACACAAAACATTGTTCCACCTCCTACTTTGGCAAGTAGTGACTGGGATTGTAAAAGCTTGCAAGTAGCCATCTAGATGCAATGATGGGTCTCTCCTTGTCCAGAGCAAAGAAGAATGAAGAAAACCAAAGATTCATGGAAACAATTAGTCCTCATGACTGGTACACCATGTGATCCTCAGCCTATATGACTACAAGACCAGAAGAACTAGATGGTGCCCAGCTAACACTGTCAACCACTCAGAGGGGGATCGATGTAGGAGATCCTGGATAGAGAGGGAGAACAATGTGGAACAAAACTCAAAATCATTTGGAAAAAAAGGGGGAGGGACCAGGTTTGCCGGTCTGATAGAGCTTGGTGAAACCACTGAGACTATGGTCCCTAGTTGTCCTTTAGGCCTGGAATTCAACCCACACCTGTGGCTTCCAGTCAAACAAAAGACAGGCATATGAGTTGAACATGTACCTGAGGTAGATACACTCCTTGGAGAGAACAATCATGGGAGACAGAAGGGCTGTTTATACACAGGGAGAAAGTTCAGGGGGCAGGATGGACACAGGCAAGAGACAGCTACCAGGAGGAAGTGGAAGGGGAGCTATTGCCTAGTGGTAAACTGTAGTCAATGTCATGAGACAACATGTGTATGAACTGCTGTATGGAAAGTGAATTTGCTCTGTAAACTTTCACCCAAATCACAATTTAAAAAAAAAAAAAAAAGGTCTATGGTTTGAACTCATCGGCTGCTCTTTGGAAGAAAGAAGAGTTGGTCAGTTTTGGTAAAGATTTGGAGCTTTGGAAACCCAATTGGGGGCCTCTAGGAGTCAGAATTAACTCAATGGCAGTGAGTTTGGTCTTGGTTTGGATTATCAGCAGGCCTGGGTCACTCTCTGTAGCCCCACACAACTGCCCAGAAAACCAGAAGCAAGGAAGACTCGTCAAGAAGACAAGGTGCAAGGCCAGAAGATTATAGGATTCTATGGCAAAGAAAAAAAGCCCTCATCTTTCCACAAACTCATGGGCATTTGTGACATTAGTGTTCGTTCCCCACTGTGAGTAAAATGGAAAGAAACGGCAATTGGGTTCATTGATATCTTTTTGCCTTTTTCATTTCCTAATGTTTCTGGAAGGAGCCCTGATGGCCCAATCGGTAAGTGCTTGGCTGTTAACCAAAAGGCTGACAGTTTGAATCCATCAGCCACTTTGAGAGAGAAGACACAGCAATCTTCTCCCATCAAGATTACAACATAGGAAATTCTATGAGGCAGTTATACTCTGTCCTATAGGGTTGTGATGAGTCAGAAACAACTCAAAGGTACACAGCAATGATTCTGATAGCCTGGTATATATTTGGGATCAAAATTGGTAAGTGCTGATAGCAGTTTTAAAGATATTTTCCAAATCCTTATATGGTCCAAGAGTTCCCTATCCCTATGCCCTACTCTATGAAAGAAAGGTAAGGGTTGGATCAGGGAAAGCCTTTTGGTCTAATAGACAGAAGATTTGGGTTCCAACTCTGTCACCTACTAGCTATATGACCTAGGGAAAGTACATAAAACTCTCTGAGGCCCTGTGTCCCTTAATTGCGTGTTAAAAATCCTCATATCAGCCTCATCAAGATATCTGGTCCCAGAAAGTGTGTCTCTTTCATCATTCCCAATAGGAATTTGTGTCAGCGTCCTTCTTGGGGGATTCCTTTCAGTGATTTCCTGGCATTGCTCCAATAAGTTGAATGGTGCTCTCTTTGGGGGCTGGGGGTGCAGAGGAAGGAAGCCCAATTCAAGTACTCCATCAAAGCTTCACACCTGAGTAGAGCCATTTCAGTGAGCCATCTATCTCTACTTGAAAGTTAATAAAAAAGACCAATTTTTCTATAGGCATAGTGCTTTTACTTTTGCCATTTTCAAGCCACTGATAGTCTATCTAAATTTATACTCATTTTGTGTCTGAGTCAGTTCTTAAATTATGGTACAATACAGGTCATAGACTTGGAGAACTGGATTATGCATGGAAAAATCAGTGAAACTGGTGATACGTCTTGAACAAGGGATATTTTTTACTTTCTGTATTTATACTAAGGTTCAGGGTACTGTTTTGGGTACTTAAGGAATAAATGATTATTTTTTGCATTAAAGAGTTACCATCTGACTTGATATATAAATTCAATGAAATACTTTAAGTATTTTGTTCATATCCCAAATCTCTTAGTAGTAATCAAAAGGAAAGCAGGAAAGGATATAATAAAGTTGTTATATTAGCATAGATATTCTATTCCAAGAAATTCTAAGAATTGTGCTAAAAATGTAAGCTTCCTTAACACAGTGAGGAAATGTCCCTAAATATCTCAATTTAATGAATGGAAAAATTGAGGTTAGAAGACATAGCTCTTCAGATATTATGTTCAGAAAAGCAAAGAGGTAGACTCAAATTTTGGGGGGCAATTTACTTTCGTAGTGATATCTCCTCGGAAACCCAAAGAGGGGTCACTGTGAGTCGGATCTGACTCAATAGCAGTGAGTGAGTACCCTGTACTTTATCATTCATTTATTTATTCCTAAACTCATTCATTCATTCACTCATTTGTTCAGCAATTACTATGGACACATCAGTAATAGGAGATGTGAAGGCTACAAAAGAAATGTAACACTATTCTTAGAGTCAAAGATTTTAATCTAGTTGTGTCACCAATACAGCTGATACATTTAAATAAAGGAAAACCAGGATGATAAAGTGTTTGGTACTTCAATTGGAGAAGTACTTAAAAAGTTCAGAGGGGTTTTGCAAAGAAGGTGGAACTTGATCTCAGAAGTAAAGATAAGAGTTTGATGGAGGGGTAGGGAGGAGATACAGTACTAGATCTGTCAAAGAGGAGAATTATGAGGAAAATAGTGTTGTTGTTGCTGTTAGGGGCTGTTGACCCATCTCCAACTCACAGCGACCCTATGCACAACAGAACAAAACACTGCCTGGTCCTGCGCCAGCCTCACAATCCCTGCTGTACTTGAACCCATTGTTGCAGCCACTGTGTCAATCCATCTCCTTGAGGGACTTCCCTTTCTTCATTGACCCTCAACTTTATCAAGCATGATATCCTTCTTCAAGGAATGGTCCCTTCTGACAACATGACCAAAGTAGGTAAGACGAAGTCTGGCCATTCTCACTTCCAAGGAACACTCCAGCTGCACATCTTCCAGGACAGATTAGTTAGTTCTTCTGGCAGTCCATAGTACTTTCAGTATTCTCTGCCAACACCACAACTCAAAAGCATCAACTCTTCTTCTTCGGTATTCCTTATTCATTGTCCAACTTTCACGTGCATAATGAAGCAATTGAAAATACCATGGCTTTGGTTAGGTGCACCTTAGTCTTCAAAGAGACATTTTTGCTCTTCTGCACTTTGAAGAGTTGTTTTGCAGCAGATTTGCCCACCAAAATAGTAGAAAGATAGAAATTATTTACCTAGGAGAAAATGGGGACTGGTTTGACTAATGAAAATTTCTTTTGGAAAAGAAGGGAGAGTGAAGAGAGAAAGAAGGGCAAGAGAGGGAAAGAAAACATAGAAGGGGGAAAGGAAAGATTCTGTTGCATATACAATCAATTACTTCAGAATCCATTTCTCTTGCCTCCTAGCATATAGATATACTGCAGAAGCTAGAAATCAAATAGCCACACTTTCCAGACTCCCTTGAAGTAGAGGTTCTAAATATTAATTTGATTACACTAGGATGGCTGCTTCTGCCACATGACCTGTGCATTCACAGAGGGTCCTGTGCTCAAAAGGGCCCTGAGTTTGGCTTAATGCTCTGCTATTGTAGCCCTAAGGAGCTCTGGTGGTGTAGTGCCTAAGGCACTTGACTGCTAACCAGAAGGTTGGCAGTTCAAACCTACCAGCCACTCCTTGGAAGAAAGGTTGGGCAATCTACTTCCGAAGTGATACCACCTTGGAAATCCAAGGAGGGATTGCTATGAGTCGGATCTGACTCCACGGCAGTGGTTGTGTTTGTGTTGAGTATAAACATATCCAGGAGCAAAATAAAAACAATTGAGTTGTGGGCACTGTCTCCAATGTTCTGGAAAAAAGAAATACATATGCATATACAAGCTATGAAATGCAAATTGTGTAATTTTGGTAAAAATTAATTTAAATTTTTAATTTTTTCTTACTTAGAATCTTAAATAGCAAACAAAAACATATGACGACTTGACAGAGAAACCATGAAAGAAAGGGACAAGTTTTATATTATAGTACCTTTAACTGTGCTTTTTTTTTTCAGCTGTTTGAATACTCACCAAAAATCAAACCCACTACCACTGAGTCGATTCTGACTCATAGCCACCCCCATAGGACTTCCAAGGCTATAAATCTTTACTGAAGCAGATTGCCTCATGTTTCTCCTGCAGAACGGCTGGTGGGTCTGAACTGCCTCTCCATAGGAGAAAGATCTGGTGACCTGCTCACATAATGGTTATAGCCCTGGAAACCCTATGGAAATCAGTTCTACTCTGTAACATGGTTGTCTCTATGAGTAAGAATCAATTTGATGACACCTAAAAATAGAGTAAGGTTTAAATTAGTTGGGGATTTCCTTATCTAATTCAGGATTTTGAGTTTAATGCTACTTTAAATATAATTTTTATTTTTATTGAGACAATATTTTTGCATAGTTAATATTTCAAACAGCATATGTTTGTTTTTGTTTGATTTATAAGATAAAATTCACATGCCATAAAAGCTACCCTTTGCCACTGAGACTATGGCCTCTAGCTGCCCTTCAGGTCTGGAATTGAACCCACTCCTGTAGCTTCCAGCCAAACAAAAGACAGGCATATGAGTTGAACATTTACATTAGGTAGATACACTCCTTGGAGAGATCAATCATGGGAGACTAGAAGGCCTGTGTATGCACAGGGAGGCAGCTCAAGGAGCAGGAGTGCATGGAGGGATGAACACAGGGAAGAGGTAACTATGGGGAGGAAGTGGGAAAGGAGCTGTTGCATTGTGGTAAATTGTAGTCAATGTCATGAGACAAAGTGTATGTGAACTGCCATATGGAAAGTGAATTTGCTGTATAAACTTTCATCCAAATCACAGTTAGAAAAGAAAAAAGAGTTACCCTTTGAAAGTGTACAATTCAGTGTTTTTAGTATATTCACAGGGTTGTGCAACCATCATTATTACTATCTAATTCCAGAACATTTTCATCACCTGTACACATTAGCAGTCACTCCCTACATTGGCCCTCTAGTGCCCACCAGCCGCTCCTCGGAAGGAAGACGGGGCAACCTACTTCTGTAGTGATACTGCCTTGAAAACCCAAGAAGGGGTCACTATGAGTCGAGCCTGACTCGACGGCACATAACAACAACAACAGTGCCACTCTAACAAAAATAACACAAACATATGGCTTTAGCAAACAGGGATTCATTCTCTTACAGTTTAGGAGGCTAGAAATCTGAGTTCAAAGTGCCAACTCTAGGGGCTGGGTGAAGGCCCCTTGATCTTGGGCTTCATTCAGCTCTGCCTCTTGCTCCCAGCCCACTGAAGCTAGAAGATTCTCTTAACTCAGGAAGCTGCTGGCTGTTAAAGCTGACAAACCCAAAGTTAACAAATAAAATGGCACAGTCCCAAGATTATTAACAACACTTTAGGCTACTAGCTCAAGCCCAGAAACAGTGCCAAGATCAGTAGAAAACATGGCAGGCCACTGAGATGATGACTCAGCCAAATGCAGGATCCAGATGTGCCAAAAAGCTAGAGACCTTCCTCAAAGCTGCTTCTTATATACTGGAAGCAGACCACATTCCTAAGACAACTACTCAGCTGCTCACAGTAAATTCCACCATGGAGTTGATTACCAATCTTGTTATGGGGAATAACTGCATCCAGCTGCCCAGCCTCTCAACACCAGGCCCCACCAAGCTGACAAATAACCTTAACTAACTACCACACTCTCCAAGCTACCCTTGACCTCCAGCCCCTGTCAACCGCTAACTCTACTGTCTGTCTCCATGGAGTTGCCTATTTTGGACATTTCATATAAATGGAATCATATAATATGTGATCTTTTGTGACTGTCTTCTTTTAGCATAACGATTCCATGTCCATCCGTGTTGTGTTGTTGTTGTTAGGTGCCATTGAGTCGTTTCCAACTCATAGCAACCCCATGCACAGCAGAACGAAACACTGCCTGATTCCGTGCCAGCTCCACAATCCCTGCTATATTTGAGCCCATCATCGCAACCACCATGTCAATCCTTCTCGTTGAAGGCCTCCACCTCTTCCGTCGACCCTCCACCTTACCAAGCATGACATCCTTCTCCAAGGAATAGTCCCTTCTGACAACATGACCAAAGTAGGTGAGACAAAGTCTGGCCATTCTCACTTCCAAGGAGCATTTCAGATGCACTTCCTCCAGGATAGATCTGTTAGTTCTTTTAGCAGTCCATGGTACTTTCACCATTCTTCGTCAGCACCACAATTCTAAAGCATCAACTCTTCTTTGGTCTTCCTTATTCTTTGTCCAGCTCTCACATGCATACGAG
>NW_006921740.1:2451768-2484078 GCF_000298275.1 Orycteropus afer afer
GTATGGATATTATCCTATCACTGACAGCATTGTACTTCAGGACAGATCTTGAGACGTCCTTTGTGATGATGAGTGCCATGCCATTCCTCTTCAAACTGTCATTCCTGGCATAGTAGATCACATGATTGTCTGATTAAAAATGGCCCAAACCAGTCCATTTCAGCTCACTAATGCCGAGAATATCAATCTTTATACGTTCCATTTCATTTTTGACAACTTTCAATTTTCCTAGATTCATGAATGCTCTTCAGCACTTTAAATTCTAAATTCTAAATTCATTCTGACCTCAAGGTCTTTGCATTTCCTATGAATCTAGGAAAACGAATTCTTGTTGTAGTAGGTATTAATACTTCATTCATTTTATGGCTGAAGAGTGTTCCATTGTAAAGATATATACCATATTTTTTTTATCCATTCATCAGTTGAAGTTTTTAATAAGAAACAGTAGTTTCTTGCTTTATTTTTTCCTACTCCATACTCTTATTCCCCAAAGCACACCACTTTGCATTCTTATAGCTGTTTCTCTTGATATTTACCCTCCTATTTCTATACATTATCTTTATGCTGCTGTGGTGGTTAAGTTTATGTGTCAACTTGGCTGGGCTTGGTTGAGTGGATGGGCAGCTGGATGTAGTATTCCCCATGACGAGACTGGTAATCAACTCTGTGGTAGAATCTACTGTGCAGCTGAGTAGTGCCTTTGGGTATGTGGCCTGCTTCTGGTATATAAGAAACAGCTTTGGGAATGGTCTCTAGCTTGTGGCACGCTTGGACTCAAGGTAGCTGTGTTGTTGTTCAGCAGCCTGCCATGCTCTGCCGACCTTTGGACTTTCGATGGACTTAAATTAATGGCATGCCATGTGGTTTGGTAACATCGGGACTATGCCTTTTTACTTTTAACCTTGGGATTGTCAGTCTCAGCAGCCAGCAGCTGTCTGAGTGAAGAAAAGCCTCTAGCTCCAGTGGGCTGGGAGCAGGAGGCAGAGCTGAAGCCCAAGGCTGAGGGGCTTTCACCAAGCCCCTAGAGCCTGGCACTTTGAACTTGGACTTAAAGCCTCCAAATTTTAAGAAGAAACTCCTGTTTGTTTAAGCCATCCCATTTGTGGTATATTCTTGTCAGAGCAGTACTAGGTAACAAGGACAGCTACTGTTTAAAATTTTTAGATATTATTTATTGCATTCCCCCTTTGGAAGATAATGACTTGCCACGTTTACACCTCCATACACACCTGCTCTTCTTCTTTCCTCTTAATAAATGAGATTTTTTTTTTTTTTTTTTTGGTTTAACCAATATTGTGACCATGTAATACTCACTACTGAGCCAAGAGTTATTGTTACTTTTGCTTTTCTGAACCAGGAGAATCAGTCCTCTCCTGATTGCCATATGTTAGAGGACTGCAGGGACTCAGTCCTTGGACTACTTCTATTAACACTCACTCCCTAGCCATCCCCATCACTGTAAATATTATCCATATGCTTTGACTCACAGATGAATGTCTTCAGCCTCATCTTCACCTGAATTCTAGACTGTTGTTGTTGTTGTTGTTATGTGCCGTCGAGTCGGCCCTGACTCATGTTGAGTCGGCCCTGACTCATAGCGACCCCTCCTTGGGTTTCCGAGGCAGTATCACTACGGAAGTAAGAATGCCCAACCTTCCTTCCGAGGAGTAGCTGGGGAATTCTAGACTAGGGTAGTGCAAAGCTGACTTGACATTTCCACTTGGATATCTAACAGGCACCACGTACTTAACTTGTCCAAAACAGAACCTTTAGTTCCCCTTCTCTGGAGCTGCAACCTTTTCCATCTCAGTAAATGACGCTACCATTCTTCCAGTTGGTTAAGCTCCAGACTTTAGAATTATTCTTGTCCTCTTTCTCTCTTTTCTTCTGTTATATTCACAACCTCATATCTAATCTACAGAAAATTCTGTCAACTCTACCATCAACATAGTACCCAAAATCTGGCTACTTCCCCCTACCTCTACTCTTACCATCCCAAGGCCAGGACAACATCATCTCTCAATTCATTTTACCTCTCAGTTTATTTTAATAAACTCCTAACTGGTCTCACTACTTTCATCTTTGCTCCTATAGTAATTCTCCACACAGCCACCAGAGTTGTCCTTTCAAAGCATAAGTCATATCATGTCATTCCTCAGCTTAAATCTCTCCAATGGTTTCCTTCTCACTCAGATAAAAGCTAAATCCACTGCTGTCCAGTTGATTCCAACTCAGCGCAACCCTATAGAAGAGTAGAACTGCCTCATAGGATTTCCAGCACTGTCAATCTTTACAGAAGTCGACTGTCTCATCTTTCTTGCACAAAACTGGTAGTAGACAGACCTTTCAGTTAGCAGTCCAATGCTTTGACCACCATGCTACCACAGCTCCTTACTAAGATGAAAGGCCTGGTAAAATCTGGCCCTGCAAAGTCTTTGACTTCATCTCTCTCCTCCACAGTTACTCTGTTCTAACAGCGTTGGCCTCCTTGCCATACTTGGAACATTCTAAATTCATTCCGACCTCAGGGCCTTTGCATCTGCCGTTCCCTTACCTAGAATGTTTTTCTCCCAGATAGCAGTATGTCCTCTTCCTTGCTTCTTCCAGATCCCTGCTGAAATGTCACCTTATTGGACAGACTGTCCCTGATTAGATTATATAAATTAACACCCTACTAAATGCTCTCTATATAACCCTTATCTTGCTTGATTTCTCTTGTGCTAGGGGAAAAAGACCCCAGATTCAAACATATTCTATACAGACCCTTTTATTAAACCTTAAACAGGACAAAGACAGTCATCTGAATGAGGTAAATTGCAGCATGTACCCAGTATAGAGACAAAAGGGATTCATTGAATCATAGTCATCATATTCCTTACATACAAAAAGGAACAAAAGAAATCATCACATGAACATGATTGGTGACAGGTCAATTCATATGTGTCTCAGGTGGATTCTACAGAAGCAGGGAAAGGACCATGATTGGGATATGTGCATAATTGCAGTTAAAAAAAGTGGTCAGGTGTGCCTTATGATCATGTGACCCTGAATCATAGTCACCAGCACCCCACTCTGTAACTTAAATTAGATAACATGTGTCTGGTTGGCTGTTTTCAGTAAATCATTAAGGACACACCCATGTAAAATTTCGTAGTTCTTTGTGTAAGTATTTTTGTCTATACTAGTTAATCTACTTTCAACCTTCCTGAGGTCAAACTGCTCCTCCCTGCATCATAGTCACATTGTTGAACTCAAATGGTCTCCCTGTTAGAGCTCCGTCAGCACTCAACGACCAAGCCACACACCAGGGTACCCAACAGGAGATTTTATTAAAGAGGCGAAAGGGCGCCTGAACTGAGGAAGGACAGAAGAAGAAGAGGAGGAAGAAGAAGAGAAGAAGAAAGAAAGGAAGACTAGAAGAAGAGAAGAAGAGAGAGAGGAAGAAGAGAAAGAGGAAGAGCAGGAAGAGGGTGGTCTTATATGGACCTGGGGTTAGGAGGTTGTACATCAGAGCTGGGGGAAGAGGTCTTAACCTATCAGAGGCTATGTTGCCTTTTAAAATACGCGCCTTGCAGGAAGCTCAGTTTCGACTTCCTTTAACTGACTTATGACCTTGGGCGGGGCAGCAGGGAATGAAGAAGAACCCGGAAGAGCCATGCAAGATGGCGTGGCATATCTCTAACACTCCCAGCTTTGGAGAAGTAACAAAGAAGTCAAATGGCATCTGAATTTATACTGAGACTCAAAATAGAGTTAGGACTCCTGCAGCAGACCATAGTCGTCCACAAACCAAGTGCTTTAGAATTTAGGTTCTAACACACCCTTCATAACATTTCTTGCCCCACACATTATGTATTTGTTTATTGTCTGTTTTCTTGCTCTGGAAGGCAAGGATTTTATCTATTGTGTGTACTACTGATCCCTGCTGTCTAGAATGCTCCTGGCTGGGGTAGTTAAGTTGAATGTCAACTTGGGTGAGCAGCTGGATGTAGTTATTCCCCATGATGAGACTGGTAACCGACTCCATGGTGAATCTACTAGAGCAGTTGAGTAGCTGCCTTGGTGATGTGGTCTGCCTTCAGTATATAAAAAGAAGCTTTGAGAAAGGTCTCTGTACTTTTTGGCACTCTTGGATCCTGCATAGAAGATCTGGTAGTGTAGTGCCTAAGGCATTTGACTGCTAACCAGAAGGCTTCTGCTTCGAAACCCCCAGCCACTCCTCAGAAGGAACTTTGGGCAATCTATTTCTGTAGAGACACCACCTCAGAAGCCCAAGGAGGGGTTGCTGTAAGTCAGATTTGACTCCACAGCAATGAGTTTGGTTTTTGTTTTCTTTTTTGGGTCCTGCATGTAGCCAAGTCTTCATTCAGCAGCCTGCCACGTTTCCTGCCGATCTTGGGACTGTCTCTGCCCTTGAACTAGTGGTCTGCCCTGGTGTTTAGCAATCTTGGGACTGTGACTCTTTATTTGTCAATCTTGGGTTCATCAGCCTCAGCAGCCAACAGCTGCCTGAGTTAAGAGAAACCTCCAGCTTCAGTAGGCCAGGAGCAAGAGACAAAGCTGAAGCCCAAGGTCTCGGAGCCTTCACTCAGCCGCTAGAGCTGGCACTTTGTATTCAAGACTTCTTGCCTCCTAAACTGTTAGAGAAAAAGTCCCTGTTTGTTAAAGCTGCCCATTTCTAGTATTTTCTGTTAGAGCAGCACTGTTGTTGTTGTTGTTGTTATGTGCTGTCGAGAGTATCACTAGAGAACCAAAACACTAGGATCTAGTAAGTACTTAGGGGTGAACCTAATACAACAAAGAAAGAGGATTTTCCAATCTCATTCATCTATTTCATTCATTTCTTCACACATTTAGCGCTCTAATACATATTGAACACCTTTCTCTGTGAAAGTTCCTAAACTCTTTCTATTCCTGTGCTTACATTAAACCTCTCCTGTTACAGATCTTCAATGTTCTTTCTTGTTCTGACCTCAGTGGATCTGGGAACAGCTGGGCACCAGCATCTGTCTAATCACCCTTCATCCCTTGGCAACTATTACGACATGCCAGGATGCTCTTCGCTGATGCCTCTCAAATTTAAAATGGGGACTCTGGGTATTAAAAAGACAGGGCCTTGATATTTTGAATACCTGCCCCTCCTTTTTCAGACTGAGAGAAATGTCTAGTTGTTGACTTTTAGGGTCAGCTATCAGCAAGCCATCTCTCGTAAGACTGGTGTCTTCTCTTCGTGGATTGATTTCACAGACCTTGGGCACCTTTCATAAGTCATCACACCAGGAAGAACCCTCATTCTTGGAAGCAAAAAGGGTAATATGTTCTGTATGGAATTTGACTTCTATTCAGCTGGTATGGAGCAATTTAAAACATATGGGGAAAAAAATGAGGCCAAGTTGGAAGCAAAGCCCCCAAATCTTATAGGATAGTTGCTCTGTAGTCAGGTCTTTGGAATGTCTCTGCAAAGTCACCAGGCTGGCTACACATTCAAACTCCTTGCTTCAGTTGGAAAGAAAAGGTGTCCTTGGAGTGAGTTTCCAGAAACACTGCTCACTGTGATGTAAATAAACTTGTCTTATAATAAAGTCACAGTGGGAGCCTTTCCCAGAGGGCCTTGTTTTAAGGTCAGAGGTCAAGAACAGAGGGCAATTACCAATCGATATTTATGTTTGGCAACAATTATTCACTGTTTTGGATAGCATCAGTTTTTTGTTTTGTTTTGTCTTTTACCTACTAAAAGCAGAGCACTTATAGGTTAAAGATGTATTTCATTTCAAGAAACAAGAGGCAAAAATTCAATCTTACAACAAAACAAAACAAAACAAGAAAACATTACAACCCAGAAACTAAATAATTTACTGTTAAGAGAAGAGGTGTTTGAAAAGCAAGCTCACTTATAGTGTTTAAAAGGATTTGCTTGCACATACGGGTATGCATACACACTATCTCACACACGCACACACATACACACAATTTGATTTATATCCAGTTTTTTATTCTTGTTTCCTGGTTCAGAGTTATTGTGTAAAAGGGAACCCAGATATGTGGGACAGTAATAGGGGAAATGGGCTCATCTACCTGGAAAGGTGAGCAGGGATTTCAGGATGTAAAACTGACTGCAGGCCTGATTCCTATCGAGCATGTTTGCCTGTGAAGTGACCCATTCAGCTGTAATGAGGTGGAGTTATTGCCTGTGGCCAGACTGCTTGTTGGGAGCTCTCTTTGCCTTCACTCAGGGGCCAGCAGGTGAGGTGGAGGCACAGCTATTTCCTGGTATACACTCCTAGGATAGACCAGGGCTGCTTTTGTTGCCCTGTGGGAGGTTGGAAGCCTCCAGAAACTTGCTTGTGGCTGGTTCCTTGCCAGGTGACTCTGTCCTTGGGAAGGTATGGGCTGTGAACAGCAGGGACAGCCCAGTTAGGACACATGGTTTTGTAATTTTTAACTGATACTGCATTGCTCCAGATATGCACAGCCTTTCTGCCAAATCCTTCTTTCCCCTTGACCTCTTCCCTAGGAGTTACTGTCTTTTTGCTCTCATTTAAGACAATTTCAGAAACCTGTGTTCTTTTTCCTAACTTTCTCCCATTTTGCACTGCTCTTCATCTTACCTGTAAATTTTAAATCTGAACATTTCACCTTCCCTATTCTCTCAATTTCTTCTTGAACCACATTTGCTCTTAGCAAGGATACAAACAGTTTTGGGCGTCTTCTAGTTTTCACTCCCCCAAAGCATATATGCCATCAAGCCATCCGTCAGTGTCCAAAGTCAGATAAACAAGCACTCTCTTATTGATGATGATAAATTACCAAGAATGGACAGATTAAAATATCAAGAATATGGACATTATATGGTTTAATTTTCCCCAATATCCTAAGTGGTCAATACTTTATTTTTCCCCATTTCGGAGATCAGGACACAGAAGAATAAAGAAGTTAAAGATTTCCTAAGGTCTAGTGCTGCATAGTGGCTAAGACACTTGCCTACTAACCAGACGGCTGGCGGTTCAAACCCACCAGCCACTCCTCGGAAGGAAGGTTGGGCAATCCTACTTCCGTAGTGATACTGCCTCGGAAACCCAAGGAGGGGTCGCTATGAGTCAGGGCTGACTCGATGGCACATAACAACAACAACAACAAGTGCTAAGGAGTTCTGGTGGCGTAGTGCCTAAGGCATTTGACTGTTAATCAGAAGGCTGGAGAATCAGCCACTCCTCAGAAGGAAGGTTGGGCAATGTACTTCCATAAAGATTTACCACCTCGGAAACCCAAGGAGGGGTCAGTATGAGTCGGCAATGAGTTTGGGTTTTTTTTGTTTAGTGCCTAAGGCATTTGATTGCTAACCAGAGGCTGGAGGTTCAAACCCACCAGGCACTCCTTGGAAGGAAAACTGGGCAATCTACTTCTGTAGTGATACCCCTGGGAAACCCAAGGAGGGGTCACTATGAGTAAATCAACTAGATAGCAGTGAGGGTTTTTTTTTTTTTTTTTTGGTTGGGCAATCTATTTCTGTAGTGATACTGCCTTGGAAACCCAAGGAGGTGTCGCTGTGAGTGGACTCTGACTTGACGGCACAAGAATCAAAGGAGCTCTGGTGGCATAATGGATAAGGTATTTGGCTGCTAACCAGAAGGTCAGCAGTTCAAACCCACCAGAACTTCAGGGAAGGAAGACGGGGAGATCTACTTCCGTAAAGATTTACAGCCTCGGAAATGGAAACCCAACGGGGGTTGCTGTGACTCAGGACCCACTTGATGGCAATGGATTTGGTTTTCTAAGTGCCTAATCGAGATAAAAGAAGCAAGTCTCAGAGAGTTAAGTAACAAGGAATGCCTCTCTTGCTTCTGCCCTCAACTCTCTACTCAAAGTTGAATTTCTAAGGAGTAAATACAGAGAACCTCAGATAACATCCCAGGGCTATTTTGAGCCCAGGGCTATTTTGAGCAATACACATTAATGAATTGGTTAAATAATGTATTATTACAGATCATTGTGTAAACACAAAGCTTTATACATACTAAGTAAAGTTCATCTGCATGACTTATAAAATGACTGAGCTAAAAGCAAGTGAGAGAAGTTGTCATTGTTTGAACCACCAGCCTTCTGGTTAGCAGTCAAATGCCTTAGGCACTACACCACCAGAGCTCCCAGCATAAAAAATATTAAGCCTTTCCTATGTACCAGGTACTTAGTTTAGATTAACTCATGTACTTTTCCCAAGAAGTCTACATAACCAATACTTTTATTTTCCAAATTTTAGAGATAGGACACGGAAGCACCACGGTCCCTAACGTCTTGCTGCCAGAACATGCCAGAATCAAGATACCAAAACCCCACTGCCATCAAGTCAATGCTGACTCTTAGCAACTCAGTAGGACAAATGAGAACAGCCCCATAAGGGCTTCTAAGTGTGTAAGTCTTTATGGACGTAGACTGCCTCCTCTTTTTTCCACAGAGTGGCTGGTAGGTTCAAACTGCCAACCTTTTGGTTAGCAGCCCCATGCTTTAACCACTGTACCACCAGAGCTCATCAGAATCAGGATAGGTACTGTGAAAATTCATTTGTAGAGTTGTTTTTAGCTATTCTGCTGTAATGCACATTTATGTTGGGAAATCTCCCAAACCATAGCAGAAAATTTGATAATTCAGTTTTGTTTTGTTTTTTTAAATCTTCAGTCCACTCAACAGACTACTAATACTACTAATGAATAACTAATAGTCATTGATAACCAACTGCCATTGAGTTGATTCTAACTCATAGCAACCTTCTTTGTGTTTCTAAGGCTATCGATATTTATGGAAGTAAATTGCCTCATCTTCCTTCCATGGAGAAGCTGGTGGGTTTGAACTTCAACCTTCAAGCCCAATGCCGTCAAATCAATTGTGACTCATACTGATGCTATAAGACAAAGTAGAACTGCCCCATAGGAAAGCAGACTGCCACATCTCTCTACCACAGAGAGGCTGGTGGGTTTGAACCACCTACTTTTGGTTAGCAGATGAACACTTTAACCACTATGCCCCCAGGGCTTCTTACTATGGAAACTTACATGTACTAAACCATCTCATTTTACATGAACCTTATAAAGCCAGTACTGATGTTACTCAGTTTACAGAAGGTCAAGATTGCTTCTCTCCCCACTCCCACCCCAAACATAAGAAAATTAAAATCCAACTAACTCTTGTTGTTGTTGTTGTTATGTGCCATTGAGTCGGCCCCGACTCATAGCGACCCCTCCTTGGGTTTCCAGGGGTTTCCGAGGCAGTATCACTACAGAAGTAGGATTGCCCAACCTTCCTTCCAAGGAGTGGCTAGTGGGTTTGAACCGTCAGCCTTCTGGTTAGCAGGCAAGTGACTTAGCCACTATGCTACCAGAGCTTTCTTAGGAATTTAAAACGCTTTACCTTCAAAAAGAATGAAAGTGTTATAGTTACCCCTCTTATTCCTGTAAGGTTGTTTTAGACTTTCCCAAGGGCTTGATCCTGACCTCAGAGTAGAGGGGATAGGAATATAGTGATAACAGCAAAATGAGCAACCCAAAGTTAGAGGGGACAAACTTGATCCCAAAGTTTCTAGTAAGATTCCTCTAAGAAATCCTAATAAGGGTTCTCCTTCAATCCCAAAAAGAGTTGGTCAATGCTCAATCACTTCACGAGGTGGCATATGATCAAGAACCAATGGTATTGAAGAAAAAAGTCCAAGCTGTACTGAATGAATTGGTAAAAAACAAGGCTCCAGGAATTGATAGAGTAAACAGTGAGATGTTTCAAAAAACAGATGTAGCACGTGAAGTACTTACATGTTTATGCCAAGAAATTTGGAAGACAGCTACTTGGCCAACCAACTGGAAGAGATCCATGTTTGTAGCCATTCTAAAGAAAGGTAATTTAACAGAATGTGGAAATTATTGAACAATATCATTAATATCACACATAAGTAATATTTTGCTGAAGATAATTCAAACATGGCTGCAGCAGTATATTGACAGGGAACCGCCAGAAGAAATTCAAGCTTGACTCAAAAGAAGATGTGGAATGAAGGACATCATTGCTGATGTCAGATGAATCTTGGCTGAGACTAAAGAATATCAGAAAGATGTTTACCTGTGTCTTATTGACTATGAAAAGGCATTTGACTGTGTGGATCATACCAAATTATGGACAACATTTCAAAGAATGGGAATTCTAGAACACTTAATTGTGCTCATAAGGAGCTCTGGTGACATAGTGCCTAAGGAATTTGACTGCTAACCAGAAGACTGGCAGTTCAAACCCACCAGTCACTTCTTGGAAGGAAGGTTGGGCAATCTATTTCTGTAGTGATACTGCCTCAGAAACCCAAGGAGGGGCCGCTATGAGTCGGACCCAACTCGACGGCAGTGGGTGGGTTAATTGCGTTCATGAGAACCTGTACATAGACCAAGAGATTGTTTGAACACAACAAGGGGATAGCACATGGTTTAAAATCAGGAAGGATGTGTATCAGGATTGTATCCTTTCACCATACTTATTCAATCTATATGTTGAGAAAATTATCTGAGAAGCTGGACTATATTAAGAAGAAGGTAGCATCAGGATTAAAGAAAGACTTGTTAACTAACTGTAATATGCAGATGACACAACCTTGCTTGCTGAAAGTGAAGATGACTTGAAGTATTACTGATAAAGACCAAAGACTATAGCCTTCTGTATGGATTACATTTCAACATAAAGAAACAAAAATCCTCACTACTGGACCAATAAGCAACATCATCATAAATAGAGAAAAGTTTGAAATTGTCACAGATTTCATTCCACTTGGATCCACAATCAACACCCATATAAGCAGTAGTCAATAAATCAGATGTCATATTGCACTGGGTTAATCTGATGCAAAAGACCTCTGTAAAGTGTTATGGAACAAAGATGTCACTTTGAAGACTCAGGTGTACTTAACCCAAGCTATGGCACTTTCAATCGCCTTATATGTATGTGAAAGTTGGATAAGGAAGAGCAAAGAAGAGTTTATTCCTTTGAATTGTGTTATTGGCAAAGAATACTGAAAATACCATGGACTGCCAGAAGAATGAACAAATCTGTCTTGGAAGAAGTGTAGCAGGAATGCTCCTCAGAAGCGAGAATGGCCAGACTTTTTTTCACCTACTTTAGTTATGTTGTCAGAAGGGACCATTCCCTAGATAAGGATATTGTGCTGCGTAAAGTAGAGGGTCAGCAAAAAAGGTGAATACCCTCAACAAGATGGATTGACACAGTGGCTGCAGTGATGGGCTCAAGCATAGCAAGGATTGTGAGGATGATGCAGGACCTGGCAGTGTTTCTTTCTATTGTACATAGGGTCACTATGAGTTGGAGCCAACTGGATGGTGCGTAACAACAACAAAAAGGTCTTGGTATCAACACCTGTGAGGATGTGGAGGAAACCATATTTGGCTGAGGGAGAGGTTGGGCTACAATGCACATAAAGTAAAGGCCTCAGCCTATTCCATAAGGAGCTCTTGAGCTGGGATAGCTCTTCAGAGTTGACTTCTGTTAGGGCAAGGGACTGGGCTTTTATATTCATGACTCAGTCAGTCATTAGATGTGGGCTGTCCCAGGGAGAAGACATGATGTGGGTGGCTCTCTCTCACCAAGGCAAAATCCCTAGAGAGGACTCTTCATCCACCAACACTCCCAGCAAGGGAGGGGATGCATGATTCACATATAGGAGTAGTGTGGATTGGCATCCATTACAGAAGTTAACTCTCTTACCAAGTGAAGATCAGAAAGAAAATAAACTATTAAGAGTACTAGCAGGCTATGTAACTCAAAACTTCCCAAGAAAGTAAGCCTGGTGTCCAGTCCACTAGCCACTCCTCGGAAGGAAGGTTGTGCAATCTACTTCTGTAGTGATACCACCTCAGAAGCCCAAGGCGGGGTCGCTATGGGTTGGTTCCGACTCGACGGCAGTGAGTTAATGAGTTTCTGTTTTGTGATTCTGAACATGTCTCTTACCCAATTTGTGTTTCAGCTTCCTCATCTCTAAATTGTTGTTATTATCTGCTATCAAGTTAGCCCCTGACTCATGGTGCCCCCATGCAAAATGGAACCAAATACTGCCTAGTCTTAATCCATACCCCATGATCAGTTGCAGATCAGACCATTGTGATCCACAGGATTTTCCCTGGCTGATTTTTGGAAGTAGTCACCAGGCTTTTCTTCCTACTCTTAGTCTGGAAAATCCTCTGAATCCTGTTTAGCATCACAGCAGCACTCAAGCCTTCACTGACACACAAGTGGTGAGTGCACATGAAGTACATTGGCTAGGAATTCAACCAGGGTCTCCTATGTGGAAAGTAAAATTCTACCACTGAATCACCAATGCTTACTTCTTAACATTGCTGTGAAGGTTAAATGGAATAATCAATGTAAAAAGCTTAGCTCAATACCTGACATTTAGTGTATCCTATACATTAGAGTGTGCTCTATGACTTAGGCATAGTGCCTAAGGCATTTGACTGCTAACCAGAAGGCTGGTGGTTCAAACCCACCAGCCACTCCTTGGAAGGAAGATGGGGCAATCTACATCCGTAGTGATACCACCTTGGAAACCCAAGTTGGATCTGACTTGATGGCAGTGAGTTCAGTTTTGGGTTTTTTAATACATGTTAGAAAAGGGGCTCTGGTGGCGTAGTGGGTAAAGCCTTTGGCTGCTAACCCCAATGTCAGTGCTTCAAACCCACCAGCTGCTCTGCAGGAGAAAGATGAGGCAATCTACTTCTATAAAGATTTACAACTTTGGAAACCCAATGGGAATGGCTATGAGAACCAACTCGATGGCAGTGGGTTTGATTTTTGGTTTATACATGTTAGATTTGGTGATTCATATTATTATTCCATCACTTGAATTATCCATTTATTATTCAATGGTTCAATAATTATTCAATTACTGAATCAATAAAAAATTATTCAGCTAATAAATTATTTCAAGTGTACTTGATTTGGAAGCTCTACTCACCATCCCTTATCTACTTTATTCTTTCTAACCCAAATCCAGACACTTGAGACATGAGTTGGAAAAGAAGGGAAAGAATCCTATAAGAATACCCAGCAGGGGACACCAGTCATGGTCTAAGACACATATCAGTAAAGTCTGTGATTACAAGCATATAACCTGGAGCCAGGCTGCCCAGGTGAGAATCTGGATGGGCCACTAAATAGCTGGGTGACCTTCAGGGTCATTGTGAGAACCAAATAAGACAATATGTGGAAAGCTCTCAGTACCACCTGACACATAGTAGGTGTCATATGTGTTTGTTATTATTGTTCTTCTACTACAGTGTTTCCACAAAAGCAACACTGAGGGAAGAAATCCCTGACTCAGCCCTAGCAGGATCACCAAGGAATTTCAAACATTTAGAATATACAGACTGAATCCCTAAAGTTAGTTACAAATCCTCTGTGTCATCAGTTACTAAGTATGAGTCAGAATTGACTCAATGGCAGTGAGAGCATCAATTCCGAGGATTTTGTATTTAATCATTCTTGAACCGCCAGCCTTCTGGTTAGCAGTCAAATGCCTTAGGCACTATGTTACCAGAGCTTCGACAATTTTAACAGGATGGCCAAAGAGGACATTTTTTTAACTTGGAGGTGAGACTGGATGGAGGAAAGAGTGGAGAGAAGAGATATTTGGGAAAATCAATTCCAGAGATTGGTCAAAGTAGTGGGTTCCTTAAAAATCCTTAGCCTCCTTTGAAGGTAAAATGAGGTAAGGTAAGGTATGATAAGGAGGTAGGTTGAACTCTTTATGCATTAAATGACCTCATCATAGTTCTTCTTTTTCAATCTAGAAAGATAAACTACTGTTCTCTTACACCTAGCACCATGGGTAAAAAAGGCTCAAAGCTTGAGGAACTTCAGATACTCTGATCCTGACAAATCTGTCATTTTCCCCACACTAAAACAATTGTTATTGAGTTGATTCCAACTCATGGTGATCCCATATATGTCAGAGTAGAACTGCGTTCCAAAAGGTTTTCAATGGCTGCTTGTTTTTCTTTTTTTTTTTTTTTTAAAAAAAAATAGATTGCCATGCCTTCTTCCCAGGAGCTTTGGTTACATTGGACCCTCTAACCTTTTGGTTGACAGCTGAACACATTAACCCTTTGCACCACCCAAGGATTCTCCCCCCCCCCCCTATTTATTTATTTATATATGTGTGTGTGTGTGTGTGTACCAAACTCCCTGCCATCGAGTCGATTCTGACTCATAGCGACCCCTTCTGGGTTTCTGAGGTGGTATCTCTAGGGAAATAAATTGCCCAGTCTTTCTTCTGAGGAGTAGCTGGTGGGTTTGAACTGCCAGCTTTCTGATTAGCAGGCAAATGCCTTAGGCACTATGCCACCAGAGCTCCCTGCATTAGATGCTATCTACTTTCTTTCTCCCAAGACCATCCCAACCTGGTAAACACACGCTGGAAAAGGCAGAAAAAACGCAAATTGTCAGAACAAAGCTGGGACTACACTATTTGGACTTGGAAATGGAAGTGTGGGACTAAGAGGACATCCCTGCCCCTCCCCCCAGGGTCATGCTTCAGGCTGAGAGCTCTTGCCCCAGTCCCCCTTCTCTGCTCCTTGCTCCTTCTTTTGTGTTAAGCTGAGAAAACATCAGATGTTTACTTTGATTTTTCTTTTCAAGTGTGCTTGATTTTCAAGCCCAACTTGTTAGGGACACTGCCCAGTGGGCCCAGACTGACTTCATTGGCTTTCTACCACAGCAAGTGAAAAATAAACAAGCTACAGAAACCCCAAGTCATATAGTCAGTCAGTGTTTTTTTGGACTCATTTAAACTCTCTCCAAGAGTAACTCCTTAAACTTCATTTTATTTGGTTAAGGGTCACAGTACAGTTTCTTCTGCAACAATGTTGTCAGAATTTTTTTTTTTAACCTAAGCAATAAAACACATGCACAAAATGTTTAGATAAAAGGAACAATCATGCAGTTCGTATCTTTTAGAAGCCAAAGAATTTCTGGTGACCTAAATTTTTGGCATGTAGGCAGATACTTAGCAGGCAGGATCATGTCTCTGATTTTTATCTTTGTGGACTTAAACGCAATGAAACTCAACTCACAGAGATACTATTACTAAATTGGAGTGGACTGTATATTTCCTGCACTGTCCTTCCATATCAGAAGGTGTGTTGTTACGTGCCTTCAAGTCGGACCCAACTCATAGCGACCCCTCCTTGGGTTTCCGAGGCAGTATCACTAGGGAAGTAGACTGCCCAACCTTCCTCCCGAGGAATGGCTGGTGGGTTTGAACCACCAGCCTTCTAATTAGCAGTCAAGTGCCTTAGGCACTACTACCAGAGATCCTATCAGAAGGTGTGGTTGACTTTTAACATAGTGATTCTTATTCCCCAGAAACAATTAAGAACGGGCAAAAACAAATGGTTGTGATACTTAAGGGAAAACTTCCTAAACAAAATGTATTTGAATCTATTCTCTCCTTTCTATGGACAATGCCACCTTCCTAGAGCAGTCAACTCTTACCTTTTACCAAGACAACTTTTTACAATGATTTTCTAATTGATCTCTCTGTGTCAATATCTTGCCTAATATCTGCTTGTTTTTGGCATATGTGGCAGCCAGAGGGATCTTCGTAAAGTTAATAAAATAAGGTCATGCTGCTCCTCTAACTAAAACTCTATGGTAAGATTCTTTGATCTTAGGATAAATCCAAAGCTCTTACCAAGGCTTTGTGTGATCCCGCTCCTGCTTGTGTCTCCAGGCTCAAGCCCCTATCCTTTAGCTCCTGTAGACTTTAGTTCCTTAAGTAAATTATTTCAGGCCTCAGGACCACTGTACATGGTGACTCGTTCTTTTTCTTTCCAAACGAAACTCATTGCCATCCAGTCAATTTTGACTCATAACAACCCCCATTGGGTTTCCAAGGCTGTAAATCTGTGCAGAAGCAGACTGCTCCCATCTTCCTTCCACAGAGCAGCTGATGGGTTTGAATCACTGACCTTTTGGTTAGTAGCCAAATGCCTTAAGCACCATACCACCAGACGTCAGCTTAAATGTCTATTGCTCAGGGAGAACTAACCTAACTATCTTTTAAAAACTAGGCTTCTTTCTACTCCTTGTATTATTATTATTATTTAGTGCTTTTATATTGTTTATCACAATTTGTCATTATTATTAATTTTTTTTGTATTTACTTTCTGCTTAACTGCAATTGAGTATGTTATTGTTGTTATGTGCCATCGAGTCGGCCCCGACTCATAGTGACCCCTCCTTGGGTTTCCGAGGCGGTATCACTATGGAAGTAGATTGCCCAACCTTTCTTCTGAGGAGTGGCTGGATTTGAACCACCAGCCTTCTGGTTAGCAGTCAAGTGCCTTAGGCACTACACCACCAGATAGAAGGCTGAAATCAGGGGGTTTTTTTGTTCATTGTCTTACTTCTGTCTAGTAAGGTATTTGGCCCATATTAAAACCAAAACAAACCCACTGCTATCAAGTCAAATCTGACTCATAGCAACACTGCAGGACAGAGTAGAGCAGCCCCACGGGGTTCCCAAGGCTATAAATCTTTACAGAAGCAGACTGCCTCATCTTTCTCCCCTGGAGCGGCTAGCACCTTTACTTAGCTCTCGTTATATAAATACTCATACATAAATAAGGAGCTCTGGTGGCATAGTGCCTAAGGCATTTGACTGCAAACCAGAAAGTTGGCAGTTCAAACTCACCAGGCACTCTGCGGAAGGAAGACTGAGCAGTCTACTTTTGTAAAGATTTACCACCTCAGAAACCCAAAGGGGGTTACTAAGAGTTGGAATTGACTCAATGGCAGTGGTTTTTTTGTTTTTGTTTTTGTTTTTTGACAAATACACATATATATACATCTATATATAACTATATGTCTCTGTCTCTATATCTATTGCCCATAAAAGCTGTCTAGGGATAAATTTCTAAATTGATTTAGCATTGAGACTACAAACCCACAAAGCAATGGGTTTTTTTTTTTTTTTTAATAATATAGTTTTCAGCTGGCAGTTTGTCAGCTAGAAGTAGCCCATCCAAAAAAAAAAAAAACTCACTGCCGTCGAGTCAGATCCTACTCATAGTGACCCCTCCTTGGGTTTCTGAGGTGGTATCACTATGGAAGTAGATTGCCCAACCTTCCTTCCAAGGAGTGGCTGGTGGATTTGAACTACCAGCCTTCTGGTTAGCAGTCAAATGCCTTAGGCACTAGGCAGAAGTAGCCCATAGAAGTGTGTTATTTGACTTGCTTAGGATTAAAATAATAATAATAATAATAAATTGCCAATATTTTTAACTGGGAGATTTCATATAAAAATCTTGATGTTACTTTTTTGAAAAGCCAGAGGATCTGGCCACAGTGGGTCCTCTTTCCCACAGGGGCAGAAGCAAAGCTGGGACTACACTATTTGGACTTGGAAATGGAAGTGTGGGACTCAATTTAAGGGTCAGCCCTACGGAGGAACATGTCCTATCTATTTACCGTAGTTATATACCATCCTTTTGTCAACAGTTTGTGTTCAAGGAAGGAGTTTGCCCAACTACAATTGTCCTGAAAATAATGATGAGTGATTTTTTAAACTAGGTCAATATAAACTTCCATCAGAAAATCCATCAGAAATGAAGAACCAACTCAGGGAATATTTGTGCAAGACTGAGATGGAGTTAGTCCTGATTAGTCCTTCAGAGATTTTCTCAAAGCTCTCTGGAAGTGGTACAGTAGGAAGTGGCTGGAATAGAAATTATTTACCCTCAAGATTTTGTATGTAGTTAAATTCTGGACAGGGAGGAAGAAGCTAAATTGATTTCTTCCTCTCATACCAAGCTAACTCAGCTGATAATTATTTAAGGGCACCACTCTCCAATTGCCAAAGAAGGGATGTTCTGGTTACCTAGTGCTGTTCTGACAGAAATATACCACAAATGGGATGGTCTTAACAAACAGGAGTTTATTCTTACAACTTGGAGGCTTTAAATCCAAGTTCAAAGTGCCAGGCTCTAGGGGCTGGGTGAAAGCTCCTCAACCTTGGGCTTCAGCTCTGCCTCCTGCTCCTGGCCCACTGAAGCTAGAGGCTTTTCTTCACTCAGACAGCTGCTGGCTGCTGAGGCTGAGAAGCCCCAAGGTTGACAAGTAAAAATGCACAGTTCCAGTATTACCAAACTACATGGCAGGCCATTAACTTAAGTCCATTGTAAGTCCCAAGGTTGGCAGAGCATAGCAGGCTGCTGAGCAATGACACAGCTACATGCAGGGTCCAAGCGTGTCATATGCCAGAGACCATTCCCAAAGCTGCTGCTTATATATGGGAAGCAAACCACATACTCAAAGGCAGCTACTCAGATGCTCATAGTAGATTCCACCATGGAGTTGATTACCTGTCTCATTATGGTGAATACTGTATCCAGCTGCCCAGCCACTCCAACAGGCCCAGCCAAGTTGACACAAAAACATAAGCACCACAAGGGAGGAGGCAACAATGTATAAGCAGCATTTACACCTATTACTGCTCTATATCCTTTGAAAATTGGCAAACAACTAGTGCCCTGATAAGACAATTCTAAGTGCACATCCTACCAATTAATGATGGTTTAGCAACAGCAAAAAAAAAAGAGCATCAGCATCAGTGTCATTATCATGTGGAAAACTCAGTTTTGGCATTTGGATGTTTGAAAACAAGTTAAGACCCCAAAGAATATAAACAATGGTTTGAGACTGATATATTAAAGGGGTTAAAATTACATTTGATCGGGAAATATTTTGGCAATATGTGGGCAAAGCACACCAAGCCAGTTGCCGCAGGTTGATTCCAGCACACGGCAATGGAGCACGTGTGTATGTCAGAATAGAACTACATTCCACAGGGCTTTCACGGCTGTGACCTTTCAAAAGTAGACTGTTAGGCCTTTCTTCTGAGGCTCCTCTGGGTGGGCGTGAACTCCTAACCTGTCAGTTAGTAGCAGAGCACTTAACTGTTTGTGTCACCCAAGACTACTAATATATGGGCTTCCTGATGTTGTGGGTGCTGTTGAGTCAGCTCTGACTCACAGTGACCACATGTACCAAAAGGATGAAGTACTGCCTGGTCCTGCACCATGCTCACTATCCTTGTTATGCTTGAGCCCATCACTGCAGTCACTGTGTCAATCTACCTCATTGAGGGTCTTCTCCTTTTTCATTGACCCTAAACTTTGCCAACCATGATATCCTTCTCTAGGGAACGGTCCCTTCTAACAACATGACCAAAGCAGGTGAGACCAATTCTAAGGATTCTTGCTTCTAAGGAGCATTCTGGCTGCATTTCTTCCAAGACAGATTTGTTTGTTCTTCTGGCAGTCCATGGTATTTTCATCATTCTTTGCCAATAACACAATTCAAAGACATCACCTCTTCTTTGGTCTTCCGTATTCATTATCCAGCAGTCACATGCATATGAGGCAACTGAAAATACCATGGCTTGGGTTAGGCACACCCTAGTCTTCAAAGTGACATCTTTGCTCCTAAACACTTTGAAGACTTTTTTTTTTTTTTCCCCCCAGCAGATTTGTCCATTGATTTCTTGACTACTGCTTCCATGGGTATTGACTGTGGATTCAAGTACAATGAAATTCCTGGCAACTTCAATCTTTTCTCCATTTATCATGGTGGTGCTTATTGGTCCATTTGTAAGGATTTATGCTTTCTTCATGTTGATGTGTAATCCATACAGAAGGCTGTAGTCTTTGATCTTCTTCGGTAAATGCTTCAAGTCCTTTTCACTTTCAGCACACAAGGTTGTCAGTGGGTTTTCCACTGATCTTGATGCTGCATTCTTCCTCACATAGCCTAGTTTCTCAGATTATTTGCTCAGCATACAGATCAAATAATATGGCAAAAGAATACAACCCTGGTGCACATGTCCCCCCCAGTTTTAAACCAAGTACTACCCACCAGGCACTCCTTGGAAGGAAGGTTGGGCAATCTACTTCCATAGTGATATTACCTCGGAAACCCAAGGAAGGGTCTCTATGAGTCAGACCTGACTCGATGGCAGTGGGAGTGGGTTAGTATCTCCTTGTTCTATTCGAATGATAGCCACTTGGTCCATGTACAGCTGCTTCCTCATGAACTCAAGTATTCTGTAATTCTCATTCTTTTCAACATTATCCATTATTTGTTATGATCCACACAGTCGAACACCTTTTCATAGTCAATAAAACACAGGTAAACCTCTTTCTGGTATTTTGCTGTCAGCCAAGATCCATCTGACATCAGCAATGATATCCCTTGTTCTGCCTCCTTTTCTGAATCCAGCTTGAATTTCTGGAAGTTCCCTGTCAATGTTTTTTTCTCCCGACAACCTGACAGATGAGCGGTGGAATATGTGGGCCATAGGGTCAAAATAAGAAGTGATTTATGAGGCCTAGGAATGAATTATTGGCCTAATTAAATCTTGACTGAGTTAAAAATGATGATTACATTTATTACAGCATTTCCCTTTTAGGTTTTTATATTTTGCCTCTATTCCCCTATTGTGTTGGTCACTGTGGGAAAACAAACAGGCCTTAGGAGGGTAAAAGCAACCAGTGTAGTAGAGTTTGATTTAGCCTAGCAATCAGATACATTTGTACAAGTGCTACTAATTGTCCCTTAAAATAAACTGGAAGGCTATGAAAACGGATGTCACAGTCTAAATTTATTCATCTATTTTGAAATCTAATTCATGGCTTCCACTTAAATGTTTACAGATTATAGTAAAAAATAAAAGCTATCAAAATTGTAAAATGTTTAAGTATAATTTATGAGGAATTTATTATTCATGATTTAATTAATAGAACATTGCAGCTGGTCACGTTTATTCCTGAATAAAAATATCTTGCAACAGCAGGACTATGGAAAACCAGAAATTTTATCGCAATGCAGTTAGCTTTTCTTTCTTTCTTCTACTTTTTAATTTTTTCCTTAAGCAGTGTGCAAAAATAAGAATATAGGGAATTGGAAAAGAACACTTATTAAAACATGCAAGAATTGACACATAGTCACTGGAAAAGTGGTGCTACCCTATGTTCGAGAATCACATCCTTGGATTGGAATTAATCTGGAATTCCTGGTCGGCTCCACTTCTTCCCAGACTAGAGCATCTGAGCTTCAAAACCACTGATGGAGCTTATTTAAAATAAAATGGCTGAGGAGATTTTGATTTCTTAGTTGAAGGTTGATATCTGAAAATTTGTATTTCACAAAATTCTTCAAGTGTATCTGGTGATCAGCCGTTTTAGGGAAGTACTAGCCTTGTTCCAGAGGATGTAAAGGAAGCTAGAGGGACTGAGAATGGACCTCTCATCCTAAGGTCCTTCAAACTCAGGTAAGCTTGGAACCCATGTTCTGAGCAAGGTGACAGCACCCCAGGCTGATTCTCTCCTTACCGTTCAGTTGTCTCAGATCCAGACTCCAAATCTGAGGTGAATGTTTATAAAGGGATTGGCAATCTGAAGACTTGGGTTTTAGTCATCTTTTTGCTTCCAACCTGCAGTGTGAAATCATCTTTCTGGGCTGAAGCATTATCCATCTGTAAAATGAAGGAGGCAGAATAAATGGTCCCTAACACAGGGATTCCACAGTTTATTATACTGTGGTACCTTGTGTCTTACTGTGGTACCTTGTGTCTTACTGTGATACTGAAGGCTACAACAAAAATATTTCAACTCTCAACTGGACACCCATGGTGCACATGGTTCATTGGGACTTCCATACTAAGGCAGACAAAGAAGAAAGGCCTGGTGATCTACTTTTGAAAATTAGCCAGTGAAAACCCTATGGATCACAAGAGAATCTTCCAATACAGTGCTGGAAAGACGAGTTCCCTAAGTTAGAAGGCATCCCCAATAGACGGTGGCCACAAAATGGACTCTAACATACCAGCAATGAATTGTGAAGATGCAGGACTGAGCAGTATTTCTTGCTGTTGTTGTTCAGGGCATCACCAAGAGTCAGAGCTGACCCCACAGTGAGTAACAACAACAATAACAAAGATTGCAAACACATGGCCCCAGGCCACATCCAACTCACAGATTTTTTTTTTTTATGTTGTTGTTGTTGCTTTATAGTGATTAAAACATATACACTAAAATATTGTCCAACACAACTTCACATTTAAAACTCAGTGACACTGATTGCATTATTTCATGTTGTGCCACCATTATCAGTGCCCACAATTATCACTATCCTCATCCAACACGTTCCACCACTAGCAACATAAATTCCATGACCTCCAAACAAAAACTTCCCCTTTTCCCCCTCCCTCCAAGCCCTGAAACCAAACCAAACTCACTGCCAACTAGCAGATTCTAATTCATAGCAACCCCCATTGGTTTTCTAAGGCTGTAAATCTACGTGGAAGGAAGCAGACTGTCTCATCTTTCTTCCAGAGAGGCTAGTGGGTTCAAACCACTGACCTTTTGCTTAGCAGCCAAATGCCTTAACCACTATACCACCAGAGCTCCTTCTCCCAGCCTTGTTGTTGCTGTTAGGTACCCTCGAGTTGGACCCGACTCATAGCGACCCTCCTTGGGTTTCCAAGGCAGTATCACTAAGGAAGTAGATTGCCCCATCTTCCTTCCAAGCAGTGGCTGATGGGTTTGAACCGCCAGCCTTCTGGTTAGGAGTCAAGTGCCTTAGGCACTAAGCTACCAGAGCCTTGTTGTTGTTGTTGTTGTTGTTATGTGCCATCAAGTCGGCCCCGACTCATAGCGACCCCTCCTTGGGTTTCCGAGGCAGTATCACTACGGAAGTAGGATTGCCCAACCTTCCTTCCGAGGAGTGGCTGGTGGGTTTGAACCGCCAGCCTTCTGGTTAGCAGTCAAGTGTTTTAGCCACTATGCTACCAGAGCTCTTAATAATCTTTGTTTTTTATTATTTGCTTATTTCATGTAAGAGAAATCATATAGTATTTGTCCTTTTGCAACTGACTTATTTTGTCAGCATGTTTTGAAGGTTTATCCATGCTGTGGCATGCATCAGGTCTTAATTTCATTTTATAGCTGCATAATATTCCATTGTGTGTATATTCCACATTCTGCTTATCCACTCACCTGTTGCTGTACATTTCGGTTATTTCTGCCCTTTGGCTATTGTGAAAGTGCTGCAACGAACGTTAGTGTACCGATTTCTGTATGCATTCCTGCTTTCACTTCTGAGTATACACCTACGATTGTGATTTCTGGGTCATGCGGTAGATAGTGGGCTCAAGTATAGCAGGGATCGTGGAGCTGGCGTGGGATGGGACAGTGTTTCATTCTTCTGTGCATGGGGTCTCTATGAGTCAGAAACGACTCAACGGCACCTAACAACAACAACAACGGTAGATAATTCTATGTTCAACTTTTTGAGCAACTTCCAAACTGTTTTCCACACTGGCTGCTCCATTTTATATTTCCACTAGCAATGGATGAGGGTTCATGTCTCTCCACAGTCTCACCAACATTTGTTTTCCAGGTTGTTTGTTAGTTTGTTTTGTTTTTTATTATTGCCATTCTAGTGGGTGTGAGGTGATATTCGATTCTGGTTTGGTTTGCATCTCCTTAATGTCTAATGAGAAGTCTGTGTAGCCCAATGATTAAGCATTTGGCTGCTTACCAAAAGGTCTCCAGTTTGAATCCACCAGCTGCCTAGAGGGAGACAGATGTGGCAGTCTGATTCTGTAAAGATTATAGCCAAGAAACCCTGTGGGTCATAATCAACCCAATGGTAATGAGTAATGGCTAATGATGTTGAGTATCGTTTCATGTGCTTGCTGGCCATTTGAATATTCTCTTTGGTGAACTATCTGTTCAAGACCTTTGCCCATTTTTTTATTGTGCTATTTGTCTTTTTGTTGTTAAGTTGTAATTGTTTGATATGTGTTTTGAATAATAAGTCTTCCTCTGATATATGGTTCCTGAACATTTCTTCCAGTCTGCAGATTGTCTTTTCACTTTGTCTTTTGATGTATAAAAGTATTTAATGTTTGTCTTTTGCTGCTCACTCTTGTTATCATAGCTGATAATGTATCAGTAAACACTAGGTCCCACAGCCTTGCCTCTGCATTTTCTTCTAAGAATTTTATGGTTTTGATTTTCACATTTAAGTCTTTGATCCATTTTGAATTTGTTTTTGTGTATGGTGTGAGGCATGGATCCTAATTCATTCTTCTACATGTGGAAATCCAGTTTTCCCAGCAGTATCTTTGAAGGGACTCTTCTAATCTGCTGATTTATTTTGCTTGGACCTTAATGAACTTGAGTTCATTTCCAAAGGGAATTTTCACAAAATTCTGGATTTTCAGTCTAAGGCATCTGACTGCTAACCAGAAGGCTGGTGGTTCAAACCTACCAGCTACTCTTGGGAAGGAAGACTGGTCAATCTACTTCCATAGAGATACTGCCATGGAACCCCAGGGGTTGCTATGAGTCAGATCCAACTTGACAGCAGTGAGTTTGTTTTTTCTTGGGTTTTTTTTTTTTTTGGAGTTTCAGAAAATTGGAAACTCTGGGCAATACTGGGCTCCCTATTCTTACCCAGCAACTATCACTTGGATAGAGTTGTGTTTGTCCATCTTTTATCCCCAGCCTGTTCATACATTTATGTTCTTGCTTGACACCTGTGGATGTTGACTCTTGCCCCAAGGTCATTTTCAATGCTAACATTCCTTGATTCTCTAGATAGCATCCAAGGAATGGCTCTTTTAACCTGGCCTGTGCCAGAGTGACACACTTAGCAGCTGCTTGTACCTCTTTAATTTTTGAGTTAGAAATCAATTCTTCTTGTTCCTTTTTTTTGGATTATGTTATTGTTGATGTTAGCAGCCATCTTGTGGGCTCATGACTCATGATGACCCCATACACAATGGAACAAAATGCTGGCCAATCCTGCATCATCCCTAGGATCAGTTGTGGATCAGACCAATGAGATTCACAGGATTTTCACTGGCTGATTTTGGAATAGCTCACCAGGCCTTTCTTCCTAGTCTGTCTTAGTCTGGGATCTCTGCTGAAACCTGCTCAGCACCATAGCAACACATCAGCCTCCACTGACAGACAGGTAGTAGCTGTGCACGAGCTGAATGGCTGGAAATCAAGACAGGTCTTGTGCACGGACACTGAGAATTCTACCACTGAACCATGACTGGCTCCTTTTCAGGGTATAGGGAATCTGTAAGGAGGAAGTAAGAAATTACTTAAAGAAAGATTAAAGAAATGTGGTGACTTCTTCAGAAGAAGAAGGAATGAAAATTTCTATGTTTACAAATTCTTAAGTACAATATACCCAAGTAGGCCTTATTTAGATTGCGTGTTTATACCACTGGTTACATACAGTTTTACCAAGAGTAAAGACATTACTAAATTACCAGGTTTTTGCAAATTATAATGAAAATTGTATGGCACTGAGTCTAAAATTCTTCTACCAATATAGTAATTACTGCATAACTGGAGTTACTGAAAGCAAGTGGCTTTTCTGAGAAAACAAAATATGGCAAAAATCTTTTTATCCTTTTCAGAACATTTTAGACCTAAAGGTGTGAGGGTTTTGGTTGAAGAACTTGTGTTTGGGCTGTTACTGAACTGTTATAAATATGATTGTGAATTAATTAATTAATCATTTTGAGGAATTGACATATTCAGGATATGTTTCACATCACTTCCACCTAAAATCCTTCACAATATGGTGAATACAAAAAGTGGCTAGTATAAATAAGACTGTTGGCTTCCCAAAGAAAATTAATGTCAAAGGCACCCCTATCAATTAATTGAATTCATGTCAAACATTTCTTGTTCCCCAATTATGTGTATATTCTATGTTACAAAAGATGGATAAAATTTGAGCTCAGAAGTCAGTGTATGTTGCAGATATCAACGAAGGTAACAGAAATATTCACTGAATGTTTAAAATGATTTTGTTGTTTCGAGTAATGTCTGATATATTACTGGAAGACTTTATTAATAGCCCTGAAACATGGTCTGGTATACTGCTGGAAGATGAACCCTTCAGGTTGGAAGGCATTCAAAATACAACTAGGGTAGGGCTGCCTCCTCAAACTAGGGTCAACCTTAATGATGTGGATGGAGAAAAGTTTTTGGGACCTTCATTTGCTGATGGGACATGACTCAAAATGAGAAGAAACAGCTCCAAACATTCATTAATAATTGAAACATGTAATGTACGAAGTATGAATACAGGAAAACTGGAAATTATCAAAAATGAAATGGAATGCATAAAGATCTATATCCTAGGCATTAGTGAACTGAAATGGACCAGTATTGGATGTTTTGAAACAGACAATCATATGACCTACTGTGCTGGGAGCGACAGATTGAAGAGGAATGGCGTCGCATTCATTGTCACGAAGAATGTTTCAAGATCTATCCTGCAGTACAATGCTGTGAGTGACAAGATAACATCCACACACCTACAAGGAAGACCAATTAATAATTCTATTATTCAAATGTACACACCAACCCCTAAAGGCAAAAAATGAGGAAATTGAAGATTTTCACTAACTTCTGCAGTCTGAAATTGACCAAACATGCAATCAAGATGTATGGATGATTACTGGTGATTAGAATGTGTAAGTTAGAAACAAAGAAGTATCACTGGTGGTTGGAAAATATGGCATTTGTGATAGAAATGACTCCAGAGATCCCATGATAGAATTTTGCAAGACCAACAACTTATTCATTGCAAATACCTTTTTACAGTACTATAAACAGTGGCCATATACCTGGACCTCGCCAGATGAAATACACAGGAATCAGGTTGACTACATCTGTGGAAAGAGGTGAAGGAGAAGCTCAATATCATCAGTAAAAACAAGGTCAGGAGCTGACTATGGAACAGGCCATCAATTTCTCATATGCAAGTTCAAATTGAAACTGAAGAAAATTAAAACAAGACCATGAGAGCCAAAATATGATCTTGATTATATCCCACCTAAATTTAAAGATCATCTGAAGAATAGATTTGATGCAGTGAAAACCAAATGAGTTGTGGGATGGCATCAAAAACATCATATATGAAGAAAGCAAAAGGTCATTAAAAAGACAGGAATGGAAGAAAAGAACAAAATGGATGTCAAAAGAGACTCTGAAACTTACTCTTAAATGGAAAGTAGCTAAAGTGAATGGAAGAAATAATGAGATAAAAGAACTGAACAGAATATTTCAAAGGGTAACTGGAGAAGACAAAGTCAATTATTATAATGAATTTGCAAAGACCTGGAGTTAGAAACCCAAAATGGAAGAACATGCTAAACATTTCTCATGCTGAAAGAACTGAAGTAAAAATTGAAGCCACGAGTTGCAATATTAAAGGATTTTATGGGCAAAATATTGAATGATGTAGCAAGTGTCAAAAGAACATGGAAGGAATATATAGTGTACCACAAAGAATTAATTGATGTTCAACTATTTCAGGAAGTACATATGATCAAAAAGTAGAAGTATAAGCTTCACTTAAGGAAGTCATGAAAAACAAGGCTCCAGGAATTGGCGAAATACCAGTTGAGACGTTTTAACAAACAGATGGCATGTGGGGGGCACTTACTCTTCCATTCCAAGAAATTTGGAAGACAGCTCTCTAGCTAACCCACTGGAGGAGATTCATATTTGTACCCATTCCAAAGAAAGGTGATCCAACAGAATGAGAAAATTATCAAACAATATTTGTTTGGGTTACTTCTGTGATGCTCTAACAGAAAAATACCTCAAATGGGATGGCTTTAACAAACAGGAGTTTATTCTTTTATGGTTTTGGAGGCTAGGAATCCAAGTTCAAAATGCAGGGCTCTAGGGGTTGGGAGAAATTCCCTTGACTTTGGCTTCAGTTCTGCCTTCTGCTCCTGGCCCACTGAAGCTGGAAGTTTTCTTCACTCAGGCAGCTGCTGGCTGCTGAGACTGACAAACCCAAGGTCAGCAAGTAGAAAGGCACAGTCCCAATGTTGCCAAACCATATGGCAGGCCATTAGTTCAGGTCCATTGAAAGTCCTGAGATCAGCAGAGTATGGCAGGTTATTGAATGAAGAGTCAGCTGCACGCAGGGTTCAAGTATGCCAAAAAGCTAGAGATTGTTCCCAAGATTCTCCTAATATAAAGGAAGCAGACCACATCTCTAAGGCAGCTACCCAGCTGGTCACAGTAGATTCTACCGTGGAGTTGATTACCAGTCTCATCATGGGGAATACTACATCCAGCTGCCCAGCCACTCAAGTAGGTCCAGCCAAGTTGACACACAACCTTAACACAATATCATTAATACACATGCAAGTAAAATTTTTTCTGAACATAATTCAAAAATGGTTGCAGCGATATATTGACAGGGAACTTCCAAAAATTCAAATAGATTCAGAAGCAAATATAGCACAAGGGATATTATTGCTAATGTCAGATGGATCTTGGCTGAAAGCAGAGAATACCAGAAAGATGTTTACCTGTGTTTTATTGACTATGCAAAGGCATTTGACTGTGTAGATCATAAAAAATTGTAGATAACAGTGCAAAGAATGAGAATTCCAGAACACTTAATTGTGCTCATGAGGAAACTGTACATAGACCAAGAGGCTGTCGTTCGAAGAGAACAAGGGGACACTGCATGGTTTAAAGTCAGGAAGGGTGTGCATGAGAGTTGTATTATTTCATCATACTTATTCAACCTGTATGCTGAGCAAATAATCAAGGAAGCTGGACTGTATGAAGAAGAACGTGGCATCAGCATTGAAGGAAGGCTCATTAACAACCTGAGATACGCAGACAACACAATGTTGCTTGCTGAAAGTGAAGAAGACTTGAAACACTTACTGGTAAAGATTAAAGACTACAGTCTGCAGAATGGGTTATACCTCAACATAAAAAAATGAAAATCCTCACTATTGGACCAATAAGCAGCAACATGATAAATGGAGAAGATTAAAGTTGTCAGGGATTTCATATTACTTAGATCTACAATCAACACCCATGGAAGCAGCAGTCAAGAAATCAGACATTGTATTGCACTAGGCTACTCTGCTGCAAAAGAGCTCTTTAAAGTTTTAAGAAGCCAATATGTCACTTTGAAGACTAAGGTGTGCCTAACCCAAACCACTGTATTTTCAGTTGCCTCATATGCATATGAAACCTGGACAATGAGTAAGAAAGACCAAAGAAGAGTTGATGCCTTTGAATTATGGTGTTAGAGAAGAATACTGAAAATATCTGAAGTGCCAGAAGAACTAACAAATCTGTCCTGGAGAAAAGTGCAGCTGTAATGCTCCTTGGAAAGAAGAATGGCCAGACTTCGTCTCACTTACTGTGGTCATGTTGTTAGAAGGGACCAGTCCCTGGGGAAGGATATCATGCTTGGTAAAGTAGAGGGTCAGTGAAAAAGGGGAAGATCCTCAACAAGATGAACTGACACAGTAGCTGCAATGCTGGGCAGGACCAGGCAGTGTTTCATTCTGTTGTACATGGGGTCGCTATGAGTAGGAGTCAACTTGACAACAGTTAACAACATAGTTTAGAAATAAACAATGTGCTATGGGAACAGGGGAATCCCTGAGCTGTGCAGACAGTTAATTCTCTCAGCTGCTAAGTGACAAATTGAAGGTTTGAGTCCACTCAGAGGTGCCTTGCAAGAAAGCCTGGCCATCTACTTCTGAAAACTATGCCATTGAAAATCCTATGGAGCACAGTTCTACTCTGACTTACATGGGGCCACCATGAGTCCAAATTTACTTGATGGCTACTGGTGAAGACACTAGGAAGAGGGTATCATTTATTGGAGTTTGAAAGATGAGTTGGTTGAATGGTGAAATGTAGTAAGGATCGTTTAGGCAAACAGCCTGATAATAGCAAAGCATATTTGGAGAATCTACTTTGAATGGAATTGAAGCTTCTTAGGTGATGAGAGAAATAAAAAAGAGTAAGCATTGGCAAGAAATAAGATTAAAAACTAAGTTACAGCCAAATTGAGAAGAGTCTTGAACATCATCCTAAGGCACTAGAACATTATTTTTAGGTAATAGTGAAAGTCATCAAAGGTTTTGAGAGAGGCATTGAAATATTATATTTTTATTTTAGAAAAATAACTCTTCTTACATTATGCAGCATAAATTGGGGAGATGGACAGGAGAAAGCAAGAGTAAAGTTATTTTGAGATTTCTAACAGGTTTGTTTTTATCTTCTGCCTTAAGTCAATAAAATGAAATATCTATTAACTTATGTTTTGTTCAATTACATGGTTTAATGTAAATTTAATGTTAGATTTGAGTAGCAGCCTTCCTAGTATACAGAATTATTTTGTTAAAATAAAGGGTATATATATTATTTTATTCAAATGCATTCTTTTGTTAAAAAAAAAAAAAAAAAAGCTGGAAAGAGAATAAGGAAGACTAAAGAATTGATGCTTTTAAAGTATAGCGTAGGTGAAGAATATTGAATATATTGTGGGTGCCGGAAGAATGAACCCATCTGTCGTGGAAGCAATATATCCAGAATTCTCCTTAGAAGTGAGGATGGCAGTACTTCATCTCACATACTTTGGACATGTTATCAGGTGGGACCGATCCCTGGAGAAGGACATCATGCTTGGTAGACAGTCTTGGAAGACCCTCAAGGAGATAAATTGGCACAGTGGCTGCAACAATGGGCTCAAACACAGCAACAATTGTGAGGATGGCACAGGCCTGGGCAGTGTTTCATCCTGTCATACATAGGGTCATTATAAGTTGGAAAAAACTTGATGGCACTTAACAGCAACAACTATTTAATAGTTTCCCTCTCTTTATGAGTATCCTAAGGCGCTCTGGTGACATAATCGCTAAAGCATTCAGTTGCTTATTGAAAGGTTGGTGATTCACACCTACCAAGCACTCCTCAGAAGGAAGGTTGGGCAATCTACTTCCCTAGTGATACCGCCTCAGAAACCCAAGGAGGGGTTGCTATGAGTCGGGCCGATTCGACGGCACATAACCACCACCACAACAAACAGCTCTGTGGGAGAAAGACCAGGTGATCTGCTCCCATAAAGGTTGTAGCCTAGAAAACCCTATAGGACAATTCTACTCTGTCAATTGGGGTCACTATGAGTCGAAAATCAACTCCACGACACTTAACAACAAACAACAACATGAATATTCTAGAGTCTTCTTTTTCTGCTTGTTTCCTTTTTCATTGTATTCCAACCATTTTGCAGTACTTTGAAAGCAATGGGAGCTCTAGTGGCACTGTGGTTAAAGCATTGGGCTTCTAACCAAAAATCAGAAGTTCGAACTCACCAGTTGCTCCTTAGGAGAAAGATGAGGCACTCTGCTTCCATAAAGATTTACAACCTTGGGAAATCTATGGGCCAGTTCTACTCTGTCTTACAGAGTTGCTATGAGTCAGAGTTAACTCAATGGCAGTGTCCTGAGAGCTACACTGCAAAGTTTGGGCATGGAAGCAGGTGATAAAAATGTTTCAGATATGGCACAGGGGCTCTGAATGCTCCTTGATATCCCTGTTCTCTTTTGCTACAGATAGCTGAGAGCATCATAATAGATGTAGAATGGGAACTATCAAGTTAAATGGCCATAAACCAACAAATAAGACATATGACTATGGAAAAGAAGTAGAAATGAAAAAAGAAGCATAAGCCACTGAGAAGCTGAAAAAAACAACACACACATTAATTTTTCTAGAATGTTCTACATTGGTCCATATATATAACACCTGTTTTGGCCTCATGGAAAATGGATGATTTTCAGCACAGTCTACCAATGACAGGCCTTTAGAGACTCTGAAAGGAAAGGTGAACCCTTACATATAAAATAAAATTATAGCTATGTGAAATGTCTTATTGCTGGGCCTGGCATTATTGCTCCTCACTGGTAGAGAGATACTTAAAAGTTCAATTCTTGTAAAATATGAAAAATGATAGCCAATAAGGAATAGAAGGCTGTTTCATGAATTTCACATAACTTGGGACACATTCTGTCCACTACTGTGAATGGCGGAAGAAAAATATCCATGAAATAAGGAAAGCCGAAGGCAATATATCATTACTTTGTTAATACTTGTGTTATTTTGGAGGATTGTACACAAATTGCTTTCTGGGCATTTGTATTAAATGTTCCATGGCTAATTATGGAGTGCAGTGGAGTGTTCAACTGCTAACCAAAAGGCCAGCAGTTCGAACCTGCCAGCCACTCCAGGGGAAAGAGACGTGACAGTCTGCTTCCATATAGATTACAGCCTTGTAACCCTATGCAGCAGTTCTACTCTATCCTATAGGGTTGGTATGTGTCATAGTCAACTCGACAGCAGTGGG
>NW_006921740.1:2491478-2493498 GCF_000298275.1 Orycteropus afer afer
GTATTTTCACGCAAATTCTTCTGCTAGTTGGGGTTTAGTCCAAATCTGCATCCTTTCCTTCAAGGCTCAGGGGTCCAAGATTATCTTCTGTGTCTTTGTTAATTGGTTTCCCTTTTCTTTGTTGAAGAGGGTCTGTGCAATCCTTCTGCCTAGTCCGCCATCTTGCCCCGCCTAGCAGTGGGTTTTTTATGACTAATTATGAACAAATATTATGTTAATAAAAATCATACAATCTTAGAATGCTTCAGTGGGAAAGATGGTGAAGGAAGAGCTGTTAATATAGCCCCAAGGCCACATTCAGAGCTAAGGGAAAAGGTCAAGTTAAAGTTGCCTGCTTCTGAGTTCCTGAAGGATGACAGTGATGGGCACTAGGACCCCATGGCAACAAATTCTCTATTATTTAATTCATAATCTGGAGAGAATCCAAGATGGTCTGTTCCTTTCCTACTGATACACTGAGTAGTCAAGGTTAGACCTCCAGAATCAGATGGGTTTGGGCGGGAAAGCTTCTCTGCTACTTATTAGCTGGGTAGTTTGGATCAAACTATCTAACCATTCTATACCTCAGTTTTCTACTCTGTAAAATGGAGATAATAATCTCCTAGGGTTGTTTTTGAGTATTAAATTACAAGATTCATCTACAGCAGGGTTTCTCAATCTGGATGTCATTGACACTTTGGGCCAAATAATTTTCTGTTGTAGGGGACTATTCCATGCGTTGTGGGCAGTTTAGCAGTATTCTTGGCCTTCACCCACCAGACGCCAGTAACAACCCTCCCCCTCCAGTAATGCCAATCAAAAATGTTTCCATTCATTGCCAAATGTCCCCTGCTAGACAAAACCACCCCATGCCCCCAACTGAATTAGCATCATGTGCCTGGCACAAAGTAAATGCTTAATAAGTATGATTCATGTGCTTGGCTATTAACCAAAAGGTTGGATATTTGAGTCTATCCAGAGGTACCTTGGAGAAAAGGCCTAGAAATCAGAAAAATGAGTCATTGAAGACCTGTGGTCCACAGCTCTACCCTGGCACACATGGGGTTGCCATGAGTCTGAATTAACTCCACAACAACTTGTTTGTATTGCCATTAATGTGCAGCAGCTTTGCACTTATTGAATGTCTTTGTTTCATTACCTTTCATGAGAATGCACAGAAAAATGGTCAAATACAAGGACCAGGATAAGGGAAGGGATGTGTCACAAACTATATAATCAACTCCTGAGGGCTTTGTTAAATTTGGTAGGTTTTTTCCCCCTTTTTCTTTCACCAAAGGGAGGAAGGTGACCTAATCCTGGGATACTCCTGATGTTTTCCAAATTTTTACCTGGCTTTGCAGATGTCTGAATAAAAAGAAGGTTGCCACTGTGCTAAGCCCATGGTATGAGAAAAGGGAAAAAGATAACATGGTTAAATCACTTGCATGCTATTATACAAGTTTCGCTCTGGTGAGCCAAGCCATCCCCGAATGTAATTTCCGTGTATTTCTTCACCTCTCACCTTCCACCATTGCTATTACTTAACCCATTGACCCAGATAGCTGCATATTAACATTTAATACATGTTGAAGTGTTAGTGGGCTTTGAACAAAGCATGGGGAATTTTCTGATTTGCTTTTAGTTCTTTGCCCTTGAACCATTTCATAAGTAATTCTTTAAAACTCTGCTCGGCCATTGCTATAAGCGTAGCATGTATTTTCTTGATTTAAGATAAAAATGAACAATTCTTGCAAAGAGTTTACCCTCTGATGCATGCAAGCTTTCATTCATTTAACAAATGCTGATGAGCTCTTATTATGCTGGATATTCTGTGTTAGGGAGGTTGAGGTGAATAGACACGGTATCTATTTCCAGTCGATTGTATTGGGGATGGGGGTTGGGAGACACAGACAAGTCAATGGGGAAAAATAAAACAGTGCAAGAAGTTCTAAGACACAGAAGATGTGTCAATAGATAGATGCCCAATTTAAGCAGATAGGGCCCCAAACCCAATCTTCAGGGTTTAGAAATGTTACTTGTA
>NW_006921740.1:2493903-2545319 GCF_000298275.1 Orycteropus afer afer
TTATTAATTCCTGAGTTCATTCCAAATAATAATAATACTTGAAGTAGCTATATTTGCCAAGTAGCAACTTATTTTATTTTGTAAATTATAAAAGTAATATATGACCATGGGCTTGGGACCATGGGCATAGGGAACATCAAGTTCAGTTGGCATAACATACTATACAGATACATTGTTCTAAATCCTACTTTGGTGAGTAGTGACTAAGGTCTTAAAAGCTTGAAAGTGGCCTTCTGTGATGCAATAATTGGTCTCTGCCTGTCCAGAGCAAAGAAGAATGAAGAAACCCAAAGACACATGGAAACAATTAGTTTAAGGGACTAGTTGACTATGTGGACCTCAGCCTACATGACCCTGAAACCAGAAGAACTAGATGATGCCTGGCTACCACATTATCAACCACTAGGAAAGGGTTCAAAATAGGAGATCCTGGATAGAGTGGGAGAAAAATGGGAACAAAACTGAAAATCATAAAAAAAGACCAGGTTACTGGTCTGATAGAGACTGGTGAAACCCCTGAGACTATAGCCCCCAGTCACCCTTCAGGACTGGAATTGAATTCACTCCCATGGCTTCTGTCCAAACAATAGATGGATAAGGTGAACATTTACACCAGATAAGTACACTCCGTAGAACAATCAATCATGGGAGGTCGGAAGGGCAGTATTTGCACCGGGAGGTAGCTCAGAGGGCAGGAATTAAATTTTCATAAAAGAAAAGGAAAAATGTAATACATGAACATATTTGAATACGATCCCAAACAGTGCAGAAAAACAGAGAAAGAAATAAAGTCTCCCACTTACCCAGTTCTGCCCTCTGCCCAGAGATGAACACTGTAAACATTTTGGTGTGTGTCCTTTCTGAGATATATTTATATATTAAGTGGAACCATATAAAAATTGCTATTTTGGGTTGAATTATCAGCAGCTTCGTGTATTTCAACTTAATATAGAACATAAACAGAGTCATTTTAATACATTATTCTGTGACTTCCTTTTTTTTCCTTTAAAGATGTTTTTAAATTCTACGTGAACAAATAGAGATGGATCTTATTTCTTTGGCACATAACATCTTTACAAGTATTTTAAAAATTATCTTGGGATATTGGATTAGTGCTACAGAGAGAAGGAGATGCTGATGGTGGTGAAGAGACTGGAAATATTACTTATCAAAAGCTACCAATGGAAATATCATTCCTGGTCACCTGAGGTCAGCCTGCTCAGAAAGCTCAGTTCTTTCCAAGAGGCCCAGTGTGCGTGGTTAAGAAGTTGTTCAGAATACAAACAAAGAAATGCTCCCGTCCCCTTCTCTGGGCTGAGCTGACTCTTGCTGGCTCATATAATTTACCTCTCAGTCACCAGTGTTCTGTAACTGCCCACTGAGGGGGCTCCAGGCTGTCTGGGAAAGAGGCTGGCTGGCTCCAACACCAGGAGGCTGCAGTCTGCAACTGAGAACTAAGATTCTGTGTTAACAACAAATGTTAACTTAGTTTCTGATGACTGCCAGAGTCTGAGGAGAGTGCCTGATCCTCTTACATTGTTGTCTAGCATAATTTTTCATAATCGCTATTTTTCATAATAATACCCTCTGAGGGCAATTTGAGTGGAAGCAAAACTGGATTTATGGTCAGAAAACTTGCATGTAAATGTCTGCTCCACTGTTTCATTCCCTGATAGAGTTGGGCTAAATTATTTAACCTTACTGAGCCACAGTTAGTTTTATTAGCTATAAAACAGAGATTGTAAAAAATAACTGTAATTTATTGAGTGCTGGCTATGTATCAGACACTGTTCTCAGTACTTCACATATATTGACTCATGTAATTTGTATCACAGCCTGGTGAGGTGGTTGTGAGGTGGTTTTGAGGAAATTAGGAGCTCAGAAGGAAGGTTGGGCAATCTACTTCTGTAGTGATATTGCCTCGAAAATCCAAGGAGGGGTCACTATGAGTCAGATCTGACTTGATGGGACATAACAACAACATGCAGAAACTGAGGTAGGTAAAGGTTGAATAACTTGTCCCAGATCAGAGAGTTAGGCATGGAAAGATGAAAGTAAGAGGTGTAGTGCTTGAAGAGGGATAAAGAAAGAAGTGGGAGTTGCTTTAGCATTTCTTGGCCATAGGTGCGACCCACCAGCCATTCCTCGGAAAGAAGGTTGGGCAATCTACTTCCGTAGTGATATAGCCTCAGAAGTCCAAGGAGGGGTCGCTGTGAGTCGGATCTGACTTGATGGCATTGAGGTGTTTTTTTTTTTTTTTTCCCCTCTTCAACTCTTGCCCCTGAATCGGAGAATCATAAAATTTGAGAGCTGGATGGGATCTCAGCGATTGTAGAGGGCAAATCTCTCTTTTCAGGAAGGGAGGGCACTAGGCCCAGTGTCCTGGAGCTTGGGCCAGGTTCAGGCTTGCTGATGAGAGTACTTGGCACAGATTTCAGTGTTTTTCCAACATGCTTTGCTGCCTACTGCTCTCAGCCATTCCCCTTATTTTTTCCCATTTATAAAACCAAATGGTAAGACGGCTAAGAAACAATTCCGACCCTTTTGGTCTGAAGACTCAAGTATGAAGTTGAAGGCCTATTATTAAAAGTAGAATAACAGTGCATTATGGTGCAGAGGAATAAAACACAATGTATATCTGCTTTGTCCACCTGCTACCTGGGTTCTAATCTTACCTCCACTACTTAGTAACCAGGTGACTGTCAGTCATTGGACCTATCATTGCTTTACTTTCCTCATCTGTAAACTGGAGCCAATAATACACCTAGCTCAAGAATTCTTGTGAAAAAGAAATACAGTAATACATGCAAACACTTAGATCAGTGCAAGAAACATTGTAATTATTCAATAAACATTAGCTATTATTACTGTATCTTGACATGGTTATGCCCCATTAATAAGTATTAAAGGTGCTTTAATAGTAGGAAGGTGGGTAGTTCTGACCATTTATGCCAGGAATAACAATAACTATAATTATAATCATTATGATAATGATGATGATGGTGATTTTGGCTAGGAATGCTACTAGTGCTTTTGCAATTTAAATTAAAATGGGCTTGCTCTCTCTGTGCTTATGCCCTTTTTCAAGCTGATGTCAGAGGACTCAGTCTCTGAAGCCCCATCTCTAAGGTGTATCTTTTCTCAAAGACCTTTGCTTGGCCCTGAAATAAAGGATAGAAGAGATTCGATTCCAAATTGAAACGGAATCATAGCGGACAGCTTACTCTAATGCCTATACTCATTTTATGATATGAGTATAACCATTTTATGCCTTTTGTCCCCTTTCCCTCTCAATAGTGACTCAGTTTAGGTGACAAATTTTAAGGTCACCCTTCCTATATCAGACTCAAACACAAGGTGTGTTTTCAAAAACATACATTTTGGAATCAACCTTCCTCATGCCCCCTGCCCCTGCAGAGTAAGAATCCAAACCAAATCCATTGCTGTCAAGTCAATTCCAACTCATAACAACCTTGTAGGACAGAGTAGAACTGCCTCATAAGGTCTGCAAGGCTGTAAATATTTATGGAAGCAGACTGCCACGTCTTTTTCCTACAGAGCGGCTGGTGGGCTTGAACCACCAACCTTTTGGTTAGCAGCCTAGCACTTAACCACTGCACCACGAGGTTGCTCCTGCAGATTATGTATCACCATCTCCACTCATCTTACCGAAAACCAAACCAAACTCACTGCCATCAAGTCAGATCCGACTCATAGCGACTTCTCCTTGGTTTTCCGAGGCAGTATCACTATGGAAGTAGATTGCCCAACCTTCCTTCCGAGGAGTGGCTGCTGGCTTTGAACTGCCAGCCTTCTGGTTAGCATTCAAATGCCTTAGGCACTACGCCACAACAGCTTACCTTACCCTCTGAAAACCTGTAGACAAGCTATGACCAGAGCTACTTCTCTCTCTAGAAATGGTCTAAGGTATAGCACTAGCCTAATAAGGGCCATGTTGTCGGTATTGCTATCCTTTCCACTATGGAAATAGTTTCTATCAATCAAGACTGAGGGGCTGGTCTTTAGCCTGAGGTCAATTTGTTACATATTTGAAGAAGTACAATGTAGACTAAACAATCCTGACCCTTCACTCCCACACCAATCAGGAGACCTGATTTATCTATATTTTTCTTCTGTTAAACACATTTTCACTTTGTGTATTGACTCAACCATTTAAGACTTCAGTTTTACAGCAAGTTTTGCTTACCTGTTCCTGGAGCTGATATCAAGGCAATGTGACTTCTTTATCAGATCAGAAGGAAAATGTAAAAAGGTGAAAAGGTCATAACATTCAGCACAACATTAAGGTTTGGATTATGTACATCTATGATAATAATAAGAGAAGGTGGAGTTCCTGGGAGAAAACAAAACTCTGATGACATAAGACCTATGGGAGAAAGTGTCCAGAATTTTTCATTAATTCCGTTTTGCAAAATGGGGTGCTTAACGTGTACATGGCCTGGCTTTAAGACACAGAGTTGAGCCACATTGCAGTCCTTGAAGGAATTTATTATTTAGTGGAGAGGCTAGGACAAGGTTACAAATAATTCTCATATAAGGCAAGGAAAGAAATATGATTTAAGAGATGTCTGAACCATGTATTGCAAGGATTTATGGAACACGAATGTGACTCCAGTTTAGAAATACTCCTCTTCCAATTCTGGGAAGCAGCATGGAATTAGATAAGAGTCTCTATAGTTGTTACTTTTTTATTTTTTTCTTTGTACAGTGGCCCCCTTCTAGGAGGTTCTCAGTGAAGGTGGTTGATCATTTTAACAAAGTAGTCTTTCAGTATCATATTTTAAGTACTAGATGCTAATGAGGTGCTTGGGGATTCAACTTGGCCAGCATTTGGCCCCTGCATGCAACTCCTTTTCCAATTTCTCACTAGACTTGTCACTTATTTTAAGAGTGTTTATTTATTTTTTAAAATAGATTTTATTGAAATATAATTTATTTATAGTGAAATACACAAAACTAAAGTGACATGGGTCAATGCATTTTTTTTTTTTTTTCAGTGTTCTCCCTTCCCCTCCCACCCCTGGTAACCAGCAAAGAAAATTTCCTTCCATATATAAGCCTTTCCTTGACTTTTTACAATAATGAACTGATACTGTATTTCTCTTTTTGTGATTGACTTATTTCACTCATCATAATGTCCTCCAAATTCATCCACTTTATGTGGTATTTTGAAGATTCTACATAATTCTTTAGTGTTATGTAGTATTCCATTGTGTGTATATACCATGGTTTGGCTATCCATTCTTCTGTTGATAGACATGTAGGTTGTTTCCATCTTTTGGCTATTGTAAACAGTGCTGCAATGAACATGGGTGTGCATGTATCTGTTCTTGTCCTGGCTCTCACTTCTTTAGGATATATACCTAGTCATGGGATTGCTGGGTCAAATGGTATTTCTAATTCCAGCTTTTTAAAGAATCACCATACTGTTTTACACAATGGTTGTAGCATTTTACAGTCCCACCAGCAGTGTATGAGAGTCCCAATCTCTCCACATCCTCACCAGTATTTGTTATTTTCTGTCTTGTTGAACTTTGCTATAAGTGCTGGGGTGACATGGTATCTCATTGTTGTTTTGATTTGCATTTGTCTGATGGTTAATGATCATGAGCATTTCTTCATGTATTTGCTAGCTACCTGAATACCCTTTTTGGTGAAGTGTCTATTCATATCCTCTGCCCATTTTTTAATTGGATTGTTAATCTTTTTGTTGTTGAGGTGTTGAAGTTTTCTATAAATATTAGAGATAAGTCCCTTGTCAGATATGCAATTATCAACAAGTATGAATTTGTTCCTATCATGTTATATGCTTTTTCATGGTGTTGATTTCTTTGTTCCATATACTTTTCTGTGCTAAGCTTGTTATGAATTGTGTTATCACTTCCTTCGTTGCTATTGTTGTAATATTTGCTAAATATTTGTGCTGGTCCTCTCTTTTATTTTGATGTGAAGTTTTATCATTTTTCTTTGCAGTTACCCAGTGATTCATAATTTTCTTCCCAAGTTTAGAACAGTCCATTCTATCTCACAGTTGTCTTGACTTTCCTACCATTTAGAAGTTCTGTAACTACACAATCTTTGCTCTCTTTTTGGTTTGTAGTTGTCCTCATTTGTCAATTGATGTCTCTGGTTCCCTGTTTATAACCTTGTAGGTTTCTTTACTTTGGATACCTCCATGCTAATTTGGTTTCTGGGCATGTCATCATGTGTGTTAATGATTGGTTGTTGTTTGCTATTATTGGTTCACTGTCTAAAGATGTCTTTAGCATCTCTTGTAATGTTTGTCTGGTTTTAACAAATTCCCTTAATTTCTGCTTATCTGGAAATCTCCTAATTTCACCATCATATTGAAGGACAATTTTGCTGGGTATATAATTCTTGGTTGGTATATAATTTTTCTCTTTCAGGGTTTCATGTATATTATCCCATTGTCTTCTTGCCTGCATGGTTTCTGCTGAGAAATCCAATCTTAGTCTTATTGGTTGCACCTTGTAGTAACTTTTTGTTTTTCTCTTGTTGCTTTCAGGATTCTTTCTTTGTCTTTGATTGTGGTGAGCTTGATAATGATATGTCTTGGAGATTTTCTTTTGAGGTGTGTCCTATTTAGGGTTTATTGGACTTCTTGAATGGATATATTCTCATCTTTCATCATACTAGGAAAATTATCTTCCAACAAATCTTCGACAATTTTCTCTGTAGTTTTCTTTTTCTCTTCCTGTTCTGGAATTCCGATTACACATAGGTTATTCCTTTTGATGGTATCCCACATTAACCTCAGGCTTTCTTCATTTTGTTTTGATCTTTTTTCTGATTGTTCCCTTTTCAAAGAAGTATTGAGGTATTTGCCTTCAATCTCACTAATTCTGTCTTTCATTGATTCAATTCTACTCCTTTGCCCATGTTGTTGTTGTTGTTTGCTATCGAGTCGGCCCCAACTTATAGCTACCCCTCCTTGGGTTTCCAAGGCAGTGTCGCTACGGAAGTAGGATTGCCCAGCCTTCCTTCCAAGGAGTGGCTGGTGGGTTTGAACTGCCAGCCTTCTGGTGAGCTGTCAAGTGCTTTAGGCACTATGCTACCAGAGCTCCTTTGCCCATACAATGTGCTATCTATTTCTGAAAATTTAGTATTAATCTTCTGGATTTCCATCTGTAGATTTTGTATCATTTCTAATATTTCATTTATTTTGTCATTTCGTTCTTTTATGTCTTTCAAAATTATTCTAAGTTTTTCTCTGTATTTTCCTCAATTTTCTCAGTGTTTTCCTTGATATGTCTCTCAATCCATTGAAGGTACCTAAATATAATTCTTTTGAATTTCTTATCAGGGAGTTCCAATGCTCCTTCTTCCTTGGGGATGTGTTTTGGTTCTGTATCCTGGTCCCTTGTTTCTTCCACTTTATCTTGCTTCTTTGCATGGACTGTGATGTTCTGTTGTCTCTGAGACATTGTGACATTTTTGTGTTTATATTTAATTGGTGATTTTAAGTTGGAGTGACTTGCCCACAATTTTCATTTTCTTTGTTTCATTTGGATGTTACCTACATAAGCAGGGTACTATGCTCCTCTATTCACTAGTTGGCAGCACTTATACACTCACCACCTGTCTCCTTTCCCATTGTCAGCCCCCTATATGTCCCTGCCATCCTAGGCAAATGGAGCCTATTCTTAGGTCTCTGGAATCCAATGAAAATAGGCTTGTCCCTTCTGTGTTCTGAGGTTCATTCCTGTATCTGGGCTTTAGATTTCTTTTTCCATCTTCCCTTTTCAATCACTCTTCCTTTCATCTGGATCCTCAAGATCCTCTTTCCCTCCTGGGTATTTGACCTCTGCCTACTAAGTGCGCAAGGCTCCTCAAACTTCCCTTAAGCTCTTGTCCTCCCTCTACTTCCTTACACCACTAAACTTGTTGAAAACTTATCAAAGAGTAGACTCACTTGGGTCCACTTCACTTCTCATTGATTGTTCAAGCCACTGCAGTTTGAATTCTGGTCCCACAAGCTGTGTGTATGTGTATTTAAAGTCACTGAAGAGCTCTAGATCATTAACTAGAGAAGTGAGATGCTACAGTAATTTGGAATAGGGGTTCTGGAGTAAGCCTGCCAAGGATTCTAATCCTGGTTTGAGTTTTGTGCAAGTTATTTAACTTCCTTGTGCTTCAATCTCCTCATCTGTAAATTGAGGGAGAATAAGAGTACTTACCTACCCCAAAGAGTTATTATTATGATTAAATGAGTCAGTGTGTGTAAAGAATTTAGATCAGTGCTAGTCACAGTTAAGGTCGCTGGGTGGCAACCAACGGTTTTCTCTTGACTCCTAGACTGATAGTCAGTGGTTCTAACTTATCCAGCAGCACAGTGGAAGAAATGCCTGGTGATCTACTTCTGTCAAGATTACAGCCAAGAAAAATCTAAGAGACAGTTCTACTCTAACACATGGGGTTTCCATGATTTGGAATCATCTCAACAGCAATGGGTTTTGTTTTGTTTTAGTTTTAGTCACTGTCATTTCTTATTATGATTACAAACTCCAATTGCTGTCAAAAAATCCTGATCAAAAGGCAGAAATTGCAAAACAGAATTTCACATTTTCGTGAACTTCAGTCTTTCTGGAGCCATGGAGGGTTGATGAACCCCTGAAACTATTGCTCTGAGAAAATCATTATACAAAAAAAAACAAACAAACTCACTACTGTCGAGTCATATCCAACTCATAGTGACCCTTTCTTGGGTTTCCAAGGTGGTATCACTATGGAAGTAGATTGCCCAAACTTCCTTCTGAGGAGTGGCTGGTAGGTTTGAACCACCAGCCTTCTGGCTAGCAGTCAAGCCAGAAGGAACTACCCCATCATTATAGCTTAAACCAAAAATATACCATGAAGTCTTCTTAAAACTGAACACAGGTTTAGCTTAACTAGTGAAAAAGGTCTGCCTTGAGGTTTATGCTCTTTAAAGAACTGTCTACAGGAATAACTTGGAACTGTTGTGGGTTCCATTCCAGACAACTTCAATAAAGTGAATATTACAATAAAGAGAGTAACACCATTTTTTTCATTTCCCAGTGCATATAAAAGTTACGCTTACACTACACTGTAATCTAAGCGTGGAATAGCATTATGAAAAAGTTTGAAGTATTGTAAGAATTACCAAAATTTGACACAATGACACAAAGCGAGGACATACTGTTTGAAAAATGGAGCCAACAGACATACTCAACACAGAGTTGCCACACACACACACACACACACACAACAGCAGTATCTGCAAAGCTCAACAAAGTGAAGCACAATCTAGTGAGGTAGGCCTGTAATATAGGGTCAAATTGACAGCAGTAACTCAAAAGATTAGATAGGCACTTTAGGGAACAGTAAGTTTGCTAATGAGAGGAGCAACTCAGAAAAAGAGGTTGAGAATAGTTGCACAACTTGATGAATGTAATTCCTGTCACTAAGTTGTAAGTGTAGTAACTGTTGAGTTGGTGTGGGTTTTCCTGTGTATATGCTCAACAAAATAGATACATAAAATTTAAAGGAAAAAAAAAACTCCAGCTGATGCTTCCCTTTCCTTACCCTATTTGACTTCCCGAGAGACAGGATACAATCCAACACTCCTTTCCTGAAAATCTCTTTACCATTGGCTATTGTGATCCTCTCCTTTTTTGCACTGTTAACCCATACTTACTGGGATTATTTTTGAGGGACTCTTTTTCTGCCTGTCCCTTAAATGCAGGATTCCCCAAAGTGGATACTTCCGCCTCCTGCTTTTCTTATAATATTCTCTCTATCTGGAGTGGCCTGATCCAAATCCCAGGCTTCAGAAACCTGGCTTTAGCACCAAGCCTGCAAATCTAGTTTTTGAGAGAAGTCCATGGGAACCTCAAATCCAATAGGCTCAACTCTTAATCCTTCGTCCTCCACTACAAACTTACTTCCCTGTCTTGCTGAAGGAAAGCATATGTTGTTCACACCTGAAATGGAGGCATCATCCTGTAATCCCTCTTCCCACTCATCTTCCATAATACTGTTATTGTTGTTGTTATGTGCCATCAAGTTGGACCCGACTCATAGTGACCTCTCCTTGGGTTTCCGAGGCAGTATCACTACGGAAGTAGATTGCCCCATCTTCCTTCCGAGGAGTGGCTGGTGGGTTTGAATCTCCAGCCTTCTGGTTAGCAGTCAAGTGCCTTAGGCACCAAGCTACCAGAGCTCCCTCCATAATACTACTAGTCACCAAATTCTACTACGTCTTCTTCATATCGCTCTTATTTATCTCTTCTAACTATTCTGAGGATCTCTGGTGGCACAGTGGTTAAAACATTCAGCTACTAACCAATAGGTCATCAGTTCAAACTCACCAGTTGCTCCAAGGAGAAAGATGAGACAATCTGCTTTTGTAAAGATTTACAGCCTTGGAAAGCCTATGGGGCAGTTCTACTCTGTCCTATAGAGTTGCTATGAGTCGGAATCAACTTGACGGCAGTGGGTGAGTTTCTCACCCATGCTCACCTCCCTAGACTCCATTCGGTTCACCATCTCTTCTGTGGATCACTTCATTAGGCTTCTTACTATTTTCTTCCTGCCTCTAGTTTTGCCCCCTTTCAGCCTATCATTCATGGAGCTTCCTCATTATCTTTCCAAAATGCAAATCTCATCACATCAGGATCCAGTTTAAAGTCCTTTAATGATTATAGAGTTGAAGGATGAAGTTCACATTTCTTGACAAATATATGTCCCGTTTATCTCTGTGGTCTCAACTTTCGTTCTCTCCAAGTCCCCTTTCCTCAACTATATTGCACTATTTGTGGTTCTTATTCCTCGTGCTGTTTCATGCCACTAACCCTTTGCTAGGAAGCTTTGGTGGTGCAGTGGTTAAGAGCTTGGCTACTACCCAAAAGGTTGGTGGTTCAAACCAACCAGCCATTCTGAGGGAGAAAGATGAGGCAGTTGCTTCTGTAAAGATGACAACCTTGGAAAGCCTATGGGGCAGTTCTACTCTGTCCTATAGGGTCACTATGAGATGGAATAGACTCTGTGGTGATGGGTTTACTCCTTTGCCTATGCACTTTTCACTGCTTGAACATTCTGTTCTCCCTACTTCCCCTTTGCTTATCATATTCCTCCTGATCTTTCAAAATCTACAACCATCTCTTTGGGGAAGCCTCATGAGATCACACTATTTATGATTTAGGTGCTCCTCTGTGTTCAGATATTGCCCTGTGCATACACAATTTAATTTTTGGCCCTGTCCTATGCCTCCCTTTTCACAATAAACCCTGTGGTTATGTGTCAACTTGGCTGGGCCTGGTTTTGAATGGCTGGGCAGCTGGATGCAGTTATTATCCATGGTGAGAATGGTAATCAACACCATGGTGGAATCTACTGTGAGCAGCTAAGTAGTTGCTTTAGGGATGTGGTCTGCTTCCAGTATATAAGAAACAATTTTGAGGAAGGTCTCTATCTTTTAGCACGCTTGAATCCTGCATGTAGCTGAGTCATTGTTCAGCAGCCTGCCATGTTGCCTGCCAATCTTGAGACTTTTAATGGACTTGAATCAATGGCCTGGGGTGCAGTTTGGTAATATCAGGACTGTATTGTTTTACTCATCAACCTTGGGTTTGTCAGCCTCAGCAGCCAGCAGCTGCCTGACTGAAGAAAAGCCTCCAACTCTAGTGGGCCAGGAAAAAGAGGCAGAGCTAAAGCCCAAAGTTGAGGGGCTTTCACCCAGCCCCTAGAGCCTGGCACTTTGAATATGGACTTCTAGCTTCCAAAACTGTAAGAGAATAAACTCCTGTTTGTTGAACTCCCCCATTTGTGCTATCTTTCTGTTGAAGTAACCCAAACAAGCTCCATGAGGCAGGATCTGTATCTTGTCTAACTTTGTATTCCTGGCACTTAATGTAGTGCATCTGAAACATAGAAAGTATTTAACAAATACTGGAAGACTGAACAAAGATGAAACATGATCTCTTTCAATTTCACAAACTGTGAGGTGGTTATTGTTGGATGAACCAATTACTATTGGGTCAATCCCCACTCATGGCAACCCCACATGTGTCAGAGTAGAACTGTGCTCCATAGAGTTTACAATGGCTGTGATCTTTTGAAATAATTTGCCAGGGCTTTCTTCTGAGGTCCCTCAGAGTGGGTTTGAACTTCAAACCTTTCAGTTAGTAGCTGAGTTCTTTAGCCATTTGCAACATCTAGGGTTGTTAGTACAGCTTTTACAAATGAGGATCTATGCATCTATTCATCCCTCCAACTTTGATGACTAAAGGCATTCAAGTGGTTACTAGAAAAATAAAAAGTATTAAGGAACAATCTGGAAAAGGATTGTACCTTTAAGGCAGTAATTCTACCTCGAGAGAACTGTTCTACATAAATATCAGAGTCAAAGAAGTTTACTTCACAAAGATGTTCGTCACGACATAATTTCAGACTGCTGGCTCTAGGAGCTGGGCTCCTCAACCATGGGCTTCAACTCTGCCTCTTGTTCCAGGCCCACTACAGCAACCTGGAAAAAAACAATAGCAAAATTACTAAATATCCAGAATTATAATACAACCATACAATTGAACATTATAGGGCCATTAAAAATTATGTTTTAAAAAAAAATTGAATGGTGTAGGACAATGCTCAAGTCATGATTAGTGAAAAAGCTGGGTACAAAACTAGTGAATACAGTAAGATCTTACATAAAGAAAATAAATATTGACATATAAGCAAAGAAAAAAGATGAGAAACATACCAAAATGACTCTTCAATGATTTTATCTTGGGTGATGTTTGTTGTGTTTTGTTCTTTATAATTTGTGCTTTTTCCAAATTTTCTACAATATTCATCTTTGCTTTTACAATAAGGAACATATTTTTTCAAGTTAGAGCTCTTTGCTGTGTGAGATTATAGTGAACATGTTTTGTTCTGTTGCCCAGCATCATTTTTCCTTCTTCTGGTGAGAGAATCTGTTCTTCTTGGAGGACACATCTTTCCCCATTCTTATACCAAGTGGACAAAGTAGAGCCCCAACCACTGGTTCCAGAGGCAGACATGTGACCCAGGCCTGGCCAAACATGGTAGTTAAGGTTGTGTGTCAACTTGGTTGGGCCCTATTTTTGAGTGGCTGGGCAGCTGGAGGTAGTCATTCCCCATGATGAGATTATAATCACCACAATGTGAGTAGCTAAGTAGTTGCCTTCAAGGTGTGGCTTGCTTCCAGTATATATGGAGAAGTTTTGGGACAGGTCTCTAGCTTTTTGGCACATTTGGATCCTGCACTTGGCTGAGTCTTCATCTCCAGTGATCTGCTGGGTTGCCTGCTGATCTTCGGATTGTGCCATTTTACCTGTTGGTCTTCGGTTTGTCAGCCTCAGTAGCCGGCAGCTGCATGAATCAGAAGAAGCCTGTAGGTTGCTCTAGTGGGCCTGGAACAAGAGGCAGAGTTGAAGCCCATGGTTGAGGAGCCCAGCCCCTAGAGCCAGCAGTCTGAATTTGGACTTCCAGCTTCCTGAACTGTAAGAGAATAAATTCCTGTTTGTTAAAGCCATCCACTTGTGGCATTTCTATAATAGCAGCACTGGAGAACTAAGATACCAACAATTATATTCTATCCCTCTGGCTCCCTTGACTGGTTTCTGATGGGTATGTACCTTAAGCCAGATCATCAAAGTCCAGTTTCAGTGCTTCTATAAGAACTTTTTATGGGGCCAGAGAAAGTCTGCTTCCATTACTGTTAAAGAGCTATAAGCCTAGAGCTGCCTGAGAACACACAAGAAGTAAAAAACAAAGAAAAAAGTATTAAGTATGACTGAAAGATGGAGACGGAGAAACGGATGTATGTGTTGTATACACACACACAGCCCTCAAGTCCTGATGACTTTGCATCCCTGGATCTAGGAATGTCTAGAAGTAGCTCTATATCTGAACTTTCCAGTTATAAGAGCCAGTAGATTTTAGGGTTTTTTGCTTGCTTAAGCCAGCTAGATCTGGGTTTCTGTAAATCGCAATCAAATATCTTCACTGACACAATTATGAAAACAAAATATATAAAGCATTAGGTCATGACAGGATCCAGGACTATCACAAAACAGAGTACAAAGCTGGTAAGGACAGTAAACATTGAGTGTACATTCTATATGAGATACAGAACATTTGCATCATCCCAAATGGTCTATTGAGACAGTGCTGATCTAAAATAATATACTTCATCCCCTTAGTTTTCCATGTATTTTATACACGCACAACTAGTGTGTCAGTTTGCTGTACTACTGTGGCTTGCATGTTGCTGTAAGGCTGGAGGCTATGCCACCAATATTTCAAATAGCAGCAGAGTCACCAATGGTGGACAGGTTTCAGCAGAGCTTCCAGACTAAGACAGATTAGAAATAAGAACAAGGCCATCCGCTTCTTAAAAAATCAGCCACTGAAAATTTTATGAAAAGCAGTTAAACACTGCCTGATATTTTACTGAAAAACTTTATGAATAACCCTGTAACATTGTCTGATATAGTGCCAGAAGATGAGCCCCTCGGGTTGGAAGGCACTCAAAATACGACTGGAGAAGAGCAGCCTCCTCCAAGTAGAGTCGACCCTAATGATGTGGATGGAGTAAAGTTTTTGGAACTTTTATTTGCTGATGGCACACAACTCAAACTGTGAAGAAATAGCTGGAAACATTCGTTAATAATTGGAACTTGGAATGTACAAAACAGGAAAATTGGAAGTTGTCAAAAATGAAATGGAATGCATAAAAATCAATATCCTAGGCATCAGTCAGCTGAAATAGATTGGCTTTGGCCATTTTGAATTATATAATCGTATAGTCTACTATGCCAGGAATGACAAATTGGAGATGAATGGTGTCACATTCATCAGCAAAAAGAGCATTTCAAGATCTGTCCTGAAGTACAATGCTGTCAGGGATAGGATAATATCCATATGCCTACAAGTAAGACCAGTTAACATGACTATTACTCAAATTACACACCCATTACCAAAAAATGAAGAAATTGAAGGTTTTTTACAAATGTTTGCAGTCTTAAATTGACCAAACATGCAATCAAGATGTGTTGATAACTGCTGGTGATTGGAATGCATACATTGGAAACAAAGAAGAATCATTGATAGTTGGAAAATATGGCCTTGGTAATAGATATAACACTGAAGAACTCATGATATAATTTTGCAACATCAATGACTTATTCATTACAAATACATTTTTCAGCAACATAAATGGCAGCTACACACATGGACCTCACCACATGGAATACACAAAAACCAAATTGATTATATCTGTGGAAGATGCAAAGAGAAGCTCAATGTCATTAGTCAAAACAAGGCCAGGAGCTGACTGTGGAACAGATCATCAATTGCTAGTGTGCAAGTTCAAGTTGAAGCTGAAGAAAATTAAAATGAGTCCATGAGAGCCAAAATATGATCTTGAATATATTTGTGGTAGTTCAGTTTGTGTGTCAGCTTGTTTGGGTCTGGTTGAATGGCTGGGCAGCTGGATGTAGTATTCCCCATGATGAGACTGGTCATCAACTCCATGGTGGAATCTACTGGGAGCAGCTGAGTAGCTGCCTTAGGGATGTGGTCTGCTTCCTGTATATAAGCAGAAGCCTTTAGGAAATAGTCTCTAGCTTATGGCACACTTGTGTAGCCATGTCTTTGTTCAGAAGCCTGCCATGCTCTGCTGACTTTGGGACTTACAATGGACTTAAGTTAATGGCCTGCCCTGTGGTTTGGTAACATCGGGACTGTGCCTTTTTACTTGTCAACCTTGGGCTTGGCAGCCTCAGCAGCCAGCAGCTGTCTGAGTGAAGAAAAGCTTCTAGCTCCAGTGGGCTGGGAGCAGGAGGCAGAGCTGGTCTCAAGGTTGAGAGGCTTTCACCAAGCCCCTAGAGCCTGGTACTTTGAACTTGGACTTAAAGCCTCCAAACTGTAAGAGAATAAATTCCTGTTTGTTAAGACCTTCCCATTTGTGGTATATTCTTGTCAGAGCAGCACTAGGTAACTAGAACAATATTTCACTTGAATTTAGAGACCATCTGAAGAACAGATTCAACACATTGAACACCAGTGACTGAAGACCAGGTGAGTTGTGGGATGACACCAAGAACATTGTACCTGAAGAAAGCAAAAGGCCATTTAAAAGACAGGAAAGGAAAAAAAGACCAAAATGAAAGTTAGAATAGACTGAAACTTGTTCTTGAATGGAGAGTAGCTAAAGCAAATGGAAGAAATGACAAGATAAAAGAGCTGAACAGAAGATTTCAAAGAGCAACTTGAGAAGACAAAGTCAAGTATTACAATGAAATGTGCAAAAACCTGGAGTTAGAAAACCAAAAGGGAAGAACACACTTGACATTTCTCAAGCTGAAAGAACTGATGAAAAAATATCAAGCCTTGAGTGGCGATGTTGTCTAAGGGCAAAATATTGAATGATGCAGGAAACATCAAAAGAAGATGGAAGGAATACATGGAATCACTGTACCAAAATGAATTGTCTGATGTTCAGCCATTTCTGGAGGTAGCATGATCAAGAACCAATAGTATTGAAGGCAGAAGTCCAAGTTGCACTGAAGGAATTGGTAAAAAGTTCAAGGAATTGATGGAATACCCATTGAGATACTTCCAAATGGATGCAGTGCTGGAGGTGATTACTTGTTTATGGCAGGAAATTTAGAAGACAGCTACCTGTCTAACTGACTGGAAGAGACTATATTTGTGTCAATTCAAAAGAAAGGTGATCAAACAGAATGTAAAAATTATCAAACAATATCATTAATATCACATGCAAGTAAAATTTTGCTGCAGATAATTCAAAAATGGTTGCAGCAGTATATTGACAGGGAACTTCCAGAAATTCAAATAGATTCAGAAGAGGACATGGAATAAGAGATAATTACTGATGTCAGATGGATCTTGTCTGACAGCAAATACCAGAAAGATGTTTACCTGGGTTTTACTGACTATGCAAAGGCATTCGACTATGTAGATCCTAAAAAATTATGGATAACATTGCAAAGAATGGAAATTCTAGAAAATTTAATTGAGCTTATGAAGAACATGTACATAGACCATGAGGCAATTGTTGGAGCAGAATAAGGAAACACTGCATGGTTTCAAATCAAGAAGGGTGTGTAGCCGGTTGCATAATTTCATCACACTTATTCAATCTGTATGCTGAGCAAATAATCCAAGAAACTGGACTACATGAAGAAGAATGCGGCATCAGAATTGGAGGAAGACTCATTAACAACCTCCACTATGCATATGACACAACCTTATTTGCTGAAAGTGAAGATGACTTGAAGTACTTAACGATGATCAAAGACTACAGTCTTATGTATGGATTGTACTTCAAGAGAAAGGAAACAAAAATTCTCACAACTGGACCAATAAGCATCATCATTATAAATGGAGAAAAGATTGAAGTTGTCAAAGATTTCATTTTACTTAGATCCACAATCAACACCCATGGAAGCAGCAGTCAAGAAACCACATGTTGTATTGCACTGGGCAAATCTGCTGCAAATGGCCTCTTTAAAGTGTTAAGGAGCACTGACGCTGGAGGCTTTTCTTCACTCTGATAGCTGCTGGCTGATGAGACTGACAAACCCAAGGTTGACGAGTAAAACGGCACAGTCCCGATTTAACAAACCACGTGGGAGGTCATTAATTCAAGTTCATTGAAAGTTCCAAGGTTGGCAGAGCATGGCAGGCTGCTGAACAAAGACATGGCTACATGCAGGGTTCAAGCATGCCATAAGCTAGAGGCTGTTGTCTAAGCCTTCTCCTTATTCACAGGAAGCAGACCACACATCCCTAAGGCAGCTACTCAGCTGCTCACAGTAGATTCCACCATGGAGTTGATTACCAGTTTCATCATGGGGAATACTACATCCAGCTGCCCAGCCACTTAACCAGGGCCAGCCAAGTTGGCACACAAACTTAAGTACCACAACCCCAAGCATTAGTCGCTTCACTAGGATGCAGATCATGATTTTTTTATGAACTATGTTATGTTAATTAACTGAGTTGTCCAATGAGAATATGGTCCTAAGCTTTCAAACCCAGAAGAGCAATGTTGAAAGGTGTTTGGGTATATCTGAGGAGTATCAATAGTTGCATCTTCAATGAATATATGTGCCTGTATCCATATATTTGTATTTACATATCCCTATAGCTCTAAGGAGCTCTGATGGTGCAGTGATTAAGGCATTTGGCTACTAACAAAAGGTCACAGGTTCAAACCCACCATCTGCTCAACAGGGGAAAGATAAGGCAATCTGCTTCAGTAAAGATTTACATCCTTGGCAATTCCATGGGGTCACCGTGAATCAGAATCAATTCAATGGCAGTGAGTTTGGTTTTAGTTTTGGTTGTAGATACTTCTATCTATTTCCACATATGTATAGAGCTGTATCTACTCATGTATACCAATTATCCTGTACCTATCCATAAATGCTCAAACACTAGTTTTTACTTTGGTTGTGCTGTGCTTACTACACCCACATTTGGTGCCACTTTTCCCATCACCAAAAATAATATGTCTCTGTGGTTTAAAGGAAGAGCTCTGGTAGCAAAGTGCCTAAGGCATTTGACTGCTAACCAGAAGGCTGGCAGTTCAAACCCACCAGCCACTCCTTGGAAGGAAGATGTGGCAATCTACTTCCTTAGTGATACTGCCTCAGAAACCCAAGGAGGGGTCGCTAGGAGTCAGGTCCGACTCAACGGCACATAACAACAACAACAACATGGTTTAAAGGAGCTCCAGTAGCTTAGTGCCTAAGGCATTTGGCTGCTAACCAGAAGACTGGTGGTTCAAACCCACCAGCCACTCCTCAGAAAGAAGATTGGTCAATCTGCTTCTGCAGAGATATCACCTCAGAAACTCAAGGAGGGATTGCTATGAGTCAGAAACGTCTCAACAGTAGTGAGTTTGGTCCATTGAATCGGATCTGACTCATAGCAACCCGTCCTTGGGTTTCCAAGGTGGTATCACTATGGAAATAGATTGCCCAATCTTCCTTCCAAGGAGAGGGATCATACAATATTTGTCCTTATGTTTGACTTATTTCGCCTACCATTATGACCTCTAGGTCCATTCATGTTATAATATGTTTACTGGACTCATTATTGTTTTTTATTGTTTTATAGTATTCCATTGTGTGTATGTATGCACCACAATTTGCTTATCCATTTACCTTTTGATGGGCACTTCGGTTGTTTCCATTTATTTGCTATTGTCAATAAAGTAGCAATGAACTTATGTCTACTTGTCTACTTGTAGCATATGTCTACCTGTGTCATTATTTTCAGGTCTCTAGAAGGAAGACTAGGCAATCTACTTGTATAGAGATACTGCCTCGGATACCCAAGGAGGGGTCCCTAGGAGTCGGAACCGACTCAATAGCAGTGAGTTTTGAGTTTGAGGGTATATACCTAGGAATTTAGATTGCTGTATCATTGAGTAATTCTATTTCTAGTTTTTTCAGAATGCACCATACCATTTTCCATGGGGGTTGTATCATTTTGCAGTCACAACTGCAACGGATAATTGTTTCAATCTCCCCAAATTCTCACGAGCATTTGTTATTATTTTTTAAAGTAGTGCCATTTTAGCTGGAATTAAATTGTGTCTCATTGTAGTTTTGATCTGCGTCTCTTTAATGGCTAATGATCATGAACACATTTTCATACGTTGGCAGCTTGAATGTTCTCTTTGGATGTTCTATTCATGTCCTTTGCCCATTTGTGATTGCATTGTCTTTTTGTTGTTGAGTTGTTTCAGTTTTCTATAGAATTTAGAGATTAGAACCTTATTGGATAAATCACTTTTGCAGACTTTTTCCCAGTTGTTGTCTATTTACTGCTTTAATAAAGTCTTCTGCTGTATATATGTTTTTAATTTTTAGGAGGTCTCATTTATTTACTGGTCTTCTTTCATTTGTGCATTTGTTGTAACATTTTTTATCCTATGTTTACAAAAGATTAGGTTCCATAGTTTTCTCTCAGGAATTTTATGGTTTTAGCTTTAAGTCTTTGATCCATTTTGACTTAGTTTTTGTGTATGGTGAGAAGTATGAGTGCTGTTTCATTTTTTTGTAAATGGATACCCAGTTTAACCAGCACAATTTCGTAAAGAGACAGATTTTGCCCCACTTAATGGTGTTTGACGCCTTGTTGAGAATCAGTTGTCTATAGCTGGCTGAGTTTAATCCTGAGTTTTCAGTTCTATTCCACTTGTCTGTGTATCTACAGTTGAACCACCATTAAGCCTTTGATTGCTAGATCTAAGGAGATTTGGAACATCTCAAGGGAGAGCTAGGGGTGAAAAGACATTTAGGAAATATTTATGGCAGTGGCTTTCTTCCAATCAGTACAGAAGAATTTCAATATTCTACCAATCAATATGATCAAATTGAAGTGTGGCGGATGAGTAAGAGCCCTGTTAGCAGATATTATAGTTTCTTATTTGTGTGTCTACTTTCCCTGCCGGACTGTGAATTTCCCTAGGTAAGGACTTTGTTTTATTCTTTTTTGTAGGTGTTGTGTCTACCTGGGTACCCAATAAATGTATGTTGAATAGATGAACATAAATGACATTCTAGCATTGCATAATTTCCTTATTCTGATTTTTTTTAATAGAAGTTTCATTCCTAGAATTAAATTGCAATATGGTCTCTTTTCACCCACTCTTCTGAAGACTTGTTATCCTCTCCAATATCAGCTGATTGAAAAAGAAAATTGTAAATTTTGTCTCTCAGGCATAATGTTGATATTTTAGCTCATGGTGATTTCTTTTCCTCCTTCAAAATGGATTTGAGAAATAAATCAAGATCCTAGAAACTTATGATTGCTTCAAGTGGTATCTTTGATCTGTCATCTTAAGAAAAAATGTGGTCTGATGGGCCAGAGCATAAATAGAGACCTTTTCAGTTTCAGTTCTCCTGCAGCTGTGTGACTTGAACCATTTGTTAGGGGACTGGTCGTGGGTTCCTGCACTTGACAATAATGACTGTGAGGGCAGGGCCACATCTGTCTATTAACGATCGTATGCCTGGTACTTTAAAGGAGTGTTGGTGGTGCAATGGTCAAGAGCTTGGCTGCTAACTTTAAAAACTGGGAAGTTTAAACCCAACCAGCTGTATCGCAGGTGAAAGATGTGGCAGTGTACTTCCATAAAGATTTACAGCTTTGGAAGCCCTAAAGGGCAGTTCTACTCCGTATTCTGTAGTGATACTGCCTCGGAAACCCAAGGAGGGATTGTTATGAGCCGGGTCCGACTCAACGGCATATAACAACAACAACAGCTCTGTCCTATAAAGTCACTATGAGTCAGAATTGATTTGATGGCAACTGGGTTTGGTTTTATTGGACTCCTGGTACCTAGCTCCTCCCTGCTTCCCAGGTATGGTAGGTGCTGTCTACTTGATTTAGACTGCTAGGGATCTCATGTGACAGAGCAGAAATACCCATAGGGGTTCCTTGGCTATAATCTTTAGGGAAACAGGTAACCAGGTCTTTCTCCCTCAGAGCTGCTGGGCCAGTCCAAACTGCCACCCTTTTGGTTAGCTGCAAGTGCTTAAACTTTGAGCCACTAGGGCTCCTTTGTTTCATAGTTGTTGTGTGTCATTGTATCAATTACAGCTCATAGAGACCCTATATGACAGAGAACTGCTCCATAATCGTGATGCCTTTAAATGATGGTATTAGTGAAGAATATTAAATATACCATAGACTCCCAGAAAAATGAACAAATCTGTCTTGGAAGAAGTACAGCCAGAATGTTCCTTAGAAGTGAGAATGGTAAGACTTCATCTCACCTATTTTGGACATGTTATCAGGAGGGACCAGTCCCTGGAGAAGGACATCATGCTTGGTAAAGTACTTGTTGTTATGTGCTGTCAAGTTGGACCCGACTCATAGTGACCCCTCCTTGGGTTTCCAAGGCAGTATCACTATGGAAGTAGATTGCCCAACCATCCTTCCGAGGAGTGGCTGGTGGGTTTGAACCGCCAGCCTGCTGGTTAGCAGTCAAGTGCCTTAGGCACTATGCTACCTGAGAAGACCATCAATGGGATGTATTAACACAGTGGGTGCAAAAATGTGCTCAAACATAGAAACAGTTGTAAGGATGGCACAGGACTGGGCAGTGTTTTGTTCTGTTGTACATAGGGTTGCATGAGTGAGAACCAACTTGATGGCACCTGTTTTGGTTACTTCATACTGCTCTAATAGAAAATAGCACAAGTGGATGGCTTTGACAAACAGGAGTTTATTATCTTATAGTTTAGGAGGCTAGAAGTCCAGTTCAAAGTGCCAGCTCTAGGTGAAGCCTCCCTGAACCCGGAGGCTTTTCTTAACTCAGGCAGCTGCTGGCTGCTAAGGCTGGCAAACCTAAGGACAGCAAGTAAAAAAGGCACAGTTTCAACATTATCAAACAACACAGCAGGCCACTAGTTCAAGTCCAGAAAAATACCAACAGCGGCAGGGAATGGCAGGTTGCTGAATGAAGACTTGGTCCAAGGTGCAAAAAAGCTGCAGACCATTCCCAAAGCTTCTCTTTATATAGTGGAAGCAGACCACATCTCTAGAGTAGCTACTCAACTGCTCCAATGGATTCCACCATGGAGTTGATTGCTAGTCTCATCATGGGGAATAACTACCACCAGCTGCCCAGCCACTCAAAACCAGGCCCAGCCAAGTGGACACATAACCTTAACTACCACAACACCTAACAACACCAGTCTTTATGGGAACAGATCTCCAGGTCGTTTCTTCCATGGAGCCTCTGGTAGGTTCAAACTTTCCAGGAAGCGGCCCAGCACTTAACCATTGCTTTGCAGAAAACCCCAAATCCACTGTCAGCAAGATGATTCAGACTCATAGCAACTCTATTCTACAGAGTAGAACAGGGTTCCCAAGGTTGTAAATCTTTACGTAAGCAGAATGCCTCATCTTTCTCTCATGGGGCGCTGGAGGTTTGAACTGCTGACCTTTTGGTTAGCAGCCAAATGCCATAACCACTTTGTTGAATTAATACATAAATATAGTTTAAAAGAGGCAATTATACATGTTGATCATTCGTTCATCCTCTAGCAATGATAATTTTTAAGTAATTAATTTAAGCCAACTTAGTCCTGTCAGCATCAAATAGGAGAGCTTTCAACATTAAATGAAGTGGGGATCTGGGCAATTATAAATTTTGGATGATAATTTAGAGAGGAGTCTAGGCGTATGCAAATTATTTAAACTCTTTTACTGCTTTTTTTTTTTTTTTTAAATCACCTCTCATTTATTTTCCATTTTTAAGCTGGGGGAGGGGAGGGAGAGTGTTTTACTGGTTTATAAGAACATAGGGAAAACTCATCATAAAACCTGGAGTCAGTCTTAAAATGAGGGTTCAAGCCCCAGTCTTTCATTTATTAGCTGTGTGATCTTGGGCCACTTTTTGAATCAAGATAACAAAGATATCTTCATTGTTGTTGTTGTTATGTGCCTTTGAGTCGGACCCGACTCATAATGACCCCTCCTTGGATTTCCCAGATGGTATCACTATGAAAGTAGATTGCCCAACCGGCCTTCCAAGGAGTGGCTGGTGGGTTTGAACCACCAGCCTTCCGATTAGCAGTCAAGCGCCTTAGGCACTGTGCTACCAGAGCTCTTAGCTACCTTATAAAGCTGTTACTGCTAGCATGAAATAATATTCAGCATGGTGAAGAACTATAAAGCTCTGTACAGCAGGTTGTTACATTTTGTTCAGGAGCACCACCATGAGCAGGTGGGTAAAGCACTTTCTATGCAACGGGACCTGGCTGAAGAGTATCATTTTACTATTATTTTGAACCTGGCACGGGCTGGAGCAGCTAAGAGGATTCTTAGCCCTTGTAACTATCATGATACAGCCGCAGAGAAACTGTACAGACAAAAAAAGAGGGGGAGCAGAGGGCTTTGCACAACAAATGGCGCAAATGGGTTTAAAAAACCTGGCTATCAGAGCAAACTTCTCAAGACGCCCCTCCCCACTCCAACGTCCTAGTATCTAGAAAAGTCTCGGCAAGGGGTTGTTGGGTGGAGGCTAGCCCGACCAATAAGAGACCAGCTATGTTCTCACAAGTAACGGAGCAGGTGGAGAAACTGAGCATAAAGAATTACCTAAAGCCCCTTGTAGCCTTTTACCGCGATGCCAGGCGCCATGCTTGGTCCCCTTGATTAACAGTAATGGAGAAGAATGTCGGGGCTCAATTTACTAACCACCCCCCTCCTGTCCCCTAATCTCTTCCACCACCAGTAGCACCCACCTCCCTCCTTCCATAGCATTTACGAAGGCCGGCGGCCAACCTTTATTGTCTGGGGAGCACCTGCCAGGTGGCGGGCCAGTGCCTTAAAGTGCGCGTGGTGCCTGGCTTCACAAAGCGCACACCCTGGTCCGGGAACTGTCTCCCGCGGCCCAACCACATCACAGGGGAGGAAAGGTGGAGAGATGCAGGGCTTGGGGGTCAAGACCCAGGAGGCGAGCGCTGGCGTGCCTTCTCCCTCCCCCCAGTCACAGCCCCCAGGGATTAGCCTGTCGAAAGAGCAAGGGGCCAGCGACTCTGGCAGAGAGCAAGACCTAGGCGGGCGGGAGGAGGGGAGGCGAGGAGGGGCGTGGCCGGCACGCAGGGGGAGGGCACCGGGAGGAGGGGCTGTTCCTCGCGGCTCAGGCTCTGGGGGCTCGGCTTTGCCGCGCTTGCTGCACTTGGGCGAGAGCAGGAACGTGGAACAGAGCTTGGATCCTAGCGCAGCCACCGCGATGAGAGGCGCTCAAGGCGCCTGGGATTTTCTCTGCGTCCTGCTCCTCCTGCTCCGCGTCCAGACAGGTGGGAGAGAGCGGCAGACACCCCAGCCCGCGCCCCCAGCGTAGCCTATGCCCTCCAAAAGGTTGAGCATGTTGGGGTGTGTCCAGAGAGGTAGCTGCTGGCCCTTCGGGTCCCAGGCGTTTCCGCCTGCGAGAAGATTCGAGGCGCCCTGGACACTCTCTTGCACCCTACTTCGCTCACCTGAGCTAGGAGCCCCCAGCTTCTAGTGCTGGTGGCGCTAAGCTGAGAGGTCTACCGGGAATGAGGGCAGACAGGGGGCTGAGGGTGAGCGAGGCAGCAGGCTGAGGGCAGCTGAGCTGTGTGTGAGTTTGGGATTTCTTTTGTGCCGAGAGTGCGCGAGTGGCAGAGGCGCTCGAGCGGGGGGTTCGCACCGAGCGAGTTATCCGCACCGTGCGAGGTGCGGCCACAGCTACCTTTTGTTAAAAGTTGCGTTTGTGTGACCGATGCCCTAGAGGGCCGACTGGCAGGTTCTCAGCCACGCAGAGGGCAAAGTTTGAGAGCATTTTTATTTTTCTCCGAGGCTGCTGTTTTCCAACCACGGGCGTTCTTTGTGCCCGGAGATGGGGACCGAGGCGCTGCCTCCTCTGTTCGCTGCGCGACCGGTAGAAAGGAGTCGGAGGCTACGGCGCTTCCTGGCTGCCACAGTATAATTCTGCAAGCAGAGCGCGCGGCGGCCGTGGTGGGGCCGGACCCAGGGAGACTGGAGGTGGCGGCGAAAGGGACAACTTGGGCAGGGTGTGTGGAAAGCAGCCGCTAGGTTGCAGACTTTTTGCTTTTGTCAATCCCTTGCGGGAGGCTCGCGGGGTTCTGCCGCGGTGCAGTTTCATTCCTGCTTCACGCGCCAGAACGGCTAGCGGCTGCATTTGCTTCCAGTACAGGGGAAGGAAGGAACAGCGCGCTGGGACGCTCTGTTCCTGGTCCCGGTGGCCGCGCGCGCCCAGGCTAGAGTGTCCGGCAAGGCTGCCAGGGCCCTAGAATCTTCTCGTCTCGGTATCTGCGACTTGTGATCGCAGCTGCCAATTTTCTTCTGGAATTTTGATATTCGCTACACTCCCTCTCACGTGATATTTATACTTCAGGGCTGCTTGAGGTGGAGGATGGAAGATGGAGTACAACTTTCTGCAAATTCTTTTTGATTCTTAAAGCTGTTATAAAATCCAATCATATCCGCGCGGGAACTTGGTTCTTAAGGGGGAGAAGGATTTGCAGATTCCTGGATCCCTTCAGGCAGATTCCTGCCTCTTTCCTTCTTTTCCTGGGTGTTGCTGGTACTCCTGACGCTTGTAGGTCGCACGGCTAACCTCTGAAACCCTGCTCTCCGCCAGGTCATTTTTTCAATCCTTTAAGGTTACCCTGATGATGTAAGGATAGAAAGTGAGTCTGCACTGGAACCCAAGGGCTCAGAAGGAAGCATTGCAACGAACTATTGTGGACTCTGTTACAGATTACTGGTCGTTTCCACATATAGTCTCTAATGCAGCTCCCCCCCTCCCGGTCTATAATGCATTGTGAAGGCTTTCCTGTCCGGGAGGAGGAGAGTGCTTGCATCTGGACCCCTGTGAGGTAGGAGGGATCCTGAGCGAGTCTCTGGATTCCCTGGCGGATTTGCCTGCCTAGCTGAAATGACGCCTGTGGTCGTTATATTTTCGTGCTTTTTCAAAACATTTCAGATTAGGTATGTGAACTAGACTAGAGCAGGGTCCCAAGAAAGACAGACCACACTGAATGTATCCCTTTTTTAAAATTAAATAAATCAATTGTTTCCGTCTGCATAATTTGCCTGCTCCATCCAATAGATATTTGGCAAAGGGAATTTTGAAGCCTGTCCCTTGGAGGGCAATGTGGTGTATTGGCAAAGCCTTGGATTTCCAATCTGGTTGTTTTTCTCTGCCTTTCATTGGCTGTGTGCCCTTGAACAGGATGCTTTAATTCAGGGGATCCCTTTTCCTCTTAAAGTACAATGAGGCATCCTCATCATGAAGGTTCCTTTGGGTCCAAAATTCTCTTCCAGTATTCTGATAGTCAGCTGAGCACTTTTTCTCAAGTCTCTGTCTGACCTCTTCGAGCCACCTGGAAATTCCTTTGCTGCTCCTGGTCACTAGGGCCACTTGGTGTGACCTAGCTGTATGCCACTAGCTAAAGCAGGAAAGTATGGTTTATGCTGCCAATTCCTTAATCCTAACATGCTCCCCTACAGTTTTCCTCTGAGGGTTAGGAGAGGGACCAACTCTACAGTGTCCCCTCCTCCCCTTCCTCCAGTATTTACAGCTCCTGTGTCAGGCAGGATGAACCTGGAAGGAATGGTGAATCATATCTTCCCCTTGTTCCTGCAGATGTGAGGCCATAGTCATCCCAGCAGCTCGACACAGGCCATGCTGGATTATTATCCTGTTGAAAATAATATGATGATTTTATAAAGAGATCCTACATAATTCATGTAATCCCATTCTCCCTCCTATCTATCTATTCATTTTTTCCCTATCACTTTATAAATCATATACTGTATTTTTCAAAACACATTTTCTCATGTGTCTTAAATTTCACATTGCAGATGTGTTGTAAAATAGTTGTTGCTCTTTCATTGGAAAATGTGTGCCAGACCCTGTGCTGGAAGCTTTGACTGTCCTTTCTGATCCTCTTAACAACTCAGGAGGTGGTACTGTTACCACCCCACCATTTTACAAATGGAGAACCTGGCTAAGGATAAGGCACTTGCCCAAAATAATCAGTGGTGAAGCCTGAGATCATTCACTCATTCAAAAATATTTAATGAGGGCCAACTATATGTTGTAGGGTCTGGGAATAAAAAGGAGTGAACAGGACCACAAAGGACCTTCCCGCTTTTGGTGAAAAAGAGGTAGAATGGCCTGTCTTACAATGTTTGAGTGTTCTCTGGCACAGTGGTTAAAGCACTTACCTGCTAACCAAAAGGTGACCAGTTCAAGCCCACCCAGCTGCTCCATGAGAGAAAGACCTGGCAAACTGCTTCTTACAATAATATCAAGGCTGTCCTACTTTGTCTTATAAGGTCTCTGTGAGTTGGAATTGACTTGATGGCACACTACCACCACCGACGACATTCGCTGACAGAGGATTGATTAAAGTCTAGCTTTCCTGGAGGTGTGGAGGCTTTTGAATCCTGGGAGGGTTGTACTAAGAAACTTTTGGTGTTAGCTGTTCATTCCAGTTATGGAAATGATGATAAGCTATCTCTAAAGTGTTAGTGTAAGTCAGTTGAAAATGTTTTCATCCCCCCTCCACAAAAGAAAAATGGTCTCAGCCTTATATACTTGTGAAAGATAAAACCTCCAGTAATAGCTATTACCTTAAGTTGGTTACACTGAAGCGCAATGAGATATAATGACAGTTTATCATATACAGCCTTTTTGCTCTGAAAACAAATTCTCATCAGAAATGTGCCAAGTATTTTGTGGGCTTCCCTTTTGTAGCACATTTACATACAGATGTTGTTATGGTGATGGATTTTGCTGCTGTTGTTGACAGCTGCTAGAAGTTACCCTTAGGATTTTGACTCATTTCCTTGAGTCTCCTCCAGCTGATTAAAGAGGGACATGAGGAAATGAGCTGTGGTGTCCTGAGCGGAATTCTCAGAGCTGGGCTGTAGTGTGGGGAACCCTACAAAGGCAGTGGTCAGGGCTGCAGCCACATTTTCCCCAGAAATGGACAGAGAAATTTCTCTAGAATTGACCGGCTAGGAAGTGGGAAGTATTTTATTTTGCTGTGTGGTAACTTTTCAAAAGTGAGGTTAAAAGACACTTGAAGGAATCTAGATATTTTATAAGTAGTTTTAATAACTTCAATAAATATTTTCATGGCTACAGATTTGGAGTGTGGACAGCCTGGAAGGGAGTTAAACCCAACTCAACCCAATCCATAGCCGTGAAGCCAATTGCGACTCATGGCAAGGCCATAAGTTACAGAATAGAACTGCTCCATAGGGTTTTCTTGGTGGTAATCTTTATAGAAGCAGATTGGCTAAGCCTTGTTTTATGGTGCTGCTGAGTAAATTAGAATTGCCAGCCTCTAGGCTAGCAGCAGATCGCCAACCACCAGTGTCACCCGGGCTCTGTTGGAAGGGAGTTACCAGTGGCAAGAGTTTGATTCTAGGGCAGATCCAGTGTCAACCTTTGTTGGGAGTGGAGAGCACTTGTGAGTAAGCCTGGACTAGCTGTTCTGATTTCTGATGTTTTTGGACATGAGACAGCCCATAGCTTGACCTAAAACTCAATAAATAAAGAGCAGTTATAAGCTGACAGCCTATGGTCTTGTTTTGTTTGGCCCACACAATGCTTAGAAAACATGTAGGCAGTATTTAAAAATCTGGAGAATTTATATCAAGCTTTCTTGAATAAATTTGCTTTCTTCTCTTGAAGAACTGGCCCCTGTACATGAAATCTGCCCTTTAGATTCTACTGCTCTTTACCACCTGCCAGTTCAGGCATTTGAGGTGGGGCCCTGGCTATCTTCAGCATTTGAGGCTGGGACCAGGTGGGTGCTGTGGTGGGAGAAGAACAGGCTTAAGGAGTCCAGACACAGCCCTGGATTAGTCAGCTGGCTCCGTGGTTGACAACCCTTGCAACTCGGAGCAAGTTGCTTAACTTCCCTGAGCTTCAGTTTCTCATCCAGGCATTGCCAATTAAAAACTGTGACACCGGGCAAATTATTTAACCCCTCTGTGTGGTACCGTGGTTAAACGCACGCATGGCTGTTAACTGAAAAAGCTGTGATTTGAACCCATCAGCCTCTCCACAGGAGAAAGATGTGGCAGTCAGTTCCCGCAAAGATTACAGCCTTGGGAGCCCTATCATGTCAGTTCTGTTCTGTCCTATAGGATCACTATGAGTTGGAATTGACTCAATGCTAACGGCTTATTTTTAGGGCCAGTTTCCTTATCAGTAAAATGGAAATAATAGCACCCACTTCGTACAGTTGTGAAGATTAAATATGTTGCTACATGGAAAGATTGTAGCACGGTGCCTGGCATATAGTATGTGCTCAATACATGCCAGCTGTAATTATCATAATGCCATAAATATCAGATATCATAACAACCAGGAGTTTTTATTATGCCTAAGTGGAAATAATGCCTACCCTAACACGAGTGCCCTAAAGATTAGATAAAGGTGCTTGTTGTAGGTGTTTGGCACAGGATCTGGGACAGGTTGACAGCTAATGAATGAATCAACTCCTTGAGCAGTAGACTTTATGACTATTTCTCCTTCTAATCCTTGCACCTGGGTACTAATAAATCCCAGCTTGACAGCATTTGAAAATGAGATAAAGGTAATTTTTGTCTTGAGTTTTATATAGCTTTTGAGATAACAATTGGGCATCACTGGTCTTGGAGACAAAGGAGAAAAAAAAAATCTCAGATTTCTCCAGTGAAAACATTTATACTTGCTAATATCTCTGTTCATTATATGCTTTAGCTTTCATGCTATTGTTTTGGTCATAACACATGCATTTTTGGTAGATGTGGTCAAGTGCTTACCTTTCCGATAGCTAGATTTTCAACATTTCTGCAAAATGTGTTTAAGTTAACTTGGTATTCAGGGCATGTGGCCTCAGTTTAAGAGTTTGGGCCTCAAAATTGACAGCCTGAGTTTTCATTCCAGTTCCTTCGTTTACCTGCTGTGTCATCTTGGACAAGATGCTTAACCTCTGGTTATGCTTTATTTCTTCATCTGTAAAATGGGGATGATAGCAAGGGGCTGCAATGAGATAATGCACGTAACAGAACATGCTGAGCACAATGTCCTGGACAGAGCTAGTCACTATCAGGCTAATTTTCTAATGAAAATTGCCTCTTATGAAAAATTTTGGAAATAGTTTAAAACTAGATTAAGTAGAGTTTTTCATTTTTCTTCTTCTTTTTTGTATGAAGATGATGTTTCTTAAACTTAAAATTAATATCATCTTTAAATAAAGACCGCAGCTAGTGGTAAGGCATACATATTCCTCCCTGGTTCTTTGCTTAACTAGTCTGAAACTACTTTCCACCAAAGAAAGGTATAGATTTCTAAACGTTGAAGAGGGTGGGCATTCTTGGGGGGCACAAATGGTAAACTGCTTTGCTCCTAACCAAAAAGGTTGGTTGGAGTCAACCCAGAGACACCTCAGAGGAGAGGCCTGGTGATCTTTCTATAGTTTTGAAAAGTCAACCACTAGGGGGCATGGTAATAAAAAAAGTTGAAGGGGGAAAAACTGTAGATGGCCATTTCTCCAAGGTACATGAGAACCCTATCACCTTGGAAAATTGTATTGGGAAGTCCCTGAGTGTGCAGAGATTTCCCTTTACTGACGTCCCTAGGAGGACAGGGACCAAGCTGAACTTGTCCATCGCCCTAGGCTTGACACTCAGTGGTGTTCAGTAAATATTGGTTTAACATCTCCTCTACTCACTAGCAGAAGGCTGGTGGTTCAAACCCATGAGCCACTCCTCGGAAGGAAGGTTGGGCAATCCTACTTCCATAGTGATACTACCTCGGAAACCCAAGGAGGGGTCGCTATGAGTCGGGCCGACTCGACGGCACATAACAACAACAACAACAACAACTACTCACTAGCACTTGCACCATCCTTTGAAGATAATAAATGCTCAGTAAACATTTTTGATTCCATGTAACAAAGGTTTATTAATCCTGTGCCTTGCTCCTTGCAGGGACTGCAGATAGACACTGGGGGTGGGGCAGGAGCACAGCCACTGATTCCAAGCAGAATTTGATGTCAAAAAAAGTGCAAAGTGGTCTTTTTTAGGTAGGATTGTAGTGGAGGGGAGTTTAGCTCCTGGTGGGCAGGTGATAGAGATCAGTAATCAGCAAAACGGTCCCTGAGGGAGACAGTATTTGAGATTAATTTCTGCCCCTTAAAGGAAGGTAGATTGTTAGTAGTTGAGCCTACAACTGGGGGAAAAAAAAAAAAAAAAAACTACAAAAACAAGACATTAAGGTCTTATTTGAGGAGTTTTAAGTCTTTGAGTTGGCATGATGACTGGAAGTAGGGAGTTAGAGAGGAAAGGGTGGAAAGGTAGGCTCTTTGATCAGCTTCTAGGAGCGTGGGAGGGAAGGTATATTTAAGATTGAGTGTAGTCCAGATTATGAGGGTTTCGAAATTGAGGTCAAGGTGGACGTCACCCAGTAGTGGCCCTCCAGGGACTACTGCTTGCTAGTTCGGTGCTGCTCACACCACCATCCTCTCCTGCTAAGCTATGCCCCAGCCTACTCCTCAGTTTGAGAAGTGAGATACCAAGTCCTATCCCCAAAAGTTGGACACCCCATTGCTGTAAGCAGCCAGGAATAAGGGAAAGTCTTTGATGGGGGCTATTTTACCACCACCCATCTGTAAATGTTTTGTGTTGTGGTGGCTTGTGTGTTGCTGTGGTGCTCGAAGCTATGCCACGGGTATTTCAAATACTAGCAGGGTTACCCAGGTGCACAGGTTTCAGCAGAACTTCCAGATTAGACAGACTAGGAAGAAAGGCCTGGCAATCTACTTCTGAAAACCAGCCAATGAAAACCCCATGGGTTCCAACAGAGTACTGTCTGATACAGTGCTGGGTGGGAAGGCATTCAGGACACACAGCGGCTGCAGCAGTGGCTTGAGCATGCCAACGATTGTGAAGGTGGCATAGGACATTTCATTGTTTGGTACATGGGGGTCACCATGAGACAGAGGCCACTCAGTGCCAGTTAACAACAGCACCAGTCTTATGGCTGGAACCCTGTATTGGTGGGGAGTCTTGTAGAAAGATGATCAAGCAGGCTTTTCAGAACCTCTCTGGTTGAAGGCCTATGTGTTGGGGTGCATATCTCGAAAAGAGGGGAGAAGACGTAGAGACACAGGAAGGGATAGTTGATGGGACTTCATTCAGTTAACAGATTTATGGATACCTTTTGTGTCAGAAGGAGCTCTGGTGGTGCAGTACCTAAGGCATTTGACTGCTAACCAGAAGGTTGGTGGTTCAAACCCACCAGCCACTCTGTGAAAGGAAGACTGGGCAATCTACTTCCATAAAGATTTACCACCTTGGAAACCCAAAGGGTGTTGCTATGAGCCAGAATTGATTCCATCACCGTGGGTTTGGTTTTGCTTCTTGGTTTTATGTGTCAGGTGAAAGGAGCACTGGTGGTGCAGTGCTTAAGGCATTTGGCTGCTAACTGAAACGTCGGTGGTTCGAAACTACCAGCTGCTTCACAAGAGAAAGATGAGGCAGTCTGCTTCTGTAAAGATTTACAGCCTTGGAAACCCTATGGGGCAGTTCTGCTCTGTCCTATAGAGCCACTATGAATCAGAATCGACTCCATGGCAGTGGGTTTGGTTTTGGGTCTGTGAGTGTGGTAGTTAAGGTTGTATGTCAATTTGGCTGGGCCTGGGAGCTCTGGTGGTATAGGGCCTAAAGCATTTGACTGCTAACCAGAAGGCTGGGAGTTCAAACCCACCAGCCACTCCTCAGAAGGAAGATTGGGTAATCTACTTCCATAGAGATACCTAAGGAGGAGTTGCTATGAGTTGGAATCGATTCGACTGCAGTGAGTTTGGTTTGGATTTTGGTTTTTTTTGGCTGGGCCTGGTTTTGAGTGGCTGGGAAGCTGGTGGTAGTTATTCCCCATCATGAGATTGGCAATAATTTCCATGGTGGAATCTATTGGAGCAGCTGAGTAGCTGCTTTAAGGATGTGGTCTGCTTCCAGTGTCTAAGCAGCAACTTTGAGGAAGGTTTCCAGCTTTTTGGCATGCTTGGACCCTGCATGTAGCCTAGTCTTCATTCAGCAGCCTGCCATGCTCTGCCTATCTTGAGACTTTTAATGGACTTGAATAGATGGCCTGCCATGTACTTTGGTAATGTTGGGACTATGCCTTTTCACTTGCCGACCTTGGGTTTGTCAGCTTCAGCAGCCAGCAGCTGCCTGAGTGAAGAGATACCTCTAGCTTCAGTGGGCCGGGAGCAAGAGGCAGGACTGAAGCCCTGGCTTTCACCCAGCGCCTAGAGTCTGGCACTTTTAACCTCAGACTTCTAGCCTCCAACATTGTAAAAGAATAAACTCCTGTTTGTTCAAGCCACCCATTTGTGGTATATCACTGCCAGAGTGGCAATAAGTAACCAAAACAATGGGTCTGTGGTCTTTGGGTCTGTTGAGTGGAAGGGGAACAGAAGTTATCGTTGGTGTGGTTAACTGGGAGGGTACTATGGAATTTACAGAAATAAAGCCAAGAAGAGGGAGGAAGCCTTTTTGAAGGAGCGGGTATGGTGTTAGACTCAGATCTCCGTTCATTGATTACTTACAGGCCTACATTTGCTTGAAACTCAGTTTCATAGACATGATGCTAGACATCAATAAAATTCTCAGAGTCAAATCTCTGCAAGAAATCAAATGAAACCCCAAAGTCATGAAACTTGGCTCTAATAGGATGGTACGAATGAATATACAATGGTACAATGGGGATTATAAAGAATTGTGGGTTCCTGATGTATCAGCCATATAATGAAAAGTAAATTTGATCCATGAAAAGAAAGGTTAGCTCAAGGAAGATCCTTCATCTGTTCTCTCCATCAGGCCGTTTTTAGTTTTTTAGTTTTCTCAGAAGAAAATGGATGTTTTGGTCATAGAAGACCTGGCGTTGATTAAAGCTTTGGGAAATAGGCGTTTTGAAGGCAACTTAAAGAAATTGGATTTATTAAACCTGGAGAAGATAAGGTGAAGGAACGTTTAGTGAATGATAGTCTTCAAATATTTGTAATATGTGAGTATAGAATGACACAAAATGAGAATAGTTTCAATTTCCCCAGAAAGAAATTGAGATTTTTTTTTAGGGAGAATTCTTTGACTGGGATGGTTTGGAAAAGACTTTATTGCTACTAGAGCTAGTTATAGGGTCTTTGCTTGGATTTATGAGGGAAAGCAAATAGTTTTCATTTTGAGATGGTTAGGTCTTGCACAATTCAATTGGTTTGATGTGCCTTTAAAGGCCTGCCTGAAATCCTTTCTCAGTAATTTGGAAATGGAAAATAACCAGCCATGTTTCCTTCCTTTACTGCTTCGGCAGTGGGGTAGAGCGTTTCTCATACATGCTGTGTGGATCCTAACATGATCCACTGCTATATTCCCAGTTTTTAGCTATATTGAAAACAGCAAGTAAAGTACCCACAGCCTAAAAATGGGTTATTGATCTGTTGGGAGGTGGAGGGTATCTAGCCACAGAACAAATTGTGGAGTGTGATAGCTTAAACTGAGTGTCAGAATAAGACAGAAAAAGGAAGTGTGAGGTCTAGAGAAATCCATGATTGATTGTTAAGCTCTAATCAAAAAATGATTGTGCTCTGTGATCACCCAACTGACTGATAATTTTGAGATACAGCTACCCTATATCTAGATTAAAAGATTTGTGAAGGAAGAAGGACAAGCTACGGAAGTCTTTTTCCTTTGATTACACAAGAATGGATTGTTCCCTCCTGTTTACCCACTACCCTGACTGCCATTCCCATTTCTCCTTTTCCTTTGGTCATTTCATGGTCATGGCTCAACTAGATCAACTGTCCAGAGGGGGAAGGTGGTAGAAATGAAATTATGATTCAGTCATTTCTGTTAGATAATGCCATTTTACCTGTCATGTGGAATTGTGTGATGATGTTGTCTAAGATGTGATCCTCCCCCTTAAGAAGCCTAGGATCTGTGGGAAGATAAGATACACATTCATGAAATGTAATTCACATTTAAATAACAGTTCTGGTTAAGAAACTCGAGCAAACACTCATTAGGATTGGATTTGGAGGTCTTAAGACAAAGACTTATCACTCTGGGATAGAGTTCATAGGTACCATTTCTTGAGTAGTAGAATGACTGATTCAAAGAAAGCCATTGCACCTGAGTTAAATCTTGAATAATAGCTAAATTTGGGCAAGGCGTGAGAGAGTAGCAAAAACAAAGAGTTAGAGCTAACGAAGAGTGATGGCCAAAATGCTCCATTGGAAAGAATCTTTGTGAAGAGTCAAAAAAACCAAAAAACCAAACTCACTGCCATCCAGTTGATCCCAATTCATAGCGACCCCTCCTTGGGTTTCTGAGGTGGTGTCTCTGCAGAAGTAGATTGCCTAATTGTCCTTCTGAGGAGTGGCTGGTGGGTTTGAACTACCAGCCTTTTGGTTAGCAGTCAAATGCCTTAGGTACTATGCCACCAGACTTCCCTTGTAGATAGTAGTAGCAGGAGATGAAATGGGAAAAATTTTTAAGGGCACCAGTTCAAGTGACTGCAGTATTTTCTATAGTGCTGTATTGGCCTATACAATACAGTACACTATACTATACTGTTTGCTATAGTGCTGTATTGGCCTATACAATACACTCTATACAATGTATAGTGCCTAAGGCATTTGACTGCTAACCAGAAGGCTGACAGTTCAAACCCACCAGCCACTCCTCAGAAAGAAGACTGGTCAATCTACTGTAGAGATACTGACTCAGAAACCTAAGGAGAGGTTGCTATGAGTCGGATTGACTCGAAGGCAGTGAGTTTGGTTCTTTGTTTAGTGTGTGATGAGGGAGTTCCTGGCTGGTGTAAATGGTCGATATCCTTGGCTGTGAAAGGTTGGAGATGTGAGTCTACCCAGAGGTGCCTTGGAAGGAAGGCCTTGCGAACTGCTTTGGAAAATCTCAGTCACTGAAAACACTGGAGCATTGTTTACTCTGACACACATGGGGGTCATCATGAGTCAGAACCAACTCGACAGCTGACAACATTTGGTGAGAATTTTCATAACTAATCAAGTAGTTGCTTATTCAGAGAGAGAATATATAAAAAGGAAAGTATACCGCTCACTTTTGCATGTGTTACATATATTGTACATGCATTGCAAATCCAGAGTATGTCCATGGGTTTTACTTTTGAATTGTTTTTTAAGTCTGTGGTCATTTACCCCACTTTACCCCAGCCAAGATCATGGATTTTGTGGGCTCACCACCTGATAGTGACAATGGATGATAGGGTGGTTTTGATTCTCTGCTTCTTAAAGAATTTTAAATGTCTTGTTCTTGACTCATGGAAAAAAGATAAGAAGGAAAATTAAAAAGAGGAGAGACCCTTAATCCTTTACTTTTATCTTTAAGTTCCTTTGTTGTTGTTTGGTGCTGTCAAGTCAATTTCTACCCGTAACAACTCCTGTGACATGGGGTTTACTAGGCTGTCCTCTTTCTGTGGAGCCACCCCATGATTTACAACCTTCAACCTTTAGGGTTAGCAGCTAAGTGAATAACCACTTTGTTGCCAGGACTCCTTTTAAGTTCTTTATTGAAGGCAAAATATCCTACTTACTTTGGGCTTGCCTTAGGTGACTCAGGCTATTTCTATGGGTGTTATAAAATTCTTTAAAACAATCCCCAAAGTCTCAGTAATTTAAATACAATAGCCACCACATAAGAAGACAATTACTTTGTAGAGTTGGAATGAAGTAGGAGATTATCACAAAGACTCTTGGAAATTCTTTGGTGTTTTAGCTTCTTTGTTTTTTATTGGAATAAAATATTTATAGAAAGGGATCCAGAGTCAATATTGGCTTCTGAGGAGAACTAAGTTTTAGGATTTTTGTCATTGTTAAATTAAACTAGGATTTTTTTTAATCTAAATTATGTCATTGGAATAAGCAATCAGAGATGGTTAATTGGTATGTTTAAATGTTTTTCTATTTATTTTAGTCAATCTCTGTATCTGCTACAAGGGATATAGTAGGTGAGTTTCTAGTTCAACCAAAATGCATCACTTTCCTAAGAAAGAACTCTCTCTTTCTAATTATCAAAGTAAAGTAGCATCTGTACAAGGGTTTATGAGGTTTTTTTAGTAGATTTGAATGTGTATCCTAATTTACACCCTGGCATTTTCAAGGACTGTCTATTTAAAATGATTATCTTAGTGTCAGAAGGATTGCCTTCTGAAGAGAGAGACTGGGTAAGGGAATGGATGCCAACAGGTGAGAAGAGCTGGGTGTACAGTACAGTCTTATGTTTCCATATGGAAAACCTGCAACAGTAGATCTGGCCGTGAAATAGTGCTAAAGAGCACAGCTTCGTTCTATCTGCCTCTTCTAGTATTTTTTAAACTGAATGTATTAGGGCTGCTGTAACAAAGTCCCACAAACTGGATGGCTTAAAACACCAGAAATTTACGGCCTCACTATTCTGGTTGTCACACAGGCTTGGAGTCATAACTCAAACGGTTGGCTTGGCCATGCTTTCTCTGAAGACTTTAGGAGAATACCCCTTGCTGCTTCTTAGCTTCTGGCAGTTCCTGGCAGTCCTTGACATCTCTTCGCTTGTGGATGCATCATTCTAATCTACACATGGTTGGCTTGCTTCTTTATATCTCTCTTTTTACAAGGACACCAGTCGTATATTGCATTAACAAAAAAAAAAAAAAAAAGAAAGAAAAACCAAACTCACTGTCATTGCATTGATTCTGAGTCATAGTGATCCCTATTGGGTTTCTAAGGCAGTAAATCTTTATGGAAGTAGATTACCCCATCTTGCTTTCACAGAGCAGCTGGTGGGTTTGAACTGCCAAACTTCTGGTTAACAATCAAATGTCTTAGGCACTGCGCCATCAGAGTACCCTATTCCAGTATGACTTTATAATATTTGCAAAGACCCCATTTCCAAGTCAGGTCATGGTTACAGGTACCAGGAGTAAAGACTTAAATATATCTCCCAAACAACCAAACCCACTGCCATTGAGTTGATTCTGACTCATAGTGATCTCCTATATGAGATCCTAAACTCCTAAAATAGAGTTGTCCCATAGGGTTTCCAAGGCTGTAAGTCTTTATGGGAGCAGACTGCCACATCATTCTCTCCAGGAGCAGCTGGTTGGTTTGTATTGCAGGCCTTTTTGGGGATTCACAGCTGAGGGTTTTAACCACTGTGCCACCACGCTCTGAATAGATCTTGAAGGGGACACAATTCAATCCATAACACTGACGCAATCACAGGAATTCATAGATTTATTCACAGCAGCTATTGAAGTGTTGGGGGTATAGTAGGGAACATACCAGGCAAAAGTCCTTGTCCTCTTAGGGCTTTTGTTTTAGTGAATTCTTTTTCTCTCCAGAGCTACAAGGCTGGGAGGAGGGGCAGGAAGGAAAAAAAAACAAAAGTTTAGGATATCTATAGAAAGCAGCTTAATTTAGATTTATTTCAGTCCCGTATTATGGTCAATTACGGAAGAAGGCAGAGAAAGGAAAGGTTTCTCAGGATTCACAGGGAAAGGAGGGGTCAGAGAAGGCAAACTAGGAGAACAGTGGGGGATGTGCAAGGGGCCAAGTCATCTAGTGGATGGAAGCCTTTGAGGGTCTTGTCACTTCAGCTCTACCCCCAGCTGGTCCTGCCCTGGGAGCCTCGAGTCCTTCCAGCTTTTCACTACTCCAAATTCTGTAACTAAAGAGCAGTGAGACTTTTGATCAAGCAGGTAGCTGAGGTGTTTCTGTGAAGGACTTAAACTTACTTGGGGGAGAGGGGGTGGCTAAACAAGTGTTTGAAACAGCAGGGGACATAGACAAGTTGTCTTTGCTTTTAGGACTTCGTGGAGTTTTTAATGTGCCAAGGTGCGGTGACAGTCCATAGATGGGAAACATTTTTTTCAGATGCACCAGAATGTTCTTTCACACCCAAGAGATGTTTTCAAGGGTTCAGGCTGAATGCTTTTCAGTGATTCTTCAAGGACTGGAGGTTCACAACCTCCTTTTAAAATTCTTGCAGTTTCCTTGTGAAAAATCCGACCAGCTAGCATTTCAAAAGTAGTGGTTGAGTCCCTAGGTAGTGTAACCAGTTAACCACTTGATGGCTAACCTAAAGTTGTCGGTTGGAGTCTAACCAGAGGTGCCTTGGAAGAAAGTCCTGGTGATTGCCTTCTGAACAACCAGCACTTGAAAACTCTATGGAGCACAGTTCTTCTCTGACACATGTGGGGTCACCCTGAGTATAATTGACTCCAAGGCAACTGGTTTGCTATAGATCACTCATGTGTTGGGGTTGACTAAACTGCAGTTAAATGTTAGAGTGACGGCACTTTGCATTTTACAGAGTACTCTTAGCTACTTTCAGTCATTCTGAGCTTTTCATGTTTCAACTCTCTTGTTAGGCATCTAGCCCAGGTGAGGTGCCCTCTAAGAGTTTGACTTCATCTGACTTTTTGCATTTTACTCTTTGTTGTTCTTGTTGTTATGTGCCATCAAGTTGGCTCTGACTCACAGCGACCTTGTATACAGCAGGATGAAACACTGCCCGGTCCTGCGCCAGCCTCACAATCCTTGCCGTACCTGAGCCCATCGTTGGCAGCCACTGTGTCAATCCATCTCCTCGAGGACCTTTCCCTTTATCACTGAACCTCCACTTTACCAAGCATGATATCCTTCTCCAGGGAATGGTTCCTTCTGACAACATGACCAAAGTAGGTGAGACAAAGTCTGGTTATTCTCGCTTCCAAGGAACATTCCGGCTGCACTTCTTCCAGGACAGATTTGTTAGTTCTTTTAGCAGTCCATGGTACTTTCAGTATTCTTCACCAATATCACAACTCAAAAGCATCAACTCTCATTCAGTCTTCCTTATTCATTGTCCAGCCTTCACATGCATATGAGGTGATTGAAAACACCATGGCTTGGGTTAGGTGCACCTTAGTCTTCAAAGAGACATCTTTGCTCCTTAGCACTTATACAGAGGTCTTTTGCAGCATATTTGCCAAGGGCACTCTATCTTATTTCTTGACCACTGCTTCCACGGGTGTTGATTGTGGAACCAAGTCATATGAACATTTTATTTTTAGGGTTGCCCTTGAAAGACCCATGAAGTGACAAACTCTAAAATTTCAAATCTAGGACTCCCCAAAATGAAAGAGTTGACACTGTTGAATTACTCTGGGTTAGAAAGTTCCTCTTCATCAGTTCTTGGGCATTAGAGTAGGACTTTTCCATTCTTAGGATACTGATTCTCAGGAAGGAATCCAAGATAACGAATGCCCAGGAACAGAAAGTGGTACCCTCTTAAGTCGCAGGCAAAGAGGCGTTTCCCCAGTGACAACAGCCTTGGTTGAAGGTATTATGGAAGACCGTTCAAGTGCTTTGTTGTTGTTGTGTGCTGTCAAGGAGGACCCGACTCATAACGACCCCTCCTTGGGTTTCCTAGGTGGTATCACTACAGAAGTAGATTACCCAACCTTCCTTCCGAGGAGTGGCTGGTGGGTTTGAATCGCTAGCCTTCTGGTTAGCAGTCTAATGCCTTAGGCACTATGCTACCAGAGCTCCCTCCCTTTGGTTAACATTTTGGATGAAACAACCAGCTTTTCATTTGCAGATAGGGGTACACAGGTAATTATGAAATCAATTGCTTTAATGCACTAATCAGAAGACTGGCTGTTGAAGTCCACCCAGAGGAAAGGCCTGCCTATTTACTTCTGACAAATTAGCCCTGGTAAACCCAATGGAGCACAACTTTCCTCTGACACACGTGAGCTGCCATGAGTTAGCAACTGGTTGTTGTTGTTGTTGTGCCTTCTAGTCAGGCTGACTCATAGGGAACCCTCCTTGGGTTTCCAGTGGTTAGTGTTTCTAAACCAGAGAATTCTTTTATCCAGTGTAATCATCAACTCTTAGCACCTATTGTTTTGGGCGAGGATTTCAGGGCCAAAATTTAAATAGCTCTTGTTTAAATTTACTAACAATTGATCAAGGCAAGGTAAAAATGCAACAAACAAAAGCGGTAGGGGGCCTGTGAATTCTAGGCTACACCCTGGCCTGTTTGAAAACCTATTAACAGTCATTTTATGTCAAGATGGAAGAATTGAGCTTCATGTTGACTTTAAAAATCATCTTTTTATGATGGGAGCATTTCAAACATAGAGAATGGTGTATTCATCACTCAGTTCCAGCAATTACTGACATGGCCCATCTTTTTGCTTTATCCACTCCCTTCTCATTCTTTTGAAGCAAATCGCAAGCATCATAGCATTTCATCTGTGAATATTTCAGTCTGTCGCTCTAAAATACAAAATCCTTTTTCTAAACATAATGAAAATACTGATATCACACCCTTCCAAATCAATGTAATTTCACAGTGTCATGAGATATTCAGTCAGTGTCCATATTTCCCTGTTGAAAATAAATAAGTCTGAAAATTTGCACAAATATGTCTCTATTTGATAGAATCCAAACAAGAACCACACGTTGGTAATTGGCTGATATACCCTTTAAGTGATTTATCATCTGTAGATTTCTATCTCCCAATTTTGTTGAAGGAACTGGGTGTTTGTCCTGCGCAGTCTTTGGCAGTCTGAATTCTGCTGATTGCATATCTGTAGGGTATTTCTTGTGTTTCTTTGTTCCCCATGTTTCCTGTAAATTAGTGATTTACAGGCTTGATAACAAATTGGTGACATTCAGGCTTCATTTTTTTTTAAGCAAGACTACTTCATATATTGTGTATTCTTCCATTGTTCTACTTTCTTTCTCTTTTTGAGATACCTTATGCTATTTGGGAAGATTTGTATTTTTTGTTTGGGGAGCTCTGGTGGTGTAGTGCCTAAGGCATATGACTGCTAACCAGAAGGCTGGAGGTTCAAACCCACCAGACACTCCTCGGAAGGAAGGTTGGGTGATCTACTTCCATAGTGATACAGCCTTGGAAACCCAAGGAGGGGTTGCTATGAGTCAGATCTGACTCAATGGCAGTGAGTTTGCCTTTGGTTATGGTATTTGGGAAGATTTGTATTTTTGTTCTACTGGTTACCTTTTTACTGGTACCTTTCTATAACACCCGTAGTCCCCTATGTTTTGGAGCAGTGTTATATTAGTTTCCTACTGTAACATTTAAATTAGTTAGTAGCTTGCTCTTCTTTCTCTCCTCTCTCCTCCTAGGAGGAGAGATTTGAAGTAATACCCATTTACTTACTGTTTATATCTAGAAGGCAGTCAACAAGCATATTCTACTTTTCATATCTTGCACCCCCCCATTTTTCTGATGACTGTTTTAAAGCTGCTTGGAAGAGTGCAGAAATCACTTACTATGTTATGTCCTTCGTTGCTGTTAGTTAGTTTTGGTTCTACATTTCATGTTTGCCACCTAACCTTATATCACATCTTATCTGATATCTTAGTTTTCTGAAGTTTATTCTCTAATAGCTGCCTCAGGAAACATTCTTAGAAAATATTTTCAGAATTATATATTCACACAAACTTGTCTGTGGCCTTTACACTTGAAGTTCAGATTGGCACATTTATTTTTTTGCTTGACTGTTTTTACTATTTTACTATATTGCCTTTTGGTAAAAAGTGTTGTCAAAGTCTGATGACAGTCTGATTTTCTTTCCTTCACATTTGATTTGGTCTTTTTGACCAGATATCCAAAGAAATGTTCCTCCCTCCCCCTTTATTTCATTGAAGTCCAATAATTTTATACTGTTGCCTGCTTTGGGATGATTTTTGTGGGGACACTATGTGTTTTTTTTTTTTTTGTTTGTTTGTTTTTTGTTTTTAACACATGCTAGTAAAATGTTCTTCAAGTGATTTTTTATTTTTCATTCAATTCTTCTTCCTTGGCTTAAGAACTCCTATTATGTCTATATTAGGTCTTCTTTGCCTGTCTTTTGTATCTATTCCTTTACCTCATACTTTTAATCCTTTCATAATTAGTTGAGATAAATAAGTCTAAAAATTTGCACAAATATGTGCCTATTTGATAGAATCCAAACAAATTTTTCTTCTTTCCATCTTCTAGTTTTCATAAGGCACTATCTATTTTTATTTATTCTTGTGTTCATTCTAATTACTCTTCATTGCTGCAGTAGTGTTTTGTTTCTAATTATTTTCTTAATTCTTTCACCTCTATTTTTCAGCTCTTCAGTTTTCTCCAGTCAATTCATTTCTGAGTTTTAAACATTTTGATTATGCTGTTCTCTTATAGCTTCTTTCATTTACTTAATTTCTTTAGCTCATTTAAAAACAGTAGGTTATAGTTCTCATTTGCTTTGTGTCTTTCTGGCATGACCTTATTGCCTGTACTAGGGATAACATTCTGCTCCTTGTCTTTTTCTTCTTATAATAACTTTTGGGATTCGATTGTGATTGCTTTTCCATTATTCACTATGCATTTTTCCAGTACTTTTAGGGTAGCCAGTATAGCTTTGTAGCTTTACAGTGCTAAAGTACCCTCTTACGTTGTTTTTATGAAATTGGGGAAAAAATATGGCCTTTATTTTCCTATATCCTAAGATCTTACTTTTTGTCCCCCCAACACCCAACATCCCTCTTCCTCCCATCCAGACCTCCCCTTTACCTCTGTTGCGCCCATTTTGATCATTTTAGATTCCATCTCTAGCAGTTGCTCCTCAGTGTGGGTACCTTGGACTTGGACCATTTCAGCATATTAGACGCACATCAGTCATAGTCCTTCTGTATTTACCTGTAATATTGGAACCTGCAAAACAAAAATCCTCTCCCAGTTCCTGTGGCTGTCTTCAGAATGCTTTCTGAGGTTTCCAGTAAGTACCTGGTGGCAGTGTTTGTAGCTATTGGTAGTGTGTCCCCACTCACTTGTATATAGGATTCACAGGGATACCTTGTCACCTAGTTTTAGTGTAGATGCTGTTTGTGGGTTTTTGGTCCTATTTGTCTTGTTTTTATGGTTGGGGAGAAAATTCAGTGACATTACTTACGTTTACCACGTTGTGCGACCCTTCACCACTGTTCATTTTCAAATGGATTTAATCCTTCTAAACACAAACTCAGTGCCCCTTAAGAAATAACTCCTCCATGACATTTACTTTTTAACATAAAATTTGGTGACCTTTGCATCTCCCAAATCTGGAGTAGCAACATCTTGAAACATTAAATCATTGATGGTAGCCAACTCGACCGCACACGACAACAACAACAACAACCTTTAAAAATGATTGTCTTCCAAACTAAGTTATTAAAAATGTATTATAGATAGAAAAATTAATGGTTGTTATTGCCTGAAAACTGAGTAGTATGGAACTGAGCACCTTAGGGCCTACCTATCATTAGCTTTTTATGCTGTTGTTTATGACAAAATGTATTGGTTGAAATCATCTGCGTTCTAGGAAGCTAATTTCTTTGCTTTCTCTCTCTCTTTTTTTTTTTCAAATTTTTTTGTGTGGGAACCCAATTTCTGAGTTTTTGTTTCTAAGGAATAGTGGTAAAAATTGACACACTTTTGCCATTATTTGTCTGGTGTAATAGTCCTTGGATTCTGGAGAAGATAATGCTATTTTGTAGTTTTAAAATCATTAAACCACACTTACACTTTTAATACCATCTAATAAAGATAACATCATTACTTAATTAGGTGCATTTTTCTCTCTCAGATTTTTTTTCCCAGTGAAAAATTTGCATATCTCTAATTATAGTCATTTGATAAAAATGCTGCCAGGGCTTGACATAATATTAATTTAGATTTCCAAAAATACTAAATTTCCTTCCTCCAACTTGAGTTGCGGCCAACTGACCATTGATTTAAATTACATACTAAAAGGTCACACTTTTAGAATTGGCCTCTTTTTTTTCTCCTTCTTTTTGGGGATGGCCATTATTCTAAAGCCATATAAGGAAGAAGGAAAACTTTCTCATTGGACATATTGGAAACTTGTTTTTTATTCTGGAAAACAGAGCAAGATCATTTTCAGACTTTTCCTCCTGTTTTCCACAAAGAGATTGAGAAGGAATCATTTCAAACATGGGCTTGTCATTAAGAATTTTTTGCAAACAGGAAACAGGCTTAATGTATTGTTCTAAGTGAATGTCACCCAAGAAAAAATGAAGAGAAAAAGTGAACACTCATTAAGCAAATTGACCAGCAAGTATTCTGATGAATGTTGAATGAAATTTGAATAAACTAATTTTGTCCATTAGTGTGCTTTTAAACCAATGTGATTGTTTTGGTTTCATTATTTTCTGTTTTATTTATTCAAATGTAGAATGGCTGCAGAATTAACTATTGCAATTATCTGATTAGCAATTTAGAAAATGGGTGAATGGTATCCAATGACTCACTAAGAAATGTCTGGTATTGGATGGAGCTGCGTGCAAGAACACTTCCAGACTTAGGAGAAACTTGTGCTATTTGACCTGGCTGTTCCTCATCCCCTGTGGACAGAGCTTAGAGGCTCTCGCTGGATTAGGCAGGGGTTGTGGATGCAGGCCTGGGCTTTCATGTACAATGCACCAGATGGAGTTGGGATGTGCTGCAGAAGTTGTCTTTGCCACCCAGCGTCACTATTCTGGAGTCCTGTCGCTGTGACTGGTAAATTCTGCAACATTTCCCACTTCTAAAGCTTGGGGATTCGTGAAATCTGTACCCAACTGGCTGCCAAACCTTGTCAGGGGGACCCACTGCTAGGCCGACTTGTAGGTGTAAAAGCCAGGCAGATTTGCTCATTCAAGAAAATCTGTTTTTGCAGGTTTGCTTTGAGTTCCAAGATACAGATACTGGTACAATTTTTGCTGCATTAAAGCCCTGGATTTCTTCTGGTGGTGCAGGAGGGGACTACCTGATTCTCTAAGAAAGGTGCTGCATTAAGAAGTCCTGGGGTGACACATATGGTTGAGTACTGGGCTACTAACTGAAAGGTAGGTGGTTCAAACCACCCAGAGACGCCTTGGAAGAAAGGCCTGGCTGTCTGTTTCCAAAATGTTACAGCCTTGAATGTCCTGTGGAGCATTGCTCTACTCTGCAACCCTTGGGTTCGCCATCAGTCTGAATAGACTTAAGGGCAACTGGTTTGGTTTTGATTTGGGTACTGGACCTATTGAATCTGAAACTCTGGGCGCAGGGCCTGGCAAGCTGTGTTGAAGCAAGGACTCCAAGTGACTCTGATGCAGGCCAGAGTTCAAGAACCATTGGCCTCGAATGTGAAAATTACGAGGCTTCTCAACTGTGTGGGGCTTTGATAGTTAAAAAGTTAAAGCTCTTGTGGCCTCTTGAATTCCCTTTAAGTCAGACAAAGGTGCAATTCTCAGTTCTCCTTCTGTCGGACTAAGAAAGATAGATAGGAGTTTCAGTTAGTCCAGACAGGAAAACAGACAATTGCAGTACCGTGGGACAGAGCTGCGGTAGAGGCTACGGGGGAGTGTTTGGAAGCTCAGAAAATGTGCATAGGCCCAGGGACAAAGGGGAAGGGAAGGCCCCTCCAGAGGTGAAGTTTTAAAAATACACATGTGATGGTGTCCTTCCCTGATGAAAACTCTCCAGACTTCCCAGCGCGCCTAGAATACATTTTATACTATAGATCTCTCTCAAGGCCTTCTGGTGTTTGTTTTTCTCCTGCTCACAGCACCCACTCATCCTTTGCACCCAGTGCATCAGTTGTCCTTATTTCCTTCACTCCTTAAAGGTGCCCTGATCCTTCTCACCTGGGGTCTCTGCAGGAGTCACCCTCTGCCCACTGCCAGGGGCACCACCCTTCTCCCTGGCCTCCAAAAATAATCCAACCTAACCAGTTACCATTGCTGACCCAGACTCATGGTGATCCCATGTGTGCCAGAGTAGAACTGTGCTCTACAGGGTTTTCAATGGCTGAGTTCCTGGAAGTAGCTCACTAGGCCTTCTTCTGAGGCACCCCTGCGTGGATTTGAGCCTCTAACCTTTTGGTTAACAGTTCAGTTTGCACCACCCACGGACTCCCTTGGCCTCCTTGTGTACCTCAAATCCTAGCTTGTATGTTGCCTTTGGAATCCTTTTTGACCTCCCAAGGTAGGGGAAGTCAGCTCTCATGTATAGTGTACTTCATACATATCACAATGTAATTAAATAATTGCATAATTGCTGGTTTATTGTTCATCCAGGAGCTAAATATAAACTCTGTGGGGCGGGGGGGAGGGAACCTTGCCTTGTTCTCTAGGGCCCAGCTCCAGAAAAAAAAAAAAAAAAAAAAAAAAAAAACACCGCCATTGAGCCATTGAGTTAATTCCGAGTCATAGCAATCTAGTGACCCTCTATAGGACAAAATAAAACTGCCTCTATAGGGTTTCCAAGGCTGTAAATCTTTAACAAAGCAGACTGCCTGGTTTTTCTTCCATGGAGCAGCTGGTGGGTTCAAACCACTGACCTTTTGGTTAGCAGCCAAATGCCTTAACCCCTTCACTACGAGAGCTCCTTTTGCAGAGCGGCTGGTGGATTAAACCGGATGACCTTTTTTAGTGCATAGTCAAGTGCTTTAACCACTGTACCACCAGGACTCTTTTCTGCTGCCCAAGGGCCAGGCATCCATTCAGGGAATATTTTTGGATGAATGAATGGTGGAGAAATCCCCCCCTACCCTAGGTTATGTGGGCTGGTAAATGCATCCCATTTTGATAGCAGAGTTTCATGAACCTTTGTACCAACATCAGATCCTACCACTGGACAGGTAGGTCACTTGCATGGGGCAGTGGAATCACATAACTTTGTTCTAATTTTTGATCTGGCCTGTGGGATACCTGAGAGAAGTTTGTGAATTCTAAGGCTATGAGAAAGGATAGAACGAACACACTCTAATCTTAGAGACTTTAATAATCCATGGAGTCATAATATACTGGGTACTAACGGTGGCACTGGGAGCTCTGGTGGCATAGTGCCTAAGACATTTGACTGCTAACCAGAAGGCTGGTGTTCAAATCCACTCCTCAGAAGGAAGGTTGGGCAATCTACTTTGTAGTGATGCTGCCTCGGAAACCCAAGGAGGGGTTGCTATCGATGGCAGTGAGTTTTTTTTTTTTTTTTGGATAACCGTGGAACCTGGGAAGTTTTAGTTATCCTCTCTTCCCTCAGGGCTCCTGTGAAGAGTTGTCTCGCTTGTTCATAGAAGCTGATGATTGGGTGCCTGTTTCTTCCCACCCTCTTCCAAATCCATTCAACAGAAGACTGGAGATGTAGCCCTTTGCTTTATTTTAATCATTTTGTCTTGGCATGGAGAAACATTGGATGTGTTCATTCCTGTTCTAGCTTGGGCGTTTTCTCCCAGAGGCACCATCTCCAAGTTTGTCTAAAATAAGAAACTAAGCCCTGCTGATATTTAATACAAAGATCAGCAGTAGCATACAAGGGTAATCTATAAAAATACATATATTGAGGTTGAAGGTTCAAACACTTTTTTTTAAAAGATAAGGATCTCAAGACCTAGAGGGTTCAGGTACAGACGTGCCTCTGGGAATCTTATTTTTGATGGGGGAACAGGCAGTCTGTTACTATCTGTAAATTAGCTGGTTGTCATTTTTTAACTTTAGAGTTCTATATCTCCTTACGTCTATTATGTAAACTCCTGTTTGATTGAATGTAATAAAACGCAGTATGTTTTGGAACAAAAGTCGTAAACACCATTTCTCACTTGCTGTTAGAATAGGTTAGGTCCCTGGATGGATGGCAAAGAACGGTTTGAGCTTGACTGCTAACCTAAAGATTGGCAGTTGGAACTTACCCAGTGGTCCTGTGGAAGAAAAAGCCTGGATATCTGTTTCTGTAAAGATTAGAGCCAAGAAAACCCTATGAAGCAGTTGTACTCTGCACACATGGGGTTGCCGTGAGTTGGAATCAACCCCACTACAATGGGTTATGGTTTTGGTTAAAATAGGTACAATCTGCTGAGTTGACCAGAAATATTGATAGCACAAAGGATGTAATTTTGTGTTTTGCTGCGTACATCCTTTATTTATTTGTCATTATCAGATACTGTTTTGCATGATAGCGTTAGCTCATTCTACTCCCCTGCCCCCCTCCCATCCTGGATCCCAGTGTGGGCTGTTTCAGTGATTAGTACTTCACATTGCCTCACCTTCTTTTCCACCTGTGCTGCTGTGATGGAGGTAATTACATGAGTAGTAGCAATGACATAGGAGCTCTGGTAGCATAGTGCCTAAGGCACATGACTGCTAACCACCAGCCACTCCTTGGAAGGAAAGTTGGGTAATCTACTTCCGTAGTGATACTGCCTCGGAAACCCAAGGAGGGGTCATTATGAGTTGGGGCCCACTCGACAGCGCATAACAACAACAGCAATGACATGACTATTTGTTGAGTAGAAAGTGCATGTAGGATTTAATACTAATGTAAGAAGGGTGAAATATTTTGCCCCCAATTTATGGATGTCAAAACTGAGGCTTGGAAAGCTAAAGTAACTTCCCCAAAATCTCACACAGCGTGGATTAGAATTGATGCTTGCATGGCTCCAAAGCCCACTCCCTTTCTCATTATATATTGTTGCTTCTCTTGCCCACCTAGTATCTGATCCTCCTTTTCTATACTTTAAAATGTAGCTGAATAAAGTTACAAAGCTGATTCTCAAATTTTAAACTCCTTTTTTGGGGAATAATTTCATACAGAGAAGTTGCCACAGCAGTTCAAAGAGCTCCAGTCTGCCTTCACCTGTATTTATTTTATCATCTGTCTGTATGTACACGTTTTTTTTTCCTGAACCATTTGAAAGTAAGTTGCTAACATCATGCTTTCCCTTTTTCTGGCCCCTCCCCCAAGACTCATCTGAAAGAGGCCCAGCCACATGGAGGCTGGCTACCCACTGAGAACTCTGCCCCCACCCAAGCGCCTTCTTTCCACTTTTCTCTTGTGGCTGAAGGACACATTTAAGGACGGACACTCAAAGCTTATCACTTGTACCCTCCGCCCGAGTCCTTCAAATTCAATGTAGACCTTAAAATTGTAGCCCTGGAAACTGGCCCTCTCTAGCCACCTACAAAGGAGTCCCTGGTTAATACACTTGTTGGCTAACCAGAAGGTTGGAGGTGTGATCCACCCAGAGGCACCTGGGAAGAAGGGCCTGACAGTTTACTTCTGAAACATAAGCCACTGAAAATCGTGTGGAGCACATTTCTGCTCTGACATGTGAGATTGCCATGAGTTTACTTGATGGCAATTTTTTGTTTTGTTTTTAACACCTAGAAAAAACAACACAAAGGCCAGTAAAAGGGGACTCCCTGAATGTTTTAACCTGTTCTGGACAAAGAGAATAAAGAGGATTTGCCCCCACCTTGTTATCTAGAACTTAAGGTAAACGTTTTGTCCCTGCTTATTCAAGTCTGTTTGCAAGACAGTTATCAAGGCCAGTAAACTTTTCTCCTGCAATTGCCTCAGATAAAATGTCTTTTATTTATTTATTTAAATTAATAGTTTTGTTTTTACTTTGGTATAAACCAACCTGGCAGCTAAAAACTGACATTTTGAAAGTAGAAACAGAAGGAAAACTTTCCTGTCTGCCCCCTGATGGAGGGGAAGGTGCAATTTCTCTGATCTGACAGGCTCATTAAGAGCAGGACTTACAGCATATTAACTAGTCAGGTGTATTGATCTATCCATTATGGTGAAAATGAGCTTAAATATTTGAGCCACATATGATTCCTAGTGTTTTTCATAGCTAGAAAAACAAGAGAGGGCTTTCCGAAATGCAGCTCAAAGTTGGGTACAGAGTGTGGTGGTTAAGTTTGTGTGTCAACTTGGCTGGGCCTGGTTGAGTGGCTGGGCACCTGGATGTAGTATTCCCC
>NW_006921740.1:2545814-2601453 GCF_000298275.1 Orycteropus afer afer
AACAAAAACAACCTATATATATATATTATATATGTAAATGTTAACCAGCCTGTCCCTCACTCTGTTGATGTTTCATTTAATGTGGCGGTTGGAATCCATCCAGAGGTGCCTTGGAAGAAAGGTCTGGTGATCTATATCTAAAAAAACAGCCACTGAAAACCATTTGGAGCCCAGTTCTATTCTGACACACATACGGTTGCCATGAGTCAGAAGTGAATTGATGACACAAGGAACAATAATAAATTGTAGAATTAGAACTAGTACTTACAGTGCCGAGCAATTTTTCAGTTCTCTTAAAGTTTTCATTGTCACCATCACAACCTCATTTTCCTTCCTGAAACTGCAGGAATTTCCATTTTGTATAATTCTGGCAGAACATGGTATTATGGAGCTTAGTTAGTATTGGAGCACTTTGCATGCATACTCCTTGAAACTCTGCCTCCCGTGTGCAGGACGACACGAACGTGAATGCAGATTATATTAGGCAGGTTTTACTGCAGAATCTCTCAAGGCTCTGGCTCCACCCATCTATTTCTGGAGTGGTTCACCAGGATCTGTTTGGAAGCCAGACAAGCTAACACAGGGCTCGTGTTTGGTTGGCCTCAGAAGTAAAATTGGACTTCTACCAGCTTGGCCGGAGCAGCTGACCTTTGCCACTGTTCTTCTTGATCTGTTTCTTTTTACTTTGTTCTTTAGCTGTTCTTTAGGTTAAGGAAGTTAATGTTGAAAGAAATCAAAAGCACCCCCCCCCAAAAAAAAAAACACATACACTCTTCACAGATGGTGAGGCCTTCTTCTGATGTTTATTGGAATGGAATCCTAGTGCTTCTTATCTGGTTCCACTTCAATAAATGCTTTCCAGAAATCAAAAGACGGAAATCTACATACTTATAACAGGATCTGTACTAGGCTATTTGGAAAAACCTACTGGAAATGAGAGAGTTCTTCCTTTTTGCTGCAGGGATGGATCCTAATATATTGTACTTGTCAAATCCAGACCTTATCTGACTCCCCAAAGACCCACTTCAGAATGGCAGAGAAAGGTTTCCTGGCCACACATATCTTTGTCTGAGATCAAAAGGGGAAGTCCTGCTTCCTCAAACATTAGGTTGTATGTGTTGTAGGGATGTGTGAGTAGGGAATGTTTTAAGTTGTCCTATGAAAGCTTTTGGTTGCTGCTGATTTATGTGTATCTGGAAGAAATTTTGCAAAATAATTAATTGAGAAGGATTTGCCTTTTAGTTTTAAGCAATATGGGTATCTTCACAGTTATCGCTAACTTGATAAGAGGTCCGATCCAGGATTCAAACTCTGTTTAGGCCCTTATTCTAATTCTGTTTTCAAACAGTAATTTAAAAACAAAGTAGAAGAGTGATTATATTATTTGCTCACTGCAATTCATTCTTGCCACAAGAGTTTGAATATTATCTATGTCCTAGACACTGGCTCTTTCTAAGAGGATTTCAATATCTTGTTGGAGTCCCTGGGAGGTGCAAGGAGTTAACCCACGCCACTGCTAACCACAAAGGAGGTTTGAGGCCACCCAGAGGTCAAAAGTCCCAGTGAGCTACTTCCAAAAACTCAACTGTTGGAGAAAGCCTGATGGGGATGACAGTTCTACTCTGATACATGTGAGGTCGCCATATATTGGAATTGACTCCATGACAACTGTTTTATTTTTTCATCTTGTATTCCTAGATTACAGATCCTAGAATTTTCGGAGTTATGCCCCCTTTAGACTACCCTTCTCCCCCTTTTTTTCAGATGAGGAAATTGAGGCTTAGAGAACCTAAGTGGTTTACCAAAGATCTCCAAGCTGGAACGTCTAGGTGTTTCCACCAGTACATTTTTTCCCTTCACTAAGTGCTGGAGAGCAAAAGTAGATATACCTTTTACCTGAAGTGTACAAGTATTAAATATCTTAGTGGACACAACAAATTTAGTAATTTTTTCCTGTCTTCTCCAGTCTCAGGCGAAAGCTTTGACAAATACCCTGTCTTTAAAAGACATTCCTTAGAAGCTTGAATCTGCTGCTGCTACGTTCATTTAGTAAGATTCCTTAGAAGCACACTGTGTATTTAACATCCCCTTGATCTTGGGCGTGGCGTAGTGCCTAAGTATTAGACTGCTAACCAGAAGGCTGGCAGTTCAAACCCACCAGCCAGTCCACAAAAGGAAGACTGGCCCATCTACTTCCATAAAGATTTACCGCCTCGGAAACCCAAAGGGGGTTGCTATCAGTCAGAACTGACTTGATGGCAGTGAGTTTGTTTTTCTTTTGTTCTTTTTTTTGGAGGGGGAAGTTCCACGGGTGGTGGTTCAAACCCACCAACCACTCCTTGGAAGGAAGATTGGGCAGTCCTACTTCCATAGTGACACTGCCTTGGAAACCCAAGGAGGGGTCACTGTGAGTGGGACCCAACTCAACGATGGCAGTGAGTTTGGTTTGTTTTTGGTTTTGATATTGGGTGTGCTTTTCAAAGAGCAGCCTGAGGGTTTCCTTTGCCACCAGATGGCACACTTGTGAATTGGAAACCAGTGGAAGGAATGAGTTGAGGGTTCAACTACACTAAAGCTTCCCGTTGGGCAATGTCAAGGTATCTGAATGGGGAAATGCTTGATGGTAGAGAATAAGGTCTGCGTGATTTCCACAGGTGTTGCAAAACTAACAGCTTGGAGAGCAGAAAATGTAAAATGTTACAGGTAACGTGTGTGTGGCTCAGGTGATTTATGGTCTAAGGGCTGGGTTTGTCCATGTGGTTAAGGCAGAAAATAGAGGGGCTGACTTGGCGCCCAGGAGGAAACTGGTCTCAGTAGCAGAGGCAGGAAGTGCCAAAACCACAGTTGAATCCACCCAAGCTGAAAGCCTACAGAAAGGTGAGTGGGTAAGGAAGTGGGGGCGGTGGGAAGGTGGTGTCTCCATGGTGAAAAGCACCCCCATTTGTAGTGAGACATACACTGTGGCACCAGGGAGCCTTATGAACCACTCTTTGTGGAATCCCTCATAAGAATGTGGAACCCACACTCCTTTGTGTACAAATTTTCTTCCCTGAAAAGTACTCAAGAAAAGAACAGTTTAGAGATAATGTTTTATTTCACCCTGCTTTTGATGCCCTCAAGGAGCTCTGGTGGCACAATGCCTAAGGCTTTGATTGGACTGCGAAGCAGAAGGGTTCAAACCTATCAGCTGCTCTGCCTAAAGGTTTACCACTGAAATCCACTTCCCTAACAATTTACCGCCTCAGAAACCCAATGGGTGTCACAGTGAGTTGGAATCAACTTGATGGCAGTGAGTTTGGTTGTTTGATTTTTTGGTGCCCTCAAGCCCAGAATGGGGCTCTTGTGTCTTGTGGATGCATTCGTCAGGCCCTGAGGTCAGATGAGTCCCAGGTATGTCTGCTTAGATGGCCTTTTTCTTACCCCTCTGTGGGGCCCCCTCCCCCCATTTTTTTCTTTTTCTTATTCTGCTCCTTCATCAGCTCCCTCCCAACTCTATCATGTACCCTTTGGGGAGCACCCAGTGTCTTCATTCTGCCCTCAGCCCACTCCCCCACATGCTCACTGATTCCAAGAATCCTTTCCCCACCTCCCTTGAAGGATACCAGCTGGCCTTGGGACTGCTGCTCCCCCAACAGCACATGCAGATCTTGGCTTCTCTTTGCCCACACCCTAATACTACTACAGCACTGTTGTCTGTAGCCCACACCTGTTGTTGTTATGTGCCGTCGAGTCAGGCCCGACTCATAGCAACCCCTCCTTGGGTTTCCGAGGTAGTCACTCCTTGGAAGGAAGGTTGGGCAATCCTACTTCCGTAGTGATACTGCCTCGGAAACCCAAGGAGGGGTCGCTATGAGTCAGGGACGACTCGATGGCAAATAACAACAACAACAACAACATCACTACGGAAGTAGATTGTCCCATCTTCCTTCCGAGGAGTAGCTGGTGGGTTTGAACCGCCAGCCTTCTGGTTCGAGTCAAGTGCCACCTAGAGATGGTTTAATTGAGATACAGTAGGCTTGGATGGCAGTGGGATTTTTTTTTTTAAGCTCTGCAAATCAGTGACAGAAGCTGTAAGTTCTTTATCCATTCTCACTATTGTCACTGATCCATCCTACTCATTGCAGACTTTGGGACTGGTTCTTTATTCTTCTGCACCCCCACTTGCTGCCATGTCCATGGAGATTCTAGTGTTCATCTAGAAGGCCCTCTGCTCCATCTAGTCTCAAAGTTCTGGTTCTCCTTTACCAGTCAAATAACTGTTCATCTCTATCGTACTTCAGACACCATGGGTCTCTCGTGTCTTTCCTGGGCCCTCTATTCTTAGTGTAGAGGATCAGTGAAAAACAGGAAGGTTCTCAACAAGATAGATTGACACAGTGGCTGAAATGATGAGCTCAAACATAGCCATGATTTTGAGGCGGGCACAGCATTGGGCAGCGTTTCATTCTGTTGTACACAGGGTTGCTAAGAGTTGGAATTGACGTGATGACACCTAACATATTTTGACTTTCTCTACTCCCTCCTTGGTTGATTTCATACACATCCCTGGTTATCACCTTTTGTGTTGCTAAGACTCCAGAGTATGTCTAGCCCTGACCTCCAATTTCCAGGGCCTTCCAGCTGCTGCCACTGGTCCAAATGCCTCCAAATCAGTTTTACCACTTTAGCTCACTTTTTCCCGACCTGTTGGTGCCCATTTCCCCATGCCTTAAGCCAGAAACATGAATGTCTTTTCTCATTCTTCTCCCTGCTTCACTGGCCACATCCAGCCCATTCCAAGGCTGCTGAACCCAGGAAGTAGTTTTCTCTCCTCCGGGGCCCCACCATCCCTGGTTTATGCTCTCATCATCCCTTATCCAGATGACTCTATAATTGTCTCCTGACTGACCTTGTGTTGAGTCGGCTCTGACTTATACCACCTCAATGTACAACAGAATGAAACACTGCCTAGTCCTGTGCCAGCCTCACAATCCCTGCTGTAACTGGGCCTATCGTTGCAGCCACTGTGTTAATCCATCTTGATGAGGGCCTTCCCTTCCTTCATTGACCCTACACTTTACCAACCATGATATCCTTCTCCAGAGAATGGTCCCTTCTGACAACATGATCAAAGTAGGTGAGACTAAGTCTGGCCATTCTTGCTTCCAAGGAGCATTCAGGCTTCACTTCTTCCAGAATGGATATGTTAGTTTTTCTGGCAGTCCATGGTACTTTCAGTATTGTTCACCACCACCACAGCTCAAAAGCATCAACTCTTCTTCAGTCGTCTTTATTCATTGTCCAGCTTTCACAAGCACATGAGGCAATTGGAAACACCATGGCTTGGAGTACACCTTAGTCTTCAAAGAGACATCTTTGCTCTTCAGCACTTTAAAGAGGTCTTTTGCAGCAAATTTGCCCAGCAAGCAAAACAAGGCAATCACTGCTGTTGAGTCGATCCTGATTCATAGCAACCCCTCCCTGTATTTCTGAGGTGGTATGTCTATGGAAGTAGATTGCCCAGTCTTCCTTCCCAGAAGGTCCTTTAAAGCACACATCACACTGAGTCTCACAGTGGGCATCTTAAAAGCCCTTGGGAGCTCCCATCAGGGCAGGCTCCTTGACCTAGGCAAAGGAGGCCTCAGTCCCTCTCTAGCCTCTCAGACCTTGATGCTGCAGTGCTTCTGAACGACTTGTGATTCCTCAGGGCACACTTGATTAGTCCTTGCTCCATGACATTTGCTCTCGCTGTCTCCTCCTCTAGTCGGCCTTTCCCCTCTTCTACCCCTCAGCCTGGTCAGTCCACATGCATTCTTTATTTTGAGCTCTGTTGTTAGACTCTCTGCGTGGGTACAAACAGTTAAGCCCTTAGCTACCAGCTGAAAGGTTGGTGTTTAGAACTCAGAGATGCCTTGGAAGAAAGGCCTGGCACTCTGTTTCCGAAAGGTCACAGACGCGAAAACCCTATGGAGCACAGTTGTGCTCTGAAGCACATAGGATCACCATGAGTTGGAACTGACTTGATGGCAGCTGCTTTTTTTAGGGGTTGTTAGTGGTTCAAACCCACCAGCCACTCCTTAGAAGGAAGGTTGGGCAATCTATTTCCATAGTGATACTGCCTTGGAAACCCAAGGAGGTCGCTGTGAGTTGGTCCGACTCAATGGCATATAACAACAACAACAACAGCTGTCTTTGAGTAGACAGACCCTGACTCATGGTGACCCCACACGCAATGGGACAACTCTTCATGATTAGCTGCAAATTGGAAATTTGTGATCCATGGGGTTTTCACTGGTTGATTTTTCAGAAGTAGATCCCCCCCCACCAGGCCTTTTGTCCATCTTAGCTTGGAGGCTTCACTGAACTGTGTGGGGCATCATAGCCACCCACAAGCTTTCCGAAGGGTGGTGTCACGCATCAAGTGTCTCTGCCAGGAATCAAGCTCAGGTCTCCCACACATGAGGCAAGAATTCCATCACAAAACCACCACTGAGGAATCCCTTTCTGACCCCAACGAGCTCTGATGGCACAGTGATTAAAGCTTTCAGCTACTAACCAAAAGGTCAGTGGTTCAAACCCATCAGAAGTTCCACAGGAGGAAGATGAGACAGTCTGCTTCCGTAAAGACTATCAGCCTTGGAAACCCTAATGAGGCAGTTCTCCTCTGACCTATAGGGTTGCTAGGGATTGGAATAGACTCTGTGGTAGTGGATTTGGTTTGGCTTTTGTGACTTCTCTACCTGGTTCACACCCTTGCTCCCCAGCTCAGTTCTGGTAATACCCTGCCCTGTGGTTTTGTCTGCACTGGCTTCTTTGTGTGATAATTATCTGTCTGTCTATCCCCCTCCTCCCCCTCCCTGGAGCTTTGTCAGGGGAGGGGCTCTTAGTCTTTGTATTGCTGATACAGGGTCCCACCCAGGACAAAGGGTGGGGGCTCAATTACCATTTCATCAATGGAAGACTACTTTTCTGTCATCCTTGTTTTGTTACTGATCCTTGTTTGTTTGCCACTGATTAATTTCAGCTTGGGAGTGCTGGTAGCATAGTGCCTAGAGGAACTTGACTGCTAACCAGAAGGCTGGAGTTCAAACCCACCAGCCACTCCTGGGAAGGAAGTGGGGCAATCTACTTCCGTAGTGACACTGCCTCGGAAACCCAAAGAGGGGTTGCTATGAGTCGGTCCGACTTGACAGCACATAACAACAACACTTTAAGCTTTATTTCTCTGTCATGCACTTTCCTGCTATCAATTCACAATCTTTGTTGTTGTTGTTTGCCGTCGAGTATCACTACTGAAGTAGGAATGCCCAACCTTCCTTCCAAGGAGTGGCTGGTGGGTTTGAACCACCAGCCTTCTGGTTAGCAGTCAAGTGCCTTAGCCACTATGCTACCAGAGCTCCTTCACAATCTTTAGACTAACATTTAAATATGGTTAAGGAGCTGCTTTTCAAAGGGCCCCTCAATGTTGTTTTGTTTTGGTTTTTGACTTCAAACTTTTAATGAGCTGGTCATTTGCAATGGTTTATTGCTATTGCTGGAAACTTTAAACTGCCTCAAATACTGAAACAGACTTTGTATAATCGTTACATATTCTGTACCTAATGTAGTACCATAGGAGTTCTGGTGGTGTAGTGCGTAAGGCATTTGACTGCTAATCAGAGGCTGGCGGTTCAAACCCACCAGCCAGCCACTCTTCAGAAGGAAGGTTGGGCAATCTACTTCCATAGTGATATTGCCTCAGAAACCCAAGGAGGGGTCTTTATGAGTCAGATCCAGCTCGACGGAAGTACGTACTGCGTAATATGGTGCGAGACAGTTCTGGTGGCATAATGCCTAAGGCATTTGCTAACCAGAAGGCTGGCGGTTCAAACCCACCAGCCACTCCTTGGAAGGAAGGTTGGGCAATCTACTTCCCTAGTGATACCGGCTTGGAAACCTAAGGAGGAGTTGCTATGTGTCAGATCCACCTTGACGGTAGCTTGTAGCTTGTTGTGTTTTATTGTTAATGTGGTACCAACACCTAGGATATAGATGGAAAATTTTTTAATTTTTAAAAGCTAAACAGAAATTTACATGGTACCAAGGATTTGTTTTTTCAGGCCCCGGGCCTAAGAGTATTGCAGTTAAAGATTTAAGAAAATAAAGAGATTATGTTAGTCTCACAGTATTGTTCTTTACCTCGTGTCTAAACCTGAGTAAAGGAGACCTGGTGGTGCAGTGATTAAGTACTGGCTGCTAACTGAAAGGCTGGCTGTTTGAACCCACCAGCTCCATAGGAGAAAGACCTGGCAAGGTTTTCCTGTAAAAGTCCTGCAAAAATTACAGCCTAGAAAACTCTCTTGGACAATTCTGCCTTACCACATGGGGTCACTATGTGCTGAAAATCAACTCCTGGGTACCCAACAACAACAGCAGTTGAAAGGTAGCTGAGTTTCTTTGATAGCTCATGTATTTTCCCCCTGAAAAATGCATTTGAATTATATCTTGGCCAAAAAAAAAAGGGAAACCAAACCAATTGCCTGCAAGTTGGTTCCAACTCAGTGACTCCTGCAGTTTCAGAGTAGAGCTGTGCTCCGTAAGGTTGTCAGTGGCTGTGATCTTTCAGAAGGAGATCACAGGGCTTTTGTCTGCAGCCCCTCTGGATGCACTTGAGAACCTCTAACCTTTTAGAGCTGAGAATGTAACTTTGCATAACCCTCGGACTTCTAAAGTATTATAGAAGAATGTTTGAAATTGTCAGTGAAATTGACCTTCAAGAAAACTTGCAAACAGATGCCCTCGTTTGGAGAAGCACTTCTGTGCAGGATGATGTGTCCCGAATTATGTAACTTTTCTTCTCTTATTCTGCACATTTCCTATGCTCTAGTCATCAGAGCCCTGGTGAAAGAGCTTGTCTGCTAACCAACAAAAGGTCAGCAGTTTGAACCCACCAGCTGATCCACGGGAGACAGATGTGGCAGTCAGTCTGCTTCCATGAAGACTGAGAGCCTTAAACCCTAGGGGGGCAATTTTACTCTGCCCTAGAGTTTTGGTATCGATTGGAATCGACTCGACAGCAGTGATTTTTTTTTTTTTTGGTATGCTCTTTTTTGGAGGCCCTGGGGGGTACACGGTTAAGCACTTAGTTGCTAATTGAAAGGTTGGAGGTTTTGAGTTAACACAGGTACCTTGGAAGAAACACCTGGCAATCTCCCTCAGAAAAATCAGCCTTTGAAAACCCTAGGGAAGCACAGTTCTGTTTGACACATCTGGGCTGGCCACAAATCAGAATCTACTTGATGGCACCTGCTTTTGTTTGAGTCATTCTTTGACTCTGCACTTACTGAGAACTTTCTGTTTTCTGTGGCACTCTGTGAGGCATTGAGGCTGTGGAGATGGATACGGGCCTTGCTCTGGCTTCTGAGAGCTTACAGTTGAGAAGGGGACTTTTACTTCATAAGATAACCTTTCCTAAATCACCATACATCTTCACAGTTTGAGAACTTTGTCATTGCCTGTCCTTTCCTCAAATGCACGTACAAATGCATACACACACATATAAACACATACAATCCCTTCCTCGCTGAGTTCGCTCGGCCCCTTCCCCCTGAGCCCTTTCATGGCCCTTCTAGGCAGGATAACAGCTGTTTCCTTTGGGTCCTGTGGCATGTTCATCACCTCTAAATATTATTATTATATTTGCATTGAGTCAATCTCCTATACTAGACTAAGTTTCCCACCAGCATCTTGTTCACTACCATAGTAATAACTATGCAACAGAAAGATATGTGATGAGAGGAAAGTCCTTTCAGGGACTACAATGGCAGGCACCACAGTAGAATGTGGACAATTCTGGATCCTCCATGGCATGGCTTCCTTTAGTTTGTATGGGTGATCGAGTTGATTTACAGTCTCAGTCCCATGGGGAAGAGCATTTTTGAGCACTTGTGTGGTTTTCACTGAGTTCATACTCCCCTCCCCGAGTCTTATTCTATTTCCAGTATCATCTACTTGTTTTTAAAGCCTCGTGGGTTTTGTGGGCAATTACTAGATCTTTCCATCTTGGTTTCCAACCATATTATTCCTATGGGGATATAAAAGTATGTCAGAACCAGTATAATATACAAACCATTAGCTTTTTTTTTTTTTATTATGAATTGTGGTTAAACGATACGTGAACCAAAGGGTAGTTGAACTACAATGTGGAGGCTTTGTCCTTAGTCATAGCTCTTCCTGCTCTACTTCCCCCAAATTAGAATAGGCATCTCTACATGAGTTTTCTTCCCTACCATTATTATACCTGGTTCTTTGTATTTGTGTCCAGTGGAGAAAAGGTTTTGAAATCACTTCTTTACTTTCAGTGCCAGCTATAAATCCAGCTATAAATCTTCACAGGTTTAGACATCTGTGAAGGTATAGAGACCTTTAGGAGACCGTTGAGATGCTTGTTAGGTGCCATTGCATTGGTTTTGACTCATAGTGACTCTATGTGCAACAGACTCTATGTATAACACTGCCTGGTCCTGAGCCAGCCTCACAATCATTGCCGTGCTTGAGCCCATCATTGCAGCTGTCTCGTTGAGGGTCTTCCCCTTTTTTGCCGACCCTCTACTTTACCCAGTATGATATCCTTCTCCAGGGACTGACCCCTTCTGATGACATGAGCAAAGTACATGAGACAAAGTCTGCCCATTCTCGATTCTAAGGAGAATTTTAAATATATATATTGTGATTTGGGTGAAAGTTTGCAGAGCAAATTCAATTTCCATACAGCAGTTCACATATACTTTGTCTCATCACATTGACCACAATTTACCACAATGCAACAGCTCCCCTCCCTCTTCCTCCCGATAGTTACCTCTTCCCTGTGTCCATCCCTCCATGCACTCCTGCCCCCTGAGCTCTCTCCCTGTGCATAAACAGACCTTCTTTCTCCCATGATTGTTCTCTCTAAGGAGTGTATCTACCTGGTGTAAATATCCACCTCATATGTCTGTCTGTTGTTTGGCTGGCAGCCACAGGAGTGGGTTCAATTCCAGATCTGAAGGGCAGCTAGGGGCCATAGTCTCAGGGGTTCCATCAGGCTCCATCAGACCAGCAAACCTGGTCCCTTTTTTTTCAAATGATTTTGAGTTTTGTTGTACATTGTTCTCCCTCTCTATCCAGGATCTCCTACATAGATCCCCTTCCGAGTAGTGGTTGACAGTAGTAGCCAGGCACCATCTAGTTCTTCTGATCTCATAGTCATATAGGCTGAGGATCTCATGGTGTACCAGTTGCTTGGACTAATTCTTTCCATGAATCTTTGGTTTTCTTCATTCTCTAAGGAGAATTTTGACTGTACTTCTTCCAAGAGAAATTCATTCATTCTTCTAGTAGTCAATGATATACTTTGAATATTCTTTGCCAGTACCATAATTCAGATTCTTCTTTGGTCTTCCTTATTCATTGTCTAGCCCTCACATGCATGTGAGGCTATTGAAAATACTATGGCTCAGGTCAGTTGCACCTTAGTCTTCAATGTGACATCTTTGTTCTTAAACACTTGAAAGAAGTCTTTTACAGCAGATTTGCCCAATGCAATATGTCATTTGATTTCTTCACTGCAGCTTTCATGGGTGTTTATTGTGGATCCAAGTAAAATGAAATCCTTGACAACTTCAGTCTTTTCTCCACTTATCAATATGTTGCTTATTGGTCCACTTGTAAGGATTTTTGTTTTCTTTATGTTGAGGTGTAATTCATACTGAAGTGTGTAGTCTTTGATCTCCATCAATAAGTGCTTCAAGTCTTCTTCACATTCAGCAAACAAGATTGCATCATCTGCTTATTGCAGGTTGTTGGTGAGTCTTCCTCCAAACCTGATGCTGTGTAGTTTTCTTCATATAGTCCGACTTCTCGGATTATTTGCTCAGTGTACAGAATAAGTATAGTTAAAGGATACAACCCTGAAGCACATCCTTCCTGATTTTAAACCGTGTATGATTCCCTTGCTGTGTTTGAATGACAGCCTCTTGGTCTATGCACGAGTTCCTCAGGAGCACAAATAAGCGTTCTGGAATTCTCATTCTTCAAAATGTTATCTATAATTTATTACAAACTACACAATCAAATAGTCAATAAAACACCAGTAAACATCTTTCTGGTATTCTTTGCTTTCAGTTAAGATCCATCTGTCATCAGCAATAATATCCTTCATTCCAGGTCTTCTTCTGAATCCAGCTTGAATTTCTGGAAGTTCCCTGTCTATGTACTGTTCCATCTTTTTTTTTTTAATTTTACTTGCATGTGATATTAATGATATTGTTTGATAATTTCCTCATTCTGTTGGATCACCTTTCTTTGGAATGGGCACAAATACGGATCTCTTCCAGTTGGTTGGCCTGGTAGCTGTCTTCCAAATTTCTTTGCATAAATGAGTGAGCACCTCCAGCACCGTATCCATTTGTTGAAGTATCTCAATGGGTATTCTGTCAATTCCTGGAGCCTTGGTTTTTGACAATTCCTTCAGGGCAGCTTGAACTTGTTCCTTCATTACCATTATTTCTTGGTCATATACTACCTCCTGAAATGGTTGAAAGCCAACCAGTTCTTTTTGGTGCAGTGACTCTGTGTATTCCTTCCATCTTCTTTTGATGTCTCCTGCATCATTCAATATTTTGCCCATAGAATCCTTTAATACCACAACTTGAGGCTTGAATTTTTCTTTCACTGAGTGTATTATTCCCCTTTGATTTTCCAACTCCAGGCTTTGTACATTTCATTATAACACTGAGACACTAGATCAAAGTAATAGTTGACATGGTTCAACCACTATTGAAGGTGATTGGGGATGTGTATATTGTCCCTGTTCATACATTCCAGATTATTGAGAACCTTTTGCAGTAAAAGCTCAGTCTGAACTAGTCTGTTAATTGACAGATCATTAAAAATTACATGTATACCTTGAACATTTGTCCCCTGGGCAGTACAAAGGGTTAAGCATTTGACTACTAGCTGAAAGGTTTGCTGTTTGAACCTACCCAGAGACACCTCAGAAGATAGACTTGGTGACCTGCTTCAAGAAGGAAAAGCCTTGGAAACCCTTTGGAGCAGTTCTACTCTGCACACAGAGTCCCCATGAGTCAGAATAGACTGCGCAGTGACTAACAACAACAACAACATAACAACTTTGAATACTCTGTTTACCGTTAAAAAAAGCAAGACAGTTGTTGCCTATCTTTTGGTGGAGGGCCAAAATCTTTTCTTAGAGGTTTGATTGACTGATTAGAATTCCAGGTGGTGTTTTGAGCTGTCAAGTCTTTGTCATACGCCACACCCTAAATTTCTAACTGCAGCTTTAAGTGTCGTATTTGTGAAATAATCTTGAATGAAGAGTCATCCTAAATTTTGTGAATTAGGGGCCGTCCCCCAACTTGTACTAATGTTTCATCCACATTTAATTCAACAGCAGTTTTATTTTAGTAGAGCCACACTTTTAAAGTCTTTCTGATCATAGAATCTACAGGTCTTCCCCTACCACCACCACACACATATTTCATTAGTTGCCATAATGTGTAATTAATTTATATATAATATAATATCAGGTGCAACTTCCATAAACACATTTAGGAATAAAATCAAATGATTCAGGTGGTGTGAGCAGGAGAGTAAAGGTATACCAGGGAAGAGCCTATTAGCTTTGTGCATTGAAAGGGCCTTGGACAATGGTCATTGTGGTTCAAAGGGAGATGGAGACCTTCTGGGCCATTATCCCAGTGGGTATAAAGCACTTCTACTGAAAATGCCTATTTTGTACAGTGGACTCACATAGCAGCGGTCAAGAAGATGACACAGGACTGGACAATGTTTTGTTCTGTTGTACATAAGGTCACCATGAGTCAGCTGACTCTGTGGGAGCTAGCAACAAAGTAGGAGAGATGAAAGGAAGATGCATTTCATACACTCAAGGACAATAGTGTGGAACAAATAATGACAATACTTTTTTTTAAAATCGTATGATTGAAAAAATTGTTGAAGGGCTCAGTTAAAGAGCTTGGGTAGCTGGCAATGTTTTAGGATTCAGCTGAGCCTTGAAGACTGTTTCTTTTTTGTTTTTCATTTTGCACCAGTAAAGAGGGTACCTAAGCCGAGGGTATGCTGGCATTTCTTTTGTCTTGAACTAGTGTTAAAATCTTGCAATGTTGACTGTCTGTAAGTGCCCCTTCCTTAGTCTTTGAGAGTGAGGAGTGTCTTCTAGGTTCAGTACCTAGCAAGGTGTCTGGGAGAAATATTTGCTGAATTGCTCCTGGAGTTCCTAGCCCAGAGCCATCATTCATTTATTAGTTGGTCCCCAAAGTGGTGAGTTTTGCCATCTACCGTGTTTTTTGACTCATTAATTAACATAACATGTGTTTTTTTTTTTGTTGTTGTTGTTATGTGCCATTGAGTCAGACCCGACCCATAGCGACCCCTCCTTGGGTTTCCGAGGCAGTATCACTACGGAAGTAGATTGCCCCATCTTCCTTCTGGGGAGTGGCTGGTGGCTTTGAACCGCCAGCCTTCTGGCTAGCAGTCAAGTGCCTTAGCCACTATGCTACCAGAGCTCCCAACATGTGTTTAGGGAACAGAAAATAAATATGGAGGTGTGGAGCAACTGGTGGGTTCGAACTGCTGATCTTTCAGTTAGCAGCCAAGTGCTTAGCCACTCGCCACCAGGGCTCCTTCAGATATAATTAGGGAAGTACAGTGGTTTATGCAAATAGTCCTGATATAGATAAAACATAACTAATGTTTGTCGAGAACTTGCTATGTATCAGACACATTTCAAAACGTATAGTTTCAGAACTATTTCAAAGCTCAGTTGGAATACCTTTTTGAGTTTATATAATTTTTAACATGAATCTCTACTCTTTTTCTTATTATGAGAATATTATAACAACATTCAAGACAGTTTGGAAAAAAGAGAATAAACATTACCCACAGTCTCACCCTGATGTAACGTCTGTTTTCAGTTTATAGTGAAAGTTGGAAGGTTGAACTTTAGAAATGACTTATTTTGAAAATAAAACCCTGAGTGCTTCTGGTGGTAATTATTTTAAAGTGCTATAAATAAAGCATAAGTTTAATGATCTCAAATTTGGAGGCCCTCTTTTTTTTTTTTTTTTAATTGTAATTTGGGTGAATATTTACAGAGCAAATTCACTTTCCATACAGCAGTTCACATGTACTTTGTCTCATGTCATTGACCACAGTTTGCCACAATGTAACAGCTCCCTTCCCACTTCCTCTACATAGTTACCTCTTCCCAGTGTCCATCCCTCCATACACTCCTGCCCCCTGAGCTGTCTCCCTATGCATAAGCAGCCCTTCTTTCTCCCATGATTGTTCTCTCCACGGAGTGTATCTACCTGAGGTAAATATTCAACTCATACGCCTGTATTTTGTTTGGCTGGAAGCCACAGGTGTGGGTTCAATTCCAGACCTGAAGGGCAGTTAGGGGCCATAGTCTCAGTGGTTCCACCAGGCTGTATCGGACCAGCAAACCTGGTCCCCACATTTTTTTTTTTTTTTTCTCCAAATAATTTTGAGTTTTGTTCCATGTTGTTCTCCCTCTCTATGAAGGATCTCCTACATAGATCCCCTTCCAAGTGGATGACAGTGGTAGCCGGGCACCATCCAGTTCTTCTGGTCTCATAGTTGTATAGCCTGCAGATCAGATGGTGTACCAGTCGCTAGGACTAATTGTTTCCATGAATTTTGGTTTTCTTCATTCTTCTTTGTTCTGGACAAGGAGAGACCCATCGTTGCATCTAGATGGCAGCTTTCGAGGCCTTCTTTTTGAAGGTATCCACAGGAACCCCTGGGTGGAACAAATGGTTAAGCACTGGACTACTAACCAAAAGGTTGGTGGTTCAAACCACCTTGAGATGCCTTGGAAGTAAGGCCTGGTGATCTGCCTCCAAAAATCCAATACCAAACCAAACTCACTGCCATTGAGTCAATTCAACTCATTGCAACCCCTCCGTGGGTTTCCCAGGTGGTATCTCTACGGAAGTAGATTGCCCAGTCTTCCTCCCGAGGAGTAGATGGTGGGTTTGAACCACCAGCCTTCTGGTTAACAGTCAAATGCCTTAGGTACTATGCCACCAGAGCTCCCCAAAAACCCTACGGAACCTTGAAAACCTTATGGAACAGCCCTACTCTGCACACATGGGGTTGCTGTGAGGCTGAATCAACTTGACAACAATTAACAGTAATAGCATCACAGCTGTAATTAATGAATTCAGTCACTCTTTTCTTGGTGGAGCAGCAGAATTGACAGCATCATCTGTCATCTTGTGGGCATAGATCATTTTGTTGGAAGAGTTGAGTGATAAGGAGTCTGTCCTTCCTTCAGTCTTTATTTATGCTCAAGGATTAAAAGGAGTTTTCTTTTATGATTATTGTAGGGAAAAAAGTGCAATTTAGAATGCTTACTCTGAGGACTCTGACCTTAGAGTGGGTAGAGGAGATAAGTTTCAGACATAAACCAGTGGTGAGCATCAGTGTAAACCAAATGGGTGATGATGCTGAACATGTCAGAGGAACTTAACTGAGAGGCCACTGTGACCTGGAGTAGTTAGGGAAAAGCACCCAGAAAGGGGCTGGCCTTAAACCAGGCTTTCCAGGTGACAAGGAGGTGAACTGGTGGAATTACTATGTCCTGTGGACAAACGAAGAGAGACAGAGAGATGAGTGTAGCAGGGGAGGAAGAATATGGGTGGAGCTCTTAGCCAGACAGCCTTCAGGGTCTATCTTTTTGGGAAGATGAGTTGGACCCAGAAGAAACAGCTAGAAATTAACCCCCTTAAGGTGCTTTGCAAATTGTACCTGGTGTCAGTATTAGCTGCTGTCCCCCCTGTTATGTTATTACAGGGTGGTTTGAGGCTAATGGATCTGACAGGGTTACACGGCAGGATGACTTGGGGTGGGTTGACAGAGAAGAGTGACAGATCATTTAGGAGAGCAAGCTGCCCCTCTCCTGTGAGGTGGTAAGTGACTGGATTGTAAGGGAGACGGCAGGAGAGGGAAAGAATACAGGCGGATGTGCCGTGGAGCTGCTGAATGATAGATTGCTAGCATTTGCTGCCAGGGAGGGAGAAGTCAGACAGGATGTCATTTGGAAGACGATGGAGCCTTCACATATACAGGTAAGTCAGAACTGATTTGGAAGGATGATAAGAATTCTACATCTGGAGTAATTGTGTCTAATATTCATTGTGTGTTTTTTTTGTGTGCTCATTCAATGGCAGTTAACAACAACAGCAACATGTGACAAAGTAGGAGTCCCTGAGTAAAACAAATGGCTGACAGGCATGGCTGCTATGAAAGGTTGAAAGTTTGCGTCTGAAAAATGGTTAACACACATGGCTGCTAACCAGAAGTGTGGAAATTTGAGTCTAAGTTAGGAAATTAGAGGTGCCTTCAAAGAAAGGCCTGAAAAAATCAGCCACTGCAAACCCTATGGAGCACAGTTCACCTCTAACACACATGGGGTCACCGTGAATTGAAGTCAATATATCAGCAACTCGTTTTTGATTTTATGTACCCAGGCACAGCTGTAAGTGCCTACGTTATAGCCTTATGAAATAGTTCCTGTTAGTAGCTCTGGTTTACAGATGAGGAAACTGAGGCAGAGTTGATTAGTAACTTGCACAAGGGTTACATACTTAGTAAATGGCAGAGCCAGGAGACAAAATCTAGACAGTCTTAAGAGTCAAGCTCCTGCCTAGCATGCTGCAATGCCTTAGATATTTTTTGTAATATCTAAAAATAACAACCAAACTCACTTCTCTTGAGTCGGATCCGACTCATAACAATGCCTCCTTGAGTTTCTGATGTGGTATCACTACGGCCATAGATTGCCCAACCTTCCTTCCAAGGAGTGGCTGGTGGGTTTGAACCACCAGCCTTCTGGTTAGCAGTCAAATGCCTTAGGCATTATGCCACCAGAGCTCCCACTATAATATCTAACATTCATTAAAAACTGCCCTATGGTCTTCTAAGCTCTTTTCATGTTATTACCTCATTTAATTCACATAAGAAATTCTGTGAGATGAGGGTATTTTTAATCCTCATTTTCCAGGTATGGAGACTTGGACACAGAGAAGTTAAGTGACCTGCCTGAGATCACACAGCTAAGACTTGCCTACAATGGAGTGGTGGGTCTTTGGGAAGTAAGCTGTACTTACTTAACTAGATTGTACTCTTATGATACCCTTAAGGTCTACTCATGCAAAAATGGAATTGATGGAAATACACTCTGATATAAATCCTTTAGAAGATATTTTGGAATGAATTTACTATCAATATTGGGCACATTCACTTGGAACTGTTGCTTTTTTAAAAGGGCATAAATAATTGAAATAATAGCATCTCCATTTATTGCTGCCACCATCTTCATTATTTAACGCTTTGTACGACTTGGAAAATAATCTCATCCATGCTGATCCCATATTCTGACTGCTTGATTTAGATTCGTGGGCAAAAATCTTCTCATTCTATTTAGCACTTCTCATGTTGGTGCTTAATAACACTTAATGATTATAATTGATGCTATTGCTATCTTCTGTGAATTAAGACTGCTGGGAGTGTTTTTGATCTCTGGTTTACTTTGCTTGAAATATTAAGGCTACAATTGATATCACAGTAGAAAGACATTTGGGTGAAATATTTATCTGCATAATAAACTGGAATTGAGACATGACTGCTCATCCACACATACTTTCAGGGGACAGTTTTGGCCCTTCTTTAAAGCATCTTCATTCCTAGCCATAGACTCTCGTCCTTCTGCCTTCAAATGTGAACCAAACGAAAGCAAACTAGTTGCTGTCAAGTTGATTCCAACTCGTGGAGACCCTTTGTGTGTAAGAGCAGAACTGGGCTGCATGGAATTTTCAAGGGTGAGAGCTTTTGGAAGCAGATCACCAGGCTTTTCTTTCAAAGCACCTCTCACCAAACCAAAACCAAACTCACTGCCATCGAGTTGGATCCGACTCAAAGCGACCCCTCTTTGGGTTTCCGAAGTGGTATCAGGACAGAAGTAGATTGCCCAACCTTCCTTCTGAGGAGTGGCTGATGGGTTTGAACTGGCAGCCCTCTGGTTAGCAGTCAAATGCCTTAGGCACTATGCCACCAGAATGGGTTCAAACCACCAACCTTTTTGTTAGTAGCTGAACACTTAACTGTTTTCACCACCTCCACAACCTTGCTGCCATTGAGTTGATTTTGACTCATAGTGACCCCCTTTGGGTATCCGAGGAGGTAAATCTTTACAGAAGTAGATTGCCCAGTCTTCCTTTCGTGCAGTGGCTGGTGGGTTTGAACCGCCAACCTTCTGGTTAGCAGTCAAATGCCTTAGGCACTACGCCACCAGAGCTCCTTTTTCGCCACCTAGGGATTCCTTTTTACTTTCTTTTAACTTTTAACCCTGTTTAGTTACAGATCTGTTTTTTTGCCTTTACTGCCATAGCTCTCCAAGGAGAAGTCTACACTTTCAGCCTTTAGCCCTGGAGCAAACAGAGACTCCCACTCAACTGAAATTATACTCTTAGGTTTCCAGTGGTCTCTTTCTAACTAAATTTGGGGCCTTTTGTGTACCCCTTTGATGTTGCTGAAGCACCTGCCCTCTGAACCACCCACCCTCTCCTTTGAAACCTTCTAATGTGTGACCTTTCTCGCCACTTCTCTTTAGCCTCCCTTCTTTCTTCCTGGTGGTGCTTTGGTCACCTCTCTTGACGCCTTCTGCCTCAACTTGACTGGAAGGGCCATCCCAGATTGGTATTTGGTCTCCTCCTCTTTTTCCTCTTAACCCCTTTCCCTTCATTATCTGACCCTGTCTTTTGACTGCACCAGTTATGTCTATACCACTGGCTTTCTCAATCTGAGTTTCAGGTTGTGAGTCTCCACTGAGAAACCCACTTACTTACCATTACCAGTGGAACCCGTGAGCTGGTCACTGCCTCACCTGTCGCAGTCTCTGATCATGTCCCCATCTCTTCTTCCCGGTCTCATCCATCCTGAGCTCATGGCTTATTTCCTGGACAGGGCTTGCCCTTTGGTGCCTTTGTATGTACTGTTGCTGTTTTCCTCCTCCTTACCCCTTGCTGCACTTGGCTGGGACAGCATTTACTCCTCCTTGAGAACTTAGGGCTTTCCCCCAGTCTTTTTTTTTTTTTTTTTAATTGTGATTTGGGTGAAAATTTACAGAGCAAATTCACTTTCCATACAACAGCTCACGTACACTTTGTGTCATGACATTGACTACAATTTACCACAATGCAACAGCTCCCCTCCCACTTCCTCCCGATAGTTACCTCTTCCCTGTGTCCATCCCTCCATGCACTCCTGCCTCCTGAGCTATCTCCCTGTACATAAACAGTCCTTCTTTCTCCCATGGTTGTTCTCTCCAAGGAGTATATCTACCTAGTGTAAATGTTCACCTCATATGCCTGTCTGTTGTTTGGCTGGATGCCACAGGTATGGGTTCAATTCCAGACCTGAAGGGCAGCTAAGGCCCATAGTCTCAGTGGTTCCATCAGGCTCTATCAGACCAGCAAATCTGGCCCCGCCCTTTTCTTTTCCAAATGATTTTGAGTTTTGTTCCACATTGTTCTCCCTCACTATCCAGGATCTCTTACATAGATCCCCTTCCAAGTAGTTGACAGTGGTAGCTAGGCACCATCTAGTTCTTCTGGTCTCATAGTTGTATAGGCTGTGGATCGCATGGTGTACTGGTCGCTAGGACTAATTGTTTCCATGAATCTTTGATTTTCTTCATTCTTCTTTGCTCTGGATGAGAGACCCATTGTTGCATCTACATGGCTGCTTGCAAGCTTTTAAGATCCCAGTCACTACTCGCCAAAGTAGGAGGTAGAACAATGTTTTGTGTGGTATGTTACGCCAATTGAGCTTGATGTTCCCTGTAACTATGGTCCCGAGCCCACAGGTTTAACTACTCAGTCCCACTGGGTAGCTGGCTGTGACCAAGAAGTGATTACAACCTTTTCCCTTGTCAGCTTTACCATACACCTGTCTTTCCCCCAGTCTTAACATGTGTGTGGTTGTTGTTGACAGCAGCCTAGGGTCACGTCCTGACTCATGATTACCTCTGGCCCAACAGGATCAAATTATTGTGATCCCAGGGGGTTTCTCTGGCTGATTTTTATGGAAGGAGATCACTAGGTCTTTCTTCCCAGTCCTTCGTAGTCTAGAAGCTCCTCTGAAACCTGTGCCAGCCTCATGGCAACATGGAACCTCCCTGAAAGATCGGTGCTGGCTGCATGCCTTTTCTGTTCATTCTAGACCTTTACTGTAGATTCTCAGCACTTTTTGGTCAGAGACCAGAGCTTTTCACTGATTTCCTTGAATCTAACTGATTGATATTTCGTTGTGCATTGTCACTTTTCTGTTTAAACAAACAAACCAACCTGGAGCGATTCTACATGCTCTGTGATGAATCCCACATATTCGTACCCAGTATTTGGCCCCCTTGGTGATCTAGTTCTATCCTACTTGGTCTTTCCCCTCATGCTCTCCACAAGGAACCGTATATTCCAGCCAGATTGGTGTCTGTCTGCCTCAGGAGACCTCATGCGCGAACCTTAGGGACAATTCTTTTCTCCTACTGTCTCCTCCTTATTCTTCATGTCTTCTGATACTGTCAAGATTCTTTACTTTCTTTTTATTTTTAATAGACTTAATTTTTGTAGAGCATTTTCAGGATTACAAAAAAATTGTGCGGAAAGTTCAGTTCCCATTTACCCCCTCCCCCTGGACATTGTTATTGTTGCTGTTAAGTGCTGTCACGTTGGACCCGACTCATCCTCCTATTAACATCTTGCATTCCGATGTTACACTTATTAAAATGGATGAGCCGGTACTGATACATTATTATTAGCTAAAGCCATAGTTCACATAAGGGTTCACTCTTTGTGTTGGACAGTGCTATGGGTTTTGACAAAGGTTTAATTAAATTCCCACCATTATAGTTGTTGTTGTTATGTGCCGTCGAGTCAGACCCAACTCACAGCGACCTGTCCTTGGGTTGCCAAGGCAGTGTCACTACGAAAGTAGATTGCCCAACCTTCCTTCCCAAGAGTGGCTGGTGGGTTTGAACTGCCAGCTTTCTGGTTAGCAGTCAAGTGCCGCAGGCATTATGCTACCAGAGCTCCCTCACGCATAATAGCTCACCTTAAAAAAAAAAAAAAAAAACCCTGTCCTCCACCTACTCATCCCTTTCCCCCTTCTCCAGAACCCTTGGCAACTACTGATCTATTTTGATGAACTACTGTCTCAAGTTTTACTTTTTCTAGAGTGTCATATAGTTGGGATCATAAAATATATAGCTTTTGTGAACTATCTTCTTTCACTCACTCCTAACTTTTTCTTCATCAGTCTTACAGCCATGTTTCACTTATTCTGGAACTTAAGTAGTTTGTTCTTTAAGTTCCTAGAATGTGTGTGAGGACCACATACATGTCACACTTACATGGATTTTCTCCAGCACCTATCATCATGCTCTTGCAGGTCATAACTAATAAACAGATATTTGGATAAATGCTTGCATGGATGAATGAATGCATTGGCAGTTGTGAATTTTCTAAAGTTCAAGTTTCATATTCATATTCATATTGGCATCTTCAAACTTGTTTCATCTTCTAGAACCATGAAACCTATGAAGGCATTGTGTTGATCAGGCTGAAATGCCACATATACCTTGAAATAGCTCATGGTATGTGGGCTTTAAAATGGAATTGTACTTAGGCCTTGTTGTTTGGAAATTTTTAGATAGTTCGCCTTTTGATGAACAATGTCGTATGAGGAGAACTACATAGAAATAACTGTATTCACAGAGCTTTAAAAACCAAGCTGTGTCATGTACATTCTTCCAAAAGGATAACAGACCAACAGCTCTTTTTTTCCCCCTTGTGAGATTTTGTTTCTGTTGTTTCTAAGCCTGGTTTCAGCATGTCCATGTTATGGCAGTGGCCCATATTCAGAACGGAGACTTGACCCAGTTGCATGTTTAACCTAGAGTAGGCCATGGCATTCACCAAATTTGGGCTTGGCACACCAAGTGTGACCCTTAGGATTAATTTAGGATTATAAAAACGTAATAAATTTCTAAATGAATTTCAGAAACTTCAGACAGAACTATCTTTCCAGCCATAAATAGTAGGGCAGCTTTGTCCTATTTTTATTGTAAAGTACACAGAAGATAGAAATCAATATTGGAAGAAGTGCTTTGTTTCGCCAAGGAAGAAGATCATACTCAATATGGTTCTTGTTTTTCTTGGCAGGCTCTTCTCAACCATCTGTGAGTCCAGAAGATCTGTCTCCACCATCCATCCATCCAGCAAAATCACAGTTAATAGTCAGTGTGGGTGACGAGATTAGGCTGCTATGCACAGATCCAGGTTTTGTCAAGTGGACTTTTGAGATCCTGGGTCAAGTGAGTGAGAGTAAGCGCAATGAATGGGTCACGGAAAAAGCAGTTGCCACCAACACAGGCAAATACACGTGCATCAATGAAGGCGGCTTAAGCAGTTCCATTTATGTATTCGTTAGAGGTAAATGCTTGGTTTTCTTTGATGATATGTTTTAGAGAACTCAATATCCTGCTTTTAATTTGGGGTGACATATAGATTACTGATCCATAGATAAAATATTACCAGTTCTGCCTAATAAATCTGAAAAAAAAAGTTTTCTGTGTTTGTTTCCCTCATCTTTTGATATGTAGCAGCTTTGAGTATGACCCCTAGCTGAGGGTCTGTGAGGAAATGATACTTTTCCTAATGAGATTACAATATGTTTAGCCCGTTTGTCCTGGTGCTCAGAGTAAACCCTAAGACTCAATTAGATCCTTGGGGAAAGCTGATTTTAATGCCTTGAGATATTTGATACTCCCACTTAGTAAAAACACTTCAGGGAACCAAATGATTCTCTAAAGGCCTAAAAAGACCAGCACTTCAAAAGATTTGACCCACTCTTGGGAGTGAATTCCAGAAAAATAGCCCAGTCAGCTAAGCATCCCATGTCCTTTGTAGGTTCTTAATAAACATTGGTTCATTCATTTCAAAGACTGTGACCTCTTAGAAACAAAAGAACAAGAAATAGTTGTATTTTAGCATCTTTCCTATAATGAATTTTGTGTCTGTGCATTTAATATCTCTGGTGATCTTTTTGCTGATGTAAAAACTGAAGTATTGACAGCTTAAGAGATGTACCCCAGTTACAGGAGAAGAAATAGAGTCCCTGTTCTAGTCCTGGGTTTGTACCTTGACTGCTGCTGTTGTTGAAGTAGGGTGCAGGTAGGACCTCATGCATGGTATTATAGAAGAACAATGGATAATTTTATTCTAGATTGGAGATTTACTGCGCTTATTATGATTATTTCTTTTTCTGCTTATTAATAGCATGGTAGGAGCTCTGGTAGCATAGTGCCTAAGGCACTTGACTGCTAAACAGAAGGCTGGTGGTTCAAACCCACCAGCCACTCCTTGGAAGGAAGATGGGGCAATCTACTTCTGTAGTGATACTGCCTCAGAAACCCAAAATCAGCTATAAGTCAGGTCTGACTCGATGACACATAACAACAACAATAGCATGGTAGATAACTGAATAAATGTGGAAAACTGCTGAATTAGCCAAATTGCTAGCACAGAGCTCCTAAACTTTTTTCCTAGGGAAAGTCATCATGAGTAACTTAGAACTGTATCTAATTATTACTGATCTAAGACATTTGGATACTTAAGTATTCTGTGCTACAGCAGTGAACAAAAGTAGGTCTCTATAGGAGCTATGCTCAACTGACTGCAAAAGAGGAGCCAGAAAAATAAGCAACGTGGACCGTAGCTCTACCATCATGAGATAAATTTATTCTCAGAATCAGTTACTAAGGCTGCAAAGTGCATAATTCGTTTTAGAAAACTTTTGCAAAATTGGTCAAAATTAAGTAATGAAGTATATTCAACTTGATGTCAATTTCATTTTTGTGCAACTATCTGATTTCCAGAGGGAAAAGACATTATGAAACATAATCTCTTGGCCTAACCATATATGAAAACTGTGAGAGAGAGAGAACTTGACAGGACTGCTTTGTTTTTTCAGGTCTCACAAGTTTTCCACCTTTGACCATTTTTCTATTGCTTGTTTTACTGGAGAATATTTGCACTTTTCTCCTGACAGGTTTCCACCTTGCACAGTTTCCCACTTTTGGAGGTTTCACTGTATCTGTATTACCATTCCGCAGTCAGGGGTTGCAGCATATGGTCTACGCAGTATCAGCTTTGCCTTTGCTTATGTGAGGTCGCAGTCTGCCTGAGGCATTCCCAGGCCTGCCTCCTGTCCTGGCATGATTATTAATAGTGTATTTATTTGCCACAGCATTCCCAAAACTCATAAACTCCCTTTGTGCATTTGAAATTATTTCATTTGCCAGTTTATACATGAGTAGAGTTAGGTTCACATGTCATTGGTACTTGGTGCCCTGCTGATATCTTTCTAGATTTTATTTAGAAACTGAGAGATTCAGGAGACTAGGAGCTCTGGTGGCATTGTGCCTAAGCCACTTGACTGCTAACCAGAAGGCTGGCAGTTCAAACCCACCAGCCACTCCTTGGAAGGAAGATTGGGCAATCTACTTCAGTAGTGATACCACCTCAGAAACCCCAGGAGGGGTCGCTATAAGTAGGATCCGACTGTATGGCAGTGAGTTTGGTTTGTTTTTTAGGAACTCTGGAAGGGACCCAGATGGGGTTGAAAAGAAAGAAAACCTTTCCATAGCCCTGGGAGGACCCATCCAACTGTTTTTTTTGTTAGCTGTCTATCCCTGAAGTGTGACCATTTGTAGAAAAAGAGAGTAACTGTTGTAATAAAATATTCTCGGTTTTAAGAGCTCAAACTTTGGTGTCAGTTAGGTCTGGGTTTGGGTCCTGCTCTGCCATTTCTGGCCATATCACTTAGGCATGTCATTTTTTGAGGTGGTTTCTTCATCAGTAAAATGGCCATAGTAATCATATCTATCCCATTAAAGGGTATTTTTAGGATGAAGAGGTAAATAAACAGTGTAGTGGTTCAAATTAGTTCCTGACACACAGAGTTGAATAAATGGTAACTATTACTTGGATAAGTTTTCTTTTGCTTGCAAAGAAAAAGGTCAGTGGCCATTTGGGCCACTAGGGATTTGTTGTCATGAGAGGCAACATCTTAAATGTTTTTAAAATATGTTCTGTGTCTGGGACCAGCCATTCAAACTAATTTTTGATATGCTTATAGATCCTAACAAGCTTTTCCTGGTGAACCAGCTACTGTACGGGAAAGAAGGCAATGATGCGTTGGTCCGCTGTCCTCTGACAGACCCGGAGGTGTCCAATTACTCCCTTAAGGGTTGTGAGGGAAAACCGTTTCCCAAGGACCTGGTGTTCATCTCTGACCCTAAGGCCGGTATCATTATCAGAAATGTGAAGCGCACCTATCATCAGCTTTGTGTGCACTGCTCTGCGGACCGGGAGGGCAAGTCGGTGCTGTCAGAAAAGTTCATCCTGAAAGTGAGGGCAGGTACGACCCCTTTCTTCTTTTCTTCTGAGAGTTGGAGGATCTGTTGATTACAGGAAGGCTTCTCTCTATGGAGTCCCCAGGTGGTGCAACTATTATACACTGGAAAAGTTGGAGGTTTGAGTCTTCCCAGAGGTCCCTTGGAAGAAAGGCCTGGCAATCTACTGCTGAAAAATCAGCCATTAAAAACCCTATGGGGCACTGTCCTACTCAGACACACATGGGGTATCTATAAATTGGAGCTGACTCAACAACTAGTTTCTCTGTTTACATTGTTCCATCTTAATGTAAATCAGGAACCTGGCTATTAATCAAGAAATTGCCCCCAGCTTCAAAATAGTGTCCATTGCTTGTGAATTTTTATCCCACAGTTCCAGCCCCACATGACTGGTCCATGACCTTTACCCGATCTGCAACTAGCTGAGGTGGGTGTGTCTGCAGTACATGGGCATCTGGACTTTCCTGGGGGCAGCAGTTAAGCCTACTGACTTCAGGATACCCCAGAGTTTCATGACTGCAAGAAACGTTCCTTCCAAGAGAAGCCCATTGGGAAGCTTTGTGTACCTTGAGAACATTAGCATACAGATTATTCACTCCTTGATTTGCTATTAATATATATGAATTGACTGTCTCCTCAGCTAATTTATTTTAATGCATTCCCCAACTGTGGTAGTTAAATTTGTATGTCAACTTGCCTGGGCCTGGTTGAGTGGCTGGGCAGCTGATGGTAGTTATTCCCCATGAACAGACTGGCAATCAGCTCCATTGTGGGATCTACCACAAGCAGCTGTGGGATGTGGGCTGCTTCCTGTATGTAAGGAGAAGCCTTGGGGATAGTAGCTAGCTTATGGCACTCTTGGACCCTGCATATAGCTGTGTCATTTTTCACCAGCCTGCCATGCTCTGCCAACCTTGGGACTTACAATGCACTTGAATTAATGGCCTGCCATGGGGTTTGGTAACATCAGGATTGTACCATTTTACTTGTCAACCTTGGGCTTGGCAGCCTCAGAAGCCAGCAGCTGTCTGAGTGAAGAAAAGCCTCTAGCTTCAGTGGGCCGGGAGCTGGAGGCAGAGCTGAAGCCCAAGGCTGAGGGAATTTCGCCCAGCCCCTAGAGCCTGGCACTTTGAGCTTGAACTTGAAGCCTCCAAACTGTAAGAGAGTAAACTCCAGTTTGTTAAGTTTATCCCACTTGTGGTATATTCCTGTCAGAGCGGCACTAGGTCACCAGAACACCAACTATCTGTCATCTGAGGAGGAAAGCACCAACCAATGATGGGCCTTGCTATTATTGTGTAGAATATTTTGGTAATCCAGGTTTTGAATCATTAGAGATCACCTAATTCAACCTCAGTTGCCATTTAGCTGTTAAGTACAGCTTTTATAAAGGCTTTTGAGAAAGTGTGCTCATTGAAATCAAGCAAAATGTGGTTGTATAGGATGTGGAATTTTCAGAAATGAGCAGTATTATTTTTACAGTGCATGTGAAAGATGCCTGTTTGGTTAAAAAGATGTCATTAGTTGTATGCCACATTCTCATAAAATCATCCAGAGTTGTCTGAGGTGTAAAGATTAACGTTTGCTTCACTGTGTCAAGGCCTCTACCTGTTTTGTAAAAGCATTGTCCAGAAGCGTTATAATCTCAAAGTAGGTATTTGGATCTTTTTCACCCGCTGTTAATGAATTCACTTGAAGGATAGATGATTTAATTTCTGATGCCTTCAGATATGCAAGGAATACAGATATGTGTTATTACCTTACTTGATATTTTACTTAAAAAGTGACAAAATAAGCTGTGCACACTTGAAAAATGATGAGTTCAAAGTTTATACTCTAATAGAACAAACTATGTGAGTGCTGCATTTCTTTTTATTCTAGCCATCAAAGCTGTACCAAATGTCTCTGTGTCCAAAGCACACTATCTTCTCAGGGAGGGGGAAGAATTTGCTGTGACGTGCACAATCAAAGATGAGACTAGTTCTGTGCTATCATTGTGGATAAGGGAAAATAGTCAGGTGAGTTCTTTGTTTTATGTTCTGTGGATGTTTTTTTCTTTAAAAAGTCCATGAAGGTTGTCCTGGGGATTGCTTAGCTGCTGCGTCCATCGGAGGTGGATTTGCCTGGATGTGTGGTAAGATGCATAGCTTCCATTGTGACACATCCATATGTAGATGTGTATGTTCATCATTACTAACAAATACGTATAATTTTGTAAATGAATTTTGAGAAAGTTGGAGAACTTTGAATTCATGTTATTATTTCATGCTGAATGACTTTAGTAGAGAAAGTCAAAACACACACACACACACACATATACACAAACCAGAGTGATTAAATGCATAAATAACTTGGTTTAAAGGTATTAATGATACTATTCAGCCAGATTATTAAAAGTATTGGAAAGAATTGCTGTTTTTTTTTTCCTTCCATATTTAAAAAATAATGAATGTTCTAGGTACTAATCAGGAAGCTCGTCCCACCCCACAAAATGGCTTACCCATTAAGTAGCTTGAGAGATGGGCTTCTTTTTGTATGGGTCGGATTTCCTCCGTAGGGGCTGGTTACCTGAGATTAAGTTGCTAATGGCTTCTTATTTGTTATAGGAGCTATTAATAAAATGGTTACCTTTAAACCTGAAACATTTGAATGTCTTTAGGTTCTGATTCATTTAGCAAATGCACATTGAGTGCCTACTGTAAGTCTGATACGGTATTAGCCATATTTTAAAATTAAATAAATTTTAGCTACTTCTTTCTTCTTTTCCAAATACTTATACAATAGAAAAGTCTTTAAAATGTTTAATTTCACTAATGTTTTACTTAAAATTCCCATTCTCTGAGTTTTCAATCCTTTTTTTTTTCCTTTGGAATTTTGGAATTATCTTGACCATCTAGTTAATTGGCTATCACAGTGGTTTTTCTTCCTGATACATGCATTCATTACATTGGAAAAAAAGAAATATACTATGTTGTCATTCTTCTCCTTCTCATGCCCTTTATTCAACATTGGCAATTTCATGCATGTTTAAAGAATTCTTTGCTAAACAAGTAACCATGGTGATTAGCATAATGCAAAGACATTATGATGGTATTCATGTAGACCTGGGATGTCTACATGAAAATGAAGCCTGCCATTGACTTTAGAAGAATGGATTGTATGGCAAACTGGTTCAGAGAAACAAGTTTTAGTTTTCCTACCATATAATTTAATAAAGACAATAGCTTATGTATGGATATTTGGCTAATCTTACAGAACACAATCCTACATTAATTGGCTTTCTACAATCTTTGATGTCAGCTGAGAGAAAATTTAGACTCTTGTATGAATTAGGGCCTCTGTCTAACTTGAAAATCAGCCTTTTTGAGATGAGAAATTAAATTACCCCAGGCAGTTTTGTTCCGAACCATTTTTCCCAGGAGCCCTGCGTGCCATTCCCAATTAATCCACTGGTGCTAGCAGATAAGCCCTCAGTGTTGGGAGCTCTTTGGGGAAATCCCAGTGTGCACCTCCAAGGGTTAAGAAAAACCAAATCACGGGTGGCAGGCAATATGTAATGTGTGACTTGCAGATGGGGCTCTTGGCTCTATGCCAAGGTTTATCCATGAATCTTTTATTGATATACTTTAGCTTTATTTGGAATACTGTTGGCACTATTAGCACTATCAAATTATTTTTTAAAAAACCATAGTGTTTGATTCTGAGCATTTAGAATAAGTTTAACTCACAAAGAAGTTCTAGGTAAAATGGAGTCTTGGCAGTTGTTTATTTTGAGTCTAAGAGAGTCCTACTGCTTTTAAAACCCTTGGTTTGTTTCGCTGATGCTTCTGAACCCCACTGTTTTTATTTGCTTTTAATTATGACCTATGACAGTATTATAGATAATGGTCTTTGGGCTTGGGTATTGTTATTGCACTGCTTATGATCAAGTTGTCCCTTCTGACACTGACATGCTCAGCGTTCCTGTGTAGATCTTTATAGTGGATTGTTGGGTTCTTGTAAGAGCTAGAATTTTGGGGGGGAGCTTAAACCAGAATTTGGAATGTTCTATGTCACTCTGCCTTTGTAGAGGAAATATCTGGAAACCATCAGTGAGAAACTGCTATTGCACGTTCTTAAAAGTTGATTTTTTTAAGTTAAATGGCGGACTTCTGCCAAGTATTAGAAGAATCTTTTAGAAGGTGGTAGCTTCAAATCGATACGTTGTTCCAAGCTGGACTTTTAAAGACACCCTTTTCCCTTGTTACCTTTTTATACACAAAAGCTAAGACTGAAAGTGGTAAGTGAACAGCAAAGCAAGTTTCTTTTCCTTTTATTTTGAAGCATTCAACTTTGTTAATCAGCTTTTGTCTGTGATTATTTTAATTAAGAAATTAAAATTATTATATTAACATTAGAAATAAAGGAAAATCAGATACAACCCTACCATCCTGTATAAAGGTCCTATACAATGGAACTATACTGTGTACCTCAAATATAATTTAATTTTCTAGTAGGCACTTTACAAAAGGTAAAAAGAGACAAATAAGATACATTTTAATATATATTTTATTTGGCCCAATATATCCAAAATAGGATTGTTGCATCTAATTAATATAAATTATTAATGAAATAATTTACATTGTTTTCATACTAAGTCTTCAAAGTCTGGTATTCTATACTTACAAAACCAAAACCAAATTCACTGCCATCGAGCCAGATCTGACTCATAGTGACTGCTCCTTGGGCTACTAAGGCAGTATCACTATGGAGGTAGACTGCCCAATCTTCCTCCTGAGGAGTGGCTGGTGGGTTTGAATTGCCAGCCTTCTGGTTAGCAGTCAAATGCCTTAGACACTACGCCACCAGAGCTCTCCAATTTGGACCAGACACATTCCAAGTTCTTCATAATCACATACAGCTACTATCCATAAGCACATATAACATCACATGGTTACAGTCTTAAGGTTTCCTCAGTTTATGTTTTTTTTTAAAATAATACAAGCTTTTTCATTTATACATGTTCACATTTTTTATTGGTACTTGGTATATATTTAGGTCATTTTTGAGTTTTCACTGCAGTGACTATCTTGGAGGAGCTCTGGTAATATAGTGCCTAAGGCACTTGACTGCTAACCAGAAGGCTGGTGGTTCAAACCCACCAGCCATTCCTCAGAAGGAAGATGGGGCAATCTACTTCCGTAATGATACTGCCTCGGCAACCCAAGGAGAGGTCGCTATGAGTTGGGTCTGACTTGATGGCACATAACAACAACACAACAACAGCTATCTTGGGGCTTTTGTCTTCTGTTGTTTCCTCAAGATCACATTTGCTGGAGTTGATCAGAGTATGTGAGCACGCTGCCAAATTGCTTTTGAGGATTGCCCTGATTTACGACATTGTCAGATGGTCTAATTCTAACAGCTCCACCGTAGCCTGGTGAACCTATTACCTTTGACCTCATTCCATGTCAAGATCAGATGCTGTTTACTTTTCTTTTTATAGGTCCCCTCTCTCTGTAATAGGAATGCATGCATATATAGAAAATGAGAAGATGAAGAAAGCTATATACCATTCAATTTAATCTTTTTAGAAAGTTGCTGTATTTTATATTATGGTTTTTCCATGACATTTTAAATGCAAGAAGTCATTGCACGTCTTAACTACAGGCAAATAAGAGTTGAGGTGATGCTATCACAAGGGTAGATTCACACAACCTTTTCTCCTAGGCTCATGCTTAAATTTGGGGCTTAGTTTTACATGTTTCATACCTTGGGGAAGTGCCTTCAGTAGTTGCTGAAATTCTGCTGTGTAAGAACTGTAGCACGAATTACCAGGTTAGTAGTAGCTATGCTTTTATTTTGTGCTTATATAATTCATGCTTATGTTTTTATTCATGAAAACTATAAATGTTAATAAAATAGCACATGATTGTTATTAACAATGTGTTTTCTTTCAATCATTGGGATAGAAGATAAAAATGTATAACAGGGAATAGTGATATCACCCAACTGTGCTGATTTATTGTGTAAGAAATCAGTGTTCTATAATGTTTCTTATATAGTAAGTTTCAAAATTTAGCCTTGCAGACAGTTTGAAATCCTGTCTACTGTGGTTATTAAGGAATATATTTTCATGTTTTTTCTTCAGTGTTTAATAATGACTAACTTTCACCATAATCCTGTATTATGAAGTGTTCCAATGACAGATTTGTCATGATGCTTTATTATTCTTACTTAAGTAGTGTATAATGAATGCTAATATGGAGATGTTAATTGCTGCTATTTTTAATTTATCTACGAAAGATCCTGAATATAAATTATATGCTAATCTTTGATCCCCCCCCTTCTAAAACCAGCACATTAAAGCAGAGGTGGAAAGTAAGAGCCGGCACACGGGTGACTTCTCTTATGAACGCCGGGAAACGTTGACTATCAGCTCCACAAGAGTTAATGATTCTGGAGTGTTCATGTGTTATGCCAATAATACTTTTGGATCAGCAAATGTCACAACAACCTTGAAAGTAGTAGGTAAATATCTCTATGAGAATGTATAAATTACTGGCAGTAGTGAAAAGAAATTACTAGGTAGTTTTCTTTTTACGTAAATGGAATGTTGAACAGATTCTTAGAATTTTATTATCACTGAATGAATGAATGGAAATTTTCTTTGTGGCCTCTTCCAACTACCACACAGAAGCAAATGGTACCATTTAGTAGAGGGAAGTGGAAAGATGTAACTGAAGTTGTCTGAACTTATAGTTCTCTCCTCCCCATCAAACAAAACATAAGTTGAGCTTTTTCAAAAATTTGAAACCCTGATAAAGGACTTGAGTTTGGAAATGGATATAGACTCTCTCTATTGAGGAACACAAATGTTGAGAGCCTGGAGTATTTCTCTGAATCTTCTGGCTGTTTCGCCATTCATTGGCTTTAGTTCATTTGCAGCAAGAAGGGCTGAATTGGGCTTCTCTCTACTACCCCTTCCATCTCATATTGTCCTCCATTCCTAAAGGTTGTAGCATAACCCTTCAGGAAGGAAGTCCACAGTGCCATGAGTCATTGGTTCTACTGCATATTAAATTGGAACATGATAATCATACCTGGTATGGACAATTGGTTTAACCTTGCCTTTGATACTCTAGAAATCTCATTTAATATTTGTTTTCCAAAGCATCTACTAAAAGAGAGCAGAATGCAGCAGGATTCTTGATATTTTTGATTTACTGAAAATAATAGTAATTTTTAAATTATACCCACCTTTGATACATTTTTGCCTTTTGAGCATCATTTTAATTTAATCTATTTTCCTGTCTTTTTAATGCAATCATATTCTTAGGGCTTGACTTTGATTAAATGCTTGGGGAGTGTTGAAATTCTTCATCATGAGCAATAATAAAATGGTGCAATATTTATTTTCATTTCTCTCTTCCCCAAATTTCTTCAATATATATGTAGCAGTGTTGGAGGTCTGTGATTTATCCCAGAATCATCTCATAATTTGGGGGTTTCTGTGTTTGTTGTAATGGAAAGAATCTCACCAGACTAAACACTTTACTTCCAATTATAGAGTCAGCACAGAAAGAGTACTCCTTGTCCCTAAACATGATTGTGAACCATTTATTAATTTGAATAGAAGGCTATGCTTTTAAAATATTAAACTCCGTAAGCGCTAATTTGCTAAATTGATTAGGGAGCATGTTGCTATATCAGCTTCAGGTCCAGAAAGCAATTAGTAAGGATGTTTTGAGCGTACTGTTGTATGTAATCGGAATTTTAAAATCCATTCATCAATTTCCAAGAATATTACTGTATAACTGGAAAGCCTTGTGGCAGTGAAATCTGAATCTGGTTTTGTATTGTTTTAGGAGTGGGTTGAGGTGGGACAAGAACAGGAAGAGACAAAGAGAAAAGTCATGGTCTAGGGGCTTGGGAGTAGGATTTGGATACAGCATGAGGTGTTGGAGAGAACAGGGCTTTGGGATCACCCTGACTTGGTTTTGAATTTGGGCTCTGCCACTTAGTTTTCTAATGTACCCTGTTTTAACTCTGACTGCATTGTCTCTTCGGAGAATCACAGCCTCTTAACTCCTAAGGCTGTGGAAAGGAGAAAAGGCAATAGATTGCATAAAAGTGCCTGGCATAGGGTGTGCATTTGATTAAATGTTAACACATCACCAATTTCTTAATGCAGAAGTGCTTGGGAAATCATACTTTATGCTATAACAACCCAGGTGGAGTTCTTTGATTCTCCTAATTTTTTCACTTCATGAATTTAAGCTCTGTAGGACATAAAACTATACTGAGCAAATTAGACTGTAGAAAACTCATGAGGGACATAAGTATTTTATGTGTGGTGATTGTGAAGGAAATCATTTCAATGCAAACATTATTGTCTGAAATATTTGAATATTTTGCATTGTTTAGTGTCTTTGAATTTATGACCTTGAGGACGTAAACATTTAAGGTACTATTCATATGAAACATTTATTGCCCAAACATTACCTAAATTAGCTTAAATAATGGCCAGGGGATATCATTTATGATTCGGATATTGAAACAAGACAATGACTTCCACTTCTCTCCAGTTTTAGTTTTCATGATTTCTCATTCTCACTTGAAAAATGTTTTAACTGGTGCAATGGACCAAGGATATGTGGGCTTTGTTTTTGATTCTGAACTTGTAAGAATGCAAAGAGCAGTAAAGACCTCATGTGAGACTTCACTGTATTTAACTAGATAGCAGCAAAGTTAATGATAATTTGAAATTTTATAACTAATATTTAAACATGGAACAGTAAAAGAAGAATAAAGTAAAACTGCCCTATAATTTCACTAACTTGATATAATCAATCACTTTTAGGACTTTGATATATTGCCTATATATTTGAATGTAATCGTTCAAATGATATGTATGATTTATCCTGTCTATACCTCTCAACTTAAAGTATGTAGAGGTTCTGGTGGATGGTACCATAGAACTAGACCAGACTTTGTTCCTCACAGTCTTGTGTTCAAATCTAGTCTCTGCCATTGGGCTATATGTGGTTTTCTCGGCCCTAATTTTTTCTTCTCTGAGTTAGAAGTTATAAGATTTATCCCTCAGTATAATAATAAAATGAAATGTTTGCTATAATTAGTTAATAAAATAATGTATGATAAAGTACTTAAGGCCATTTTGGGTACATAATAAGCATTCTATAAATCATGGCTCTAAATAATTAGGAGTTCTGGTGGCATAGTACCTAAGGCAATTGACTGCTAACCTGAAGGCTGATGGTTCAAACCCACCAGCCACTCCTCAGAAGGAAGGTTGGGCAATCTACTTCTGTAGAGAATACCGCCTCAGAAACCCAAAGACAGCTCACTGTGAGTCGGATCCAACTCAACTGCAGTGAGTTTGATTTTTTGGTTTATAAATAATGACATGGCATCAAGATAGGAGGGAGAATCATTAACAACCTGTGATATGCTGACGACCCAACTTTGCTTGCTGAAAGTGAGGATGACTTGAAGCACTTACTGACGAAGATTGAAGAATACAGTCTGCAGTATGGATTACACCTCAATATAAAGAAAACAAAAATCCTCACAACTGGACCTATAAGAGCATCACAATAAATGTAGAAAAGATTGAGGTTGTTAAAGACTTCACATTACTTGGTTCTACAATTGACGCCAATGGAAGCAGCAGTCAGGACATCAGATGACATATAGCACTGGGCAAGTTGGCTACAAAAGATCTCTTTTGAGTGCTGAGGAGCAAAGATGTCTCCTTGAGGACTAGGGTGTGTCTGACACAAGCCATGATATTTTCAATTGCCTCATATGCATGTGAGAGCTGGACAATGGATAAGGAAGACTGAAGAAGAGTTGATGCTTTTGAGTTGTGGTGCTGGTGAAGAATGTGGAAAGCACCATGGCCTGCTAAAAGAACTAACAGATCTGTACTGGAGGAAGTGGAGCTGGAAAGCTCCTTGGAAGCAAAAATGGCCAGACTTTGTCTCACCTACTTTAGTCATGTTATCAGAAGGGACCATTCCCTGGAGAACGATGTCATGCTTGTTAAGGTGGAGGGTCAATGAAAGAGAGGGGAAAGCCCTCAAGGAGATGGACTGACACAGTGGCTGTGGTGATGGGCTCAAGTATAGCAGGGATCACGGAGCTGGCATGGGACCGGGAGGTGTTTTGTTTTGCTGTGCATGGGGTCACTGTGAATTGAAGATGATTCGGTGGCACCTAACAACAACAACAGCAACAACAAATAATGACAATTTTATTTCTTATTCAAGTTCTTTTTTAACATATCATAACCATTTCTAAGGACTCTATGATATTCTACTGATTGACTATACTGTTATTGATTTAACTAGTTCTCCATTTTCTCATTTTTAAAATTATTATAACTGGTGTAAATAGTGGGAGCTCTGGTAGCATAGTGCCTAAGGCACTTGACTGGTAACCAGAAGCTTGGCAGTTCAAACCCACCAGCCATTCCTCAGAAGGAAGATTGGGCAATCTACTTCCGTAGAGATACCGCCTCAGAAACCAAAGGAGGGCTCGCTATGAGTTGGAGATGATTTGATAGTACATAACAACAACAGTGTAAATAGTACTTTTTTTTTTATGTAACTTGTCCGCCCCATTAAGATGAGTTCTCAAGTGGGAATTGCAAAGCTAAATTAAAGAATATGTGATTGAAAAAAAAAAATCTGTATTTCTGGAAGTTTTCTAAGAGTTGTGACAGTTTACAATCTAATTCAGTGTACTGCTTTTACCATACTTGGAAAACCACTGAGTTTACTTCACAGTACTCTTTTGCTATTTTTAATAATAAAAAGTGATGCCTTGTTTTAATTTAAGTCTAGTTTAGCTGAGCACTTTTCCATCTATATTTTCATTTCCTCTTTGTCCTGTTTTAATTTCAACACATAGGCATTCAAAGTGTTTGTGTATTTAAATTGTTTTTCTATAATTTTTTTTTCCTGTTGCTTCTAAATGTCTCTCCAGAGGTTTGATAGGAGTCATTTCTGTTGATTCATTAAAAATGTGATTTGATTATTAAGATGCTGTCTGATTCATCTGTGATGAGAAGATCTAAATTTATTTTTCTCTAAGTACTGAATGATGTTCTTTCAACATTTTTTATTGAACCTTAAGATTTTCTTTCCCTTTTATTGATTTGCGACACCTTTTTATCACAGATACAATTAATTACATTGGGTCTGAATATGGACTATTTAATCCAAATATTTTTTAACCTAATAAATATCAAGACTAAAGGAATTTTAAGAGGGCCATGAATCTTTAAGATAGTTGCTTAGAAAACAGAGATGGGAGACTAAGTATTCCAAGCATGTGTCCTTTTTAACCTTATGACAGTGATTTTGCAAGAACAAAATAAGATCTAAAATGGTCAGTTAAAATTCTCTTGCTTGTTATTGTCAATTAATGCTGAAAATTAGTCATTTAACTTTGTAATTCAAAGATGAGGTTGTGTTCTCTTTTATATATATATATATATAGTTTAAATGACTAACAATAAATTTAATGACCAGAAAACCTACATAGGTTAGGAATATATTCCCTCTATCATAACTTTTAGTTGTATGAATTTTCATATTCATTACTCTGTTTTCTGTCAACTATATAGATAGGGTTGTTGTGTACATCTTTCATTGACAATGGATGGCAATATTGTTGTTGTTGTTAGGTGCCACGTCTCCACTCCGACTCATGGCGACCATATGAACAACAGAATGAAACACTGCCTGGTCCTGCGCCATCCTCACAATCCTTGCTGTGCTTGAGCCCATCATTGCAGCCACTGTGTCACTCCATCTCATGGAGGGTCTTCCTCTTTTTTGTTGACCTTCTTCTTTACCAAGTGTGATATCCTTCTCCAGGGACCGATCCCTTCTGACAACATGCCCGAAGTAGCTAAAGCAAAGTCTGGCTATTCTCACTTCTAAAGGAGCATTTTGGCTGTACTTCTTACAGGACAGATTTGTTCATCCTTCTGGAAAGTCCATGGTATTTTCAGTATTCTTTGCCAATGCCCCAATTAGGATGCATCAGCTCTCATGTGATCTTCCTTATTATGATGAATTGTACTCCAATAAATTTGAAAATCTAGAAGAAATACCCAAATTTCTAGGAATATGATAGCTACCTAAATTAACACAAATAGAAGTGTTGCTGTTGCTACTGTTGCTGCTGTTGTTAGGTGTTGTCGAATAGGCTCTGACTCATAGCAGCCCTATGTGTGTTAGAATGAAACACTGCCTGGTCCTGCACCATCCTCACAGTATTTGCTGTGCTTGAGCCCATCATTGCAGCCACTCAGTCCATCTCGTTAAAGAGCTTCCTCTTTTTCCCTGACCGCCTACTTTGCCAAGCATGATATTCCTCTCTCAGGACCAGTCCCTTCAGACAACATTACCAAAGTACATAAGATAAAGGTTGTTCATTCTCGCTTCTAAGGAGCATTCTGGCTGTACTTACTCCAAAATAGAGTTGTTCCTTCTTCTGGCAGTCCTTGGTATTTTCAGTATTCTTTGCCAATACCACAACTCAAAGACATCAACTCTTCTCCAGTCTTCCTTATTCATTGTCCAGCTTTCACATGCATATGAGACAATTGAAAATACCATGACTTGGGTTAGGTGTACCTTAGTTTTCAAAGTGATGTCTTTCCTCTTTAACACTTTAAAGAGGTTGCAGCGGATTTTCCCAGTTCAATAACTTCTGATTTCTTGACTGCTGCTTCCATGGGCATTGATAGTGGATCCAAGAAAAATGAAATCCCTGACAACTTCAATCTTTTCTCTATTTATCAAGATGTTGTTTATTGGTCCAGCTGTGAAGATTTTTGTTTACTTTATGTTGAGGTGTAATCCATACTGAAGACCAGTCTTTGATCTTCATCGGTAAATGTTTCAAGTCATCTTCACTTTCAGCAAGAAAGATCATGTCATCTGCACATTGCAGGTTACTAATGAGTTTGCCACATTCTTCTGCATAGAGTGCAGCTTCTCGGATTATTTGCTCAGCATACAGATTGAATAAGTATAGTGAAAGGATACTACCCTGATGCCCACCTTTCCTGATTTTAAACCATTCAGAATCCCCCTTGTTCTGTTTGAACAACTGTCTCTTGGTCTATATATAAGTACCTCATCAGCACAATTAAGTGTTCTGGAATTCCCATTCTCCTAAATGTTATATATAATTTGTTATGATCCACACAAATGTCTTTACATAGTCAATAAAACACCAGTAAACATCTTTCTGGTATTCTTTGAGTTTAGCCAAGATCCATCTGATAACCCTTGTTGCATTGCTCTCTTCTGAATCTGGCTTGAATAGCTGGCAATTCCTTGTCAGAGTACTGCTGCAACCGTTTTTGAATTCTCTTCAGCAAAATTTTACTTGAGTGTGATATTAATGATAATGCTGGATAGTTTCTGCATTCCATTGGATTACCTTTCTTTGGAATTGCTTAGTTTGGGTGAAAATTTACAGAATGAGATTGTTTTCTTTGTTGGGTAGTTGTGACTACTTCTCTGTTTTATTCTGCTTTAATTAGATAAAGGATTCATTAATATCTCTCCCATGATGAATACTACAATATTTATAAATGATGGAGAAAATTTAGATTTAATTGTGGAATATGAAGCGTACCCCAAACCTGAGCACCAACAGTGGATATATATGAACAGAACCTCCACTGATAAATGGGAGGATTACCCCAAGTCTGAGAATGAAAGCAATATCAGGTAAGAAAAGGGTCTTACACTTTTTCTTTTCCATCCACTTGACTTAATGGGTAGTGCTCTGGGGGCACAGTGGTTAAAGCTTTTGGCTGCTAACCAAAAGGTCAGTGGTTTGAACCCACCAGCTGCTCTGCAGGAGAAAGATGAAGCAGTCTGCTTCCATAAAGATTCACAGCCTTGAAAACTCTATGGAGCAGCTTTGCCACTCCTCAGAAGGAAAGTTGGGCAATCTACTTCCATAGTGATGCTGCCTTGGAAACCCAAGGAGGGGTCGCTATGAGTCGGATCTGACTCGATGGTAGTGAGTTGGGTTATAGGGTTGCTATGAGTCAGAATTGACTCAATGGAACCGGGTTTGGGTTTTCTTTCTGTGCCTCTTTAAGTTATGAGAGGCCACCTGACAAAGGAGGAAATTTGGGGTTGTCCACTGTGTTCTCATCTCACTTCTTTCATTTTGATGCATGCTTAGAGCACAAAAAATGTCTATGCCTTAGTTTTCTCAGTTGTAAAATAGAGTTCATAACCACCTCTTTCTCACAGTTCTGAGGATAGTTTCAGAGCAGTTACTGGCATATACTAGGGATACAATGAATAATTCTCTTCAGAGAAACAGGAAAGTTGGTTTATTTAAATGATGAGAAAACTATGAATCTTTTAAGTAGCTTTGGGCCAGGTGATGAACTCAAGTGCTTCTACTTAAGTCATTTAATTTAATTTTCAAAACGTTTATAATAAAAACAGTAGCAACCACTTTACATACTCTGTGCTTTTTCTATCAGGCAGGTATTAAGAACCTCAGCTGTGTTAACTCAGTAATTTTAGTTCTCACACAGCCCTTGTGAGGTAAGCCTTCTTAATTTCCCTGTTTTTATAGAAGAGAAAATTGAGGCACAGACTAAGATCAAATGGCTGGTAAGGGACAGGGTGCCTGGATATAGATTGTATGTTTTTCCAGTTAAGAGGCAATTATAAGAATGTGCATAAGAGAAGATAGTGTCCAGGACTACAGACAAAGGTAGAGGGAAGAGTATGGATTTAGGAGGTGTTGAGGCCACCTCCTTAAGACTTGGTGGTTGAAAGTATGGAAGAGATGAGGAGGAGCTGAAGATTCCTCTTAGAAGTTATGGTCCCTTATACAACTATGAGATCAGAAGAACTAGATGGTGCCTGGCTACCAATGTCAACCACTCAGAGCGGGATCTATTGTAGGTGATCCTGAATAGAGAGGGAGAACAATGTGGAACAAAACTCAAAAGCATTTAGAGAAAAAAAAAGGGGGAGGGCAACCAGGTTTGCTGGTCTGATAGAGCCTGGTGGAACCACTGAGACTATGGCCCCTAGCTGCTCTTCAGGTCTAGAATTGAACCCACACCTGTGGCTTCCAGCCAAGCAAAAGACAGGCATAGGAGTTGAATATTTACCTGAGGTAGATACACTCCTTGGAGAGAACAATCATGGGAGAAAGAAGGGCTGTTTATGCACAGGGAGACAGCTTAGGAGGTAGGGGTGCATGGAGGGATGGACACAGGAAAGAGGTGACTATTGATAGGAGGAAGTGGGAGGGGAGCTGATGCATTGTGGTGAATTGTGGTCAATGTCATGAGACAAAGTGTATGTGAACTGCTGTATGGAAAGTGAATTTGCTCTGTAAATTTTCACCCAAATCACAATTAAAAAAAAAAAAGAAGAAGAAGAAGTCACGGTCCCTTAGTCATGTTGAATGTTGAGTGGTGGTGCCATTCACTGAGAGTATGAAGAGAAGGAAGAGGATCATCAGCTGCAAGTTTCTGAGGAAAGACTGCATTCAGCTTGGGCTTTGTTGAATTTGAGGTTGACCATGGAGCTCTAGTGGTGCAATGCCTAAGGCATTGGACTGCTAACCAGAAGGTTGGTGGTTCAAACCCATCAGCTGCTCTGTGGGAAGAAGATGGCCGCAATCTACTTCTGTAAAGATTTACAGCCTTGGAAACCCAATGAGGGTCGCTGTGAATAGGAATCGACTTGATGGCAGTGGGTTTGGTTTTGGTTTGGTGGGATCTCTCCAGTGGAGAAGTTCAGGTAAAATACGTTCCGTAGATACAGAGGTTGAGATAGGGATTCACATGCAAGTGATTTACTAAGGGAGTGTGGGCTCAGAGAGAAACCTGTCTGAGAACTTCCAATGTCAGTCACTCATTGGCTATGGGCTTGGGTGAGAGTATACTTCCAAGGGAGTCCATTCATCCAAGAGCAATCCTTGGGAGAAGATTGCAGGTGTGAGTCATTAGCAGTTGCATGAAAGCACATAGAGGATGGAGCACAAAATAGCTTCTGTATAGGAGAGTTAGCACAGAGGGTCCTGGACTAGAGGTGAGGATTTCAAAGCTGTAAGCAAACAGCAAATAGTTCAGTGAGAGAGAGCGTGGATTGCGCAGTGAGCAGTGAGAGGCCACTGCCTACGTTGTGTAGGTTGTATGGGTCATGTGTAGATTGGGGGTGCTCAGTAACCCACCCTGGGAGCTGTGCAGTGCTCAGTCTACACAGCCATATGGTGGCCCTGGGGAAAAACAGAAACTCAAATAACAAATACTGCAAAGGAGACTGAGAAGTCAAGGGGCTAGGAGGAGAACCTGGCTTGTGGTTTCACAGAAACCAAGAAAGAAAGTGCTGCAAGAAAGAAGGTGTGGGCAACAATACTGATGTTGCTGAGAGAACTCTGAAGAGAGTCTGCATGGGGACAGATGATATGTAGAGGCCTGCTGGGCTGGGGGTCTACCAGGTGGGTGTTATTAGAGGGAGTAGGACAGGGGAGGTCAGGACACTGGTCAGAGGGAGGTTTAGTAAAAGACCACAGGCAAAGAAGGAAGTAGCCATGAGGGTATCCAGGGCGGGAGGGAGAGGCCACAGTCCTTATGCTTAGATAGCTTTGCTCACTCTATTTCACACAACAGGCCTTTGTCCCAGTTAAAAAAACAATATGTAAATACATAAGTATAAATATATAAATACATGTGTATGTGTGTGTGTGTAGTATATGTTTATGTGGATTTTAAGGTGGCACAGTGGTTAAGTGCTTGGCTGCTAACTGAAAGGTGGGCTGTTCGAATCCACCAGCTGCTCCAGGGGAGAAAAATGCACCAGTCTTCTTCCATAGAGGCAACAGCCTTCGAAATCCTGTGTAACAGTTCTACGCTGTCCTATTGGGTCACTATGAGTCAGAACTAACTCAATGGCAATGGGTTTGGTTTGGTGGGTTTAATGTGTGTTTTAATTAAATAAGTCATATTTTTTCCTCAAAATAGGCATTTATTTCTAGATAGTGAAAAAGACATGCATTCTGAGGCAGGCCACCCGTGGGTGATTGATTTATTGTTCTTTCTTTGTAGATACGTAAGTGAACTTCATCTAACCAGATTAAAAGGGACCGAAGGAGGCATTTACACATTTCTCGTGTCCAATTCTGATGCCAACTCTTCCATAACATTTAATGTTTACGTGAATAGTAAGTAAAATGAATGGTTCCTTATCTTATTTTTTAATATTTTGATTGTAGCTTGTGTTCGTAACGCTGCAGAACCGAGTGACATTGTGTACTATGTAAATAATGTTTCATGATAATTTTGACCTTAACAAAGACCTCGTGGTTTGGTGGTTAGATGAGCATGTAAGAAAAGCAATTCCTTCTCCTAAATTTCACTGACCGTATGACCTTGTAGAAGTCGCTTAAGTTCTGGGTGCTGACTTTGAAGTAAACAATGTTCAAAATAACATCAAAGTCCAAAGTAACAGTTGTTGGAGGGAAAATGTATTATTCTTATTGATTGCTGGAATGGGGAACTGGAGATTGAATAGGAGCTGGATTATAGCTTTAGGTGAGAAAGAGCTGCTGTTGAGCTTTGGCATGATTTCTTTGTTACAGTGCTTTCTCTTTTGGGGCTGTGATATTATTTGTGTTTAGATTGGTCTCCCACTAAGATTCCTGCAGTATTGATCCAGCTCAACAGGCCACTACACAGAGTACCAGTAGGTGCTATGGTGGCAGGTGTTTTAGGGTGGGAGGATGGCTCTAGACACACGACCCTGAACAGCCCTGGGTCTTGCCCTGCTACAGCCCTCTATCCCACTGCTTACAAGGTCCTTGAGAAATGCCTCTGTTCAGAGGTTGAAGCCAAGGGGGTACAATCTCCAGCTGGAGCTTTTGCCAAATACAGGGCTTCTGCCTGGCTCTCCTCTGGGTCCTGCCTGCATTTCCAAGGAAGGGCGGGCAGGCGCCTACCACACCACACCAGCCAGAGGATGGAGAGGCCTCCAAGATGTGGAATTCCAAGGGAACGGCTCAATATAGGACAATTGAAATTAGCCATCCTGGGTGTATGGAAGTATGGAGACCGCCTGGAACATCTAGAAACCAATTTAGGAACCAAGCTGTACTTTGTGTGTGTTAGAGACTGGAGATTGGAAGGACTATGGAAGCACAAAGCATGGGAGCCAATTCCATGCTCTCAAGGGACATTCCCTGCTGTATAAACTGATTTTACATAATGATCTCATTTGATATTGCAGCTGAGCAGGTGTGGTGGGGTGTGTAGTGTGATTCATTTATAAATGAAGAAAAAGAGCAGCTAGTAAGTGCTTCTGTGGATGAGGTTTTGATTTCCTCGTCTAGAGTCTTTTAACTCTCCCGGCATTTCTACAACTGTGATTCCTAAATTAGATGTTAATATTTGTTTAGATAAACAAGGGCATGGCCATGTAAGCATGTCCTTTTATTACAGGCCTCCTCAGAATCTTTTAATGTCCTGATGGGTACTGTGCCTTCCCAGGAGGGGCCCAGGAGATGGAGTATATATATCCCAACTTGTTCGACCGCTGAACTCTCTTTTTCCAATGGACACATTAATATCTCTGTTCCTTGGAATGGTTTTGATTATATGGTATCTCATTGGCTCTGATTTCAGTGACCTGTGGATTAATTCATATGTAAATCAGAGGAGCTTAGTCTGTTAGACATGGGCAGAATTATCTGCTTTTGAGAAATCTTTAAGTGACTTGAGATAACTTGGTTAAATCAATATCCTTACAAGCATAATAAACATACTGTTTATATCAAAGTTTATTTTGGATACTTTAGTGTAGTGTTTCTCAAACTATCTATGGGGAACCCCGCCTCCAGCTTTGTTTTTTAATTTCCAATTCACTGTGGATCAATTGCTATTGGTTTCGGGCTAGTCACTTCTCACGCCTGGTGACCCTATGTCTGTCAGAGTAGAATTGTACTCCATACGGTTTTCAGGGTTATGCCATCTCAGAAGTGGATCACCAGGCCTGTCTCCCAAGATGCCTCTGGGTGGGTTTGAACAGGCAAACTTTTGGCTAATAGTTGAATGTGTAACCATGTACACCCCCCCAGGAACAATACCTTTTGTAAAATAAAGTGAAAACAAATTGCTAGAAAAAGAGAGTTCAGTGGTCAAACAAGTTTGGGATGTACACTCCATTCCCTGGCTCCTTTCTGGGGAGGCGTAATATACATCAGCATTTGACGCTTTTGAGAAGCTGTGTAATAATGAGACATGTTTGACAGCCATGCTTCTGTTCATGAAAAAGAACAGCTAGATAAAATATAAGCCTGGAGTTTTATTATTATTAGACTCAACAGACATAAAATTACTCTGTCACATTGTTCCTCGTTTCTTTCTAAATGTTTATTCTTGATTTCTACGTACTTATTTCCTGTAGACTTGTCACAGCAAATCATAGACATAACCATTCCACAGAAAATACTTTTTTTTTGAGAAACTCAGCTGAAGGGAATTTTGTAAGATCAGGCGCCCTGTGTCCATGGGTGGTGCAAACAGTTAACGCATTTGGCTGCTAACTGGAAGGTTAGAGTCTCCAGTCACTCAGAGACACCTCAGAAGAAAAGCCTGGTGACCTATTTCTGAAACATTAGCCATTGAAACCTGTGGAGCACAGTCCTGTGCTTGAGGCCTCCATGAGTGGAACTCAACTGTTTGTAGATGTCTGTGTCTCTCTTTCTTCTGTTGCTTCAAGGCACTAGGGGCATTTAGATGCTTTGGTGGTATAGTGGTTGAGACATTTGGCTGCTAACCAAAAGGTCAGTGGTTTGAACCCACCAGCCGCTCCATGGTAGAAAGATGAGGCAGTCTGCTTCCATAACGACTTACAGCCTCAGAAACCCAATGAGGGTCACTGTGAGTCGGAATCGAATTGATGACAGTGAATTTGTTTTTTGGTTTGGTCCCTTTGACTGGTGTCACTTGAGGAATACGAGGGGATGGAACTATGCCAGGAGACACTGTCAGAGGGGAACACCATAATGTCTATAACATTTTTATGAAGTATTTCAGCAAAAAAATTTTTTTTTATATTAAAAAAATCCCTATATTTATAACAACAAAAACATTTTCCATAAGCCCAGCTTATATATGTCAGTATACCTACATGGCTAAAACTCCATGATCATTTACTTTTTGAACCTTCTATTATTGGGTTGTGGTCAGAGCTGTCATTATTACTCACTGATGCTTCAAATCACATGGTTTCATCCACATGTACTACAAGCATGCACTACTGTTTTCTTTGCTCCCAGTGTTTTTACTGTTGCTGATTTTGCCACATTTTCTGGTATGTTAGCTGCAAATTGTGATAATTAGTATTTGTTAACTTATATCAGTAACTTTTTTGAGTATAAAGTAATAATTAAAGGAAAAGAAGGAGAAAAATTAAGAAAGGGTTCTGCTCAGTTACTAATAATGTTGTAACTAATAAAGTTGTAACTCAATGTAGAAAGATTTTATAAAACAATTTGTTGTTAGTATTCATATACAGTTCTCTGTTGTTATCTATGGGGAATTGGTTCCAGGATCTCCCACAACCAAAATCCTGGATGCTCAAGACTCTTATATAAAATAGCATAGCATTTGCATGCAACATATGCATGTTCTCCCGTAGACTTTAAATCATCTTTAGATTACTTATAAAACCTAATAAAATGTATGACACCCAACCCACTGCCATTGAGTCCATTCCAACTCACAGCAATCTCATAGCACAGAGTAGAACTGCCCCATAGGGTTTCCAAGGCTATAAATCTTTATGGAAGCAGACTGCCACATCTTTCTCTTGTGGAGTTGCTGATGGGTTTAAACCCGCAGACCTTTTGGTTAGTAACGGAATACTTTAACCACTGCACCACCAGAGCTCCTAATACAATGTAAATGCTATATAAATAGCACTTTTCTTGCCCTCCCTCTTAGCCTTTGAGGGGTTGCTTTGACCACTTAGCTGATTTTAGGAGCCATTTTTTTTCCCCCCACAGAAAAAGGGTGTACACAACAAAAGAAGTGAACAAACAAGACACAGAGCAAACAGTGCTCCAACAGTGAGTGCTGGGGAGAGCCTGAGGGTCTGTAAAAGGGGAAGAGGCTACAGCAGAGTGTGCCTATACATCCCTTCATTCATGTGGGTTTAGCTTAGTGCTCGGCACAAGGCAAATTCAAGTTTTGCTTTTTGGAACATCCAGAATTTTTTTTTTTTTAATAAATATTTTCGATCCTTTGTTGGTTGAATCAGTGGATGCAAACCCACAGATAGAGAGGGCCAGGTGTAACCTAAGAAATATTACATATTACATGGAAGCAATTTATAACTTTATCTATAACGTATTATTCTTTGATTAAAATTGATAATAAACATTGGTGATGATTCTGTATGTTCTGGAATGGGAGATGGTTCATTGAGGGGGCAGGGTGACAACATGAGTTACCACACTGAGTGACACTGGTTTCTTTCCCCCTTTTTCATGCTTCCATTAACCAATGTGTGGTCTGCCAGTTGGTCATGAGTCATTGACTTCAGAAAGTCTCAAAAATAACCTGACTTTTCTCTAAGAGGCATAATTGCTACCGTTTTACTTACCAGTCTAATTGACCATTGGGCAGGATCAGTAGCCATATTCCTGCTTCATGATGCTGGGAATACAAATGAGGATAATGTAGTTCCTGACCTGTTAGGTAGTCCCTGGGCGGTGAAATCAGTTAATGTGAACACAAAGTTTGACAGTTGTAGTCCTTGATTTAATTCTGAAAAATAAGCATTGAAAACTGGAGCACAGTTCTCCTTTGACACATGAGGGGTCGTCATGAATTGGAGTCACTTATGTGGCAACTTGTTCTTTGTCTTTTTTAAGTGGAACTCTTCAGAAAGTTTTTTTGTAGACCAGTAGTCATCAGTTTGCCGCAAACACTACACTAACTAAAGACATTTCTTTCCTTTACCTAACACCTTAGATTCTTGATCACCAAATGGTATGACAGAAATAGTATTTTTGGGTGAAAATGAAAACTTCCACCTCTTGTGAAGTATGTTATATGAGTGTTCCTTACTCATTTTCATAATTGTGCAGAAAAACGATTAACACATGTTGTTGTTGTTGTTAGGTGCCATGGAATCAATTCCAACTCATAGCGACTCTATGTACAAAAACAAAACACTGCCCAGTCCTGCACCGTTTTCACATTCCTTGCTGTGCTTGAGTCTATCATTGCAGCCATTGTGGCCAATCCATCTTGTTGAGGGTCTTCCCCTTTTTTTCTGACCCTCTACTTTACCAACCATGGCATCCTTCTCCAGCGAATGGTCCATTCTGACCATGTGACCAAAGTAGATGAGACAAAGTCTGGCCATTCTCGCTTCTAAGGGGCATTCCAGCTGCAGCTCATTACACACAGATAGCTAATTTATTGATTCGTTGGGGTTTTTTTAATTGGGGAAAAAAAGTTAATGAGGATTTCTATGTTAAATTTTAATATCAGAAGTTAAAAGTAGTTTTAAAAATTAAAACTTAGAGTGGTTGTGTCCATTTTGGTACATCATCTTAGCCAACCCAAATACATATATGAGGATTGACTGTGTGGTTAATTCTGTAAGTAAGCTTAGCCTCAAGCATGAAAAGAAATTGTGTACTTCAGAAATTAGAATGGATGAAAATCAGAATAATAAATGTGTAAGGAACTCTGGTGGCATAATGCATAAGGCATTTGACCGTTAGCCAGAAAGTTGGCAGTTCAAACCCACCAGCCACTCTGCAGAGGAAAGACTGGGTAATCTACTTCCATAAAGATTTACTGCCTTGGAAACCCACTGAGGGTTTTTATGACTCAGAATTGACTCGATTCCACTTCAGGAATTAGAATGGATAAAAATCAGAATAATAGATGTATAGTGTTAGTGCAGAAACTTGGCACTTTTACTCAGCGACACTGGTTTATTAGTATTTAATAGATTCAGCTGTGAGAAATCTTTGTGGAATCCCTGATTTTGAATGGTTAAATGTTTGGTGGCTGAAAAATCTGTTTTGAGAATCTCACATTGTAGATTTATTGAGTACAGTGGGAGAGTATGTTTCTGTGTATGGTTTAATAAGTTATGTGGGAGGCTTTTTAAGCATATTGTGTTCTGACAATTTATGTTAAGAATGAATTACATATGTGACATGTTAGGTTTGAAATGTGTTTATTGTTTTTAATCTCTCCAACCAAGCCATAGGAAGGAAGCCTTGTGGCACAGTGGTTGAGTGCTTGTCTGCTAACTAAAAGGTCAGCATTTTGAATCTGTTAGCTGCTCTGTGGGAGAAAAATATGGCTGTTGGCTTCCATAAAGATTTATAGCATTGGAAACCCTATAGTTCTACTTTGTCCTATGAGTGGAAATCAATGCAACAGACATTTTTTTTTTTAAAGGCATGATTTACATGGATACTGTTACATTGTCTCAGTGACATTCAAAGGTTTATAATGGCCAAGAGCCATAACTTGTTTGCCATCTTTGAATAAAATTTCCAGTGGAAAATGATGGGAGTTCTTAATAAAAATCAAATAAAATAGAAATGAGTGATTCTTTGCATTGAATTAGCATTTATAATTATTACTCTTGGAATTTTTTTATCTAAGATATGCACAGAAATCAGATATTTAGTTCAAAAAATTTGATATCCTTTGTTGAAAATGATCTGTTTCCCTTGCACATCAAAATTGGGAGTATGATATAGTTCTTAAAAGTATAGAACTTTTCCCCAAAGTGCTTTCTTAATACTTCGCCTTCCAGAACTCCTGGAGATAATAGAAAAATGACATCACTAAGATTCTGTAGGTAGCCTGTGTTACTTGTTGAGAAATATATGCTTTCTGTTTACAGTAAATGTTACTTAGTAGGATTTTAGGCAGATCCAGGGCAAATAAAAAGTCATTGTGCATTTTAACCCTAATTTATCCACTTGTTTCTCTTTTCCTCACCCAATAACTCTTGAATTAATGTCAAATTTTTAGTGGACTTAAATGATAATCAGTAAAGTAAATATTTTAGAAGCTTATTTTGACTTATAGCTTCAAATATTCCATGTGACTCCTGAAATAATTTTCATAATTATGAAGAGAAATGATTATAATAAATCATTTTCCAGTCGTCTTGAAGGATTTTGTTGTTGTTGTTGTTGTTATGTGCCGTCGAGTCAGACCCAACTCAAAGCAACCCCTCCTTGGGTTTCTGAGGCAGTATCACTATGGAAGTAGATTACCCCATCTTCCTTCCAAGGAGTGGCTGGTGGGTTTGAACCGCTAGCCTTCTGCTTAGCAGTCAGGTGCCTTAGGCATTACACTACCAGAGCTCCCTGAATGATTTTGAAGAAGTCCAGTAACCTTAAAATGATTCTTCCAAACATTGTCTGAAAGCATGTAACAGTATGTGTTACAACTTGTGATCATAAATAGGTCTCTCTCCAGTCGTAAAGGTATATCCTTTAATGTCACACTGGGCCTGTTTGAGAGTGCTGTGTAGAACTCAAATGGTGGTGACAAGGAAGAGGCAGAAGGAAGGAGGCATTAAAAACCAGCTAGCTTTTTCATCACTGGCCTACGTCAGTTCCACCTCATGGAGACTCCATATGTGTCAGAGTAGAATTGGGCTCCTTAGGGTATTCAGCGCTGATTTTCTGGAAGTGGATCAGCAGGCCTTTCTTCCAAGGCACCTTTGAGTGGACTCAAACTGCCGGTCTTTCAGTTAGCAGTTAAGTACTTAACTGTTCATACCACCAGGAACTCTCCAGGCTTACACAGGGCACATTTAATGTTAAGCTAGATTAGATACTGAAATGACTGCTGTGAACTGTACCAAATTAACTTTCAGAGTCACCAATTTTACTGTTTATGGCAAAGTGTTAACAGAGGCTTGAGAAACAATTTAAGGAAACACTAAATAATGTATTATTTCTAAATCACTGCATCAGAAAATTAACATCCTGTCTGCTATTAGCAATTATTTATAGAATATACAGTATACTGAAATAAGCCAAAGTAATAAATCACCCAGAATGAGGCCTTTTGATGAAAAAATTTCCCTTTGACCACATTTTAAAGTCTGGGCTACCTTTATGTAGTTTTGGTTGTAGTTAAATTTAGCGCTATGGGTGGCTAAACCGATTTTCGGGGGAAGCCACTCTAACTGCAGCCTCCTGCAAGCAAGGCACAGGGACAGCCTTGCATCTGCTACAGGTGACGGTAGACCTGCCAAGTCGGCAGTGTAGGTGACTTCAGACTGCCCCAGCCACCTGGGTCACCCACCTGGCTGGACACCTCAGAGCCTAGGTTTCCCCAGCTGGATTCCCTAGCTCACTCTGGGCTTGCTCTCAATGTATTAGCCTTCTATTTCCATTTTTAAAAGGTGGTAGGACTCTCCGATCAAACACTTGGGTATGCAAACCATACCTGTCTTAAGGGGAAAAAAAAAGAAATTAAGACCTGATGCTAACACACTTTATTGATTTTGCTTGAGAGGCTTTGCTTTTCCAGTGTTTTCTTTTCTTTTCTTTTTTTTTTTTGCATAGTAGGTGGATTCTAGTGGACTTACTTGTATATTAAATTATTGGGGTTCTTGAGCATGAAATAAAACCAGTGCTGAATGAGATTTTTTCTGCTTTATTTCCTTGCTTCTGAGAGTTTGCTACCATGATAGCCAGAATATGACTTAGTTTGTGCAAGGATTTGTCTGCTGTTAGCTGGTGGCACAGTGCCTAAGACATTTGACTGCTAACCAGAAGCTTGGCGGTTCAAACCTACCAGCTGCTCCATGAAAGAAAGATGGGGCGGGCAGTCTACTTCCATAAAGATTTACCACCTCAGAAACCCAATGGGGGTCACTATTAGTCAGAATTGACTTGATGGCAGTGAGTTTGGTATTTCTTTGTTGTTATTTGTAGTCAAATTGATTCCGACTCATGGCAATCCCATGTATGCAGAGTAGAACTGCTTCATAGGGTTTTCAATGCAGACTGCCAGTGTGGTGGTTAAGTTTGTGTGTCAACTTGGCTAGGCCTGGTTGAGTGGCTGGGCAGCTGGATGTAGTATTATCCATGATGAGACTGGTATCAACTCCATGGTGGAATCTACTGGGAGCAGCTGAGTAGCTGCCTTTGGGTATGTGGTCTGCTTCCTGTATATAAGAAGCAGCTTTGAGAACAGTCTCCAGTTTATGGCATACATGAACCCTGCATGTAGCCATTTCATTGTTCAGCAGCCTGCCATGCTCTGTCGACCTTGGGACTTTCCATGGACTTGAATTAACAGCCTGCCGTGTTATTTGGTAACATCGGGACTGTGCCATTTTATTTGTTGACCTTGGACTTGTTAGCCTCCGCAGCCAGTATCTGTCTGAGTGAAAAGATGCCTCTAGCTTCTGTAGGCCAGGAGCAAGAGGCAGAGCGGAAGCCCAAGGTCGAGAGACTTTTCACCCAGCCCTAGAGCCTGGCACTTGGAACTCGGACTTCTAGCCTCCTAAACTGTAAGAGAATAAGCTCCTGTTTGTTCAAGCCATCCTATTTGTTCCTGTCAGAGCGGCACTAGGGAACCAGAACTAGGGAACCAGTCCTTATTTCTGAGGATCTCTGGGTGTGTTTGAAATGCCGATCTTTTGGTTAGTAGTTCATCACCTTTAAATTAAAACAATTCTTGGAAAAGTGTTAGGGGAAAGGTAGAAAAACTAGAAAATGTAAATATGCAAAATTAAAAATCAAGTAAGTTTTAATTTCATCTTTTAAAGTTTATTTATATTTTGTAGGTTATGATTCGTAATATATTCCTTATTGTAAATTCTTCCAGACCATTTTTTAAAAGTTTTTTTTTAACTACAAAAATGAAATCACTTTGCTTTGTCACCTGGGGTGCTGGTGGTGAACAACGAGTGCATTGTGAGCATCTTTTCTATGTCATAAAATACTCTTCTACAGTATCATTTTATGTCTCGTTTCATAGATATTTCATAATTTCTTTAATGCTTGATGCAGTTTTGAGACACCATGTAGTTTGGGATGAGAGGCTAAATCATGTGACTGAGTTTTAAAAGAAACATATCAAACAGTTTAAAGTTTATAATTATCTGGTTTAATCTCAAATGAGTGACCTTGCTTAGTGCCTGGAAGGTAATATTATAATCTGTCCTTGTCTTTCATCCCCCTGCATCTTGAACAAATACCATGAGAGGTGCCCGGTGCTGGTTTCTTAGGACAGTTCTCAATTAAGGAATATTTTTCTGATCTTAGTGAGGTAACTGATCTATGTAAAAATAGTTGCTTGTCTTTTTACATTATCTTTTTATAGGTAATGTGTGTTCATTTAGGGAACATTGGTGGCACAGAAGTTAAAGCACTTGACCACTAACTGAAAGGTTGGCAGTTTGAATGAATCAGCCTCTCCATAGGAGAAAAATGGAGCAGTCTGCTTTCATCAAGGTTTATAGCCTTGGAAACCCTGTGGGGGCAGTTCTACTCTGTCCTCTGGGTTAGGTCTCTATGAATCAGAATCAACTCAATGACAGTGGGTTTGGTTTGGTTTTGGGATGTGTTCATTTGCTGTATCTGACAATGTCTGAATTCTGTTTTTATTTTCTCTTCCTGATGTGAAATGAGTTTTTGTTCTCAGATTGCTTGGGAGTTAAGGGTATTGTTTTGATATGACACTTTAATATCTCTCTCTCCTTTTAGAAAGGCTCTCTGTGTCTAAGAGGATTGTGATTGATATTTGAATTGGAAACAAAAAATATTGTGGCAAGCTTCTTTTAAAGGAGGCCTTGCTGATCTTCTGTTCTGAAAACATTTAGAGCTGTGACTCTGAATTAGTCTCATTCTTTCCCCTCATGTGTAATACTTTTTCTTCCTATCTCATAAGAAAGCTTGCCAAGTGGGGTGTGTCACTATTTTGGGGAATATGTTTAATGCTGAGAACAAAGTGGCCTGTGTGGGTCATTTTGGCCAAACGTTGCCCTTGTTTGTCTGGTCTGGCCTTCATTTTATGTTTATGTGGAAAAGCAGGGTTAGATATTTAGCCATATAAACTTTGGCTAGAATTGACCCCAAACTCTTGACATACATTTCTACAGATGGCCTTTGATGCTTGTGGAGCTTCTTCTCTATGGAAATTTCCATTTCAGCTGGTTGTCAAGTTGATAACGACTCATAGTGACCTTACCTGTATTAGAGTACAACCGTGTTCCGTAGGGTTTTCGGTGGCTGGTTTTTCAGAAGTAGATTGTCTGGCCTTTGCCAGGTGCTTCTGAGTGGAATCAAACCTCCAGCCTTTTGGTTAACAGCTGAATACCTCAAATATTTGCATCACCCAGGGACTCCTACATCAAGTTAGGCTCTTTCATTACACATTACACACATTCATCAGAAAGATGTCCACTTGTGTTTATTGACTATGCAAAAGCATTTGATTGTGTGGATCATAACAAATTGTGGATAACAATGAGAAGAATGGGAATCCCAGAACACTTTACTTATACTCATGAGGAACTTATACGTAGATCTGGAGGCTGTCATTCGGACAGAACAAGAGGATACTGTGTGGTTTAAAATCAGGAAGGGAGTGCGTCAGGGTTGTATCTTTTCACCGCTACCTATTCAATCTGTATGCTGAGCAAGTAATCTGAGATCATTATAATCTATATGAAGAAGAACATGGCATCAGGATTGGAGGAAGGCTCATTAACAATCTATGATACACTGATGACACAACTTTGCTTGCTGAAGGTGAGGATGACTTGAAGAACTTACCGATGAAGACTGAAGATTGAAGAATACAGTCTGCAGTATGGATTACATCTCAATATAAAGAAAACAAAAATTGTCACAACTGGACCTATAAGCAGCATCATGATAAATGGAGAAAAGATTAAAGTTGCCAAAGACTTCACATTGCTTAGTTCTACGATTGACGTCAATAGAAGTAGCAGTCAGAACATCAGACGACGTATAGCACTGGGCAAATTGGCTGCAAAGGACCTTTTTCAAGTGTGGAAGAGC
>NW_006921740.1:2601808-2603358 GCF_000298275.1 Orycteropus afer afer
TCAAGTATAGCAAGGATCGTGGAGTTGACATGGGACTGGGCAGTGTTTTGTTCTGCTGTGCACAGGGTCACAATGAGTTGGAGACAACTTGATGGCACCTAACAACAACAACAGCGTACATTCATCCACTCATGTATATAAATGCAGCGCAATGCATAGCGACTCCTTCTTGGGTTTCCGAGGTGGTATCACTAGGAATGTAGATTGTCCAACCTTCCTTCTGAGGAGTGGTTGGTGGGTTTGAGTGACCAGCCTTCTGGTTAGCAGTCAAGTGCATCAGGCACTATGCTACCAGAGCTCCTAAATGCATATAAGGTCACCTATAATTTGTTGGCAATTTAAAGATGTCTAAATTAGGTACAGAATTATTCTGCGAGCATTGTATCAGTACTCTTTTGCTCCACTTCCCAATTATGTGGAAAATGAATTCACTACTTTTACAAAGTAGGAAAATAACATTTTATCACAAGCCTGCACTCCTTGGCAGTGAAGAGAGTGGCATTGCAATGTGTGTAGAGACCCCCTCCCAGTGCCTGGCTCAGCAGAGCTGTGGGGCTAGTGTAAATTGAACGCAGTGATTCTGGCTGAGGACGGCTTTCTCCAAGGAGTTATATTGCTTTTCAACTTAACCTAGGGGTTAGGAGATCTTTTTTGGTGACTGTTTAGAACAGGGCTTGGCAAACTATAGCTTGTGGGCCAAAACCCACCTGCAGTCTGTTTTGTATGACCCACAAGCTAAGAATGTTTTTTAAATATTTTCTGACAGTTAAAAAAATATCTAAAGGAGAATATTTCATGATACATGAAAATAAAATGAAATTCATGCATACATAAATTCCCATGTATATAATTTTTTTGTTTTCCCTGTAAACAAAATTTATAATAAGGTAGTGTTAGGAGGTTAGGTGTTTCCAGGAAGTGCAGCAAATGCTGGACAGATTTGCCAAGGTTTTTGAGTCAATCTCTTTGATGCCAATGAGAACATTGGATTCTGGTTTGACAAGCCAACACATTTGGGGGCCATGCTGGATCCATGAATTACCCACTTAGGAGCTGTCTTGCTGGAGGAATAGGGAAACTACATCAAAGGCAAGTCTGGGTGTGTATTAGTTATCTATATCCTTGTAACAAATTACTCCAAAATTTAGCAGGTTAAAACAACATACTGTGTCTCAGGGTCAGAAATCTGGAAGTAACTTAGCAAGGTATTCCTGGGTCAGGGCAGAGGCTCTTCTGAGGATATAGTCAAGGAGTTAGGGTAGGGCCAGAATCATCAGAAGGCTTGAATATGAGCTACCTACTGAGGTAGCTACTCACATAGCTGGAGGATGTGTCAGTTATAAATAAAGTTTGGTTGGAAAAAAGCTGCACCCATTTACTTACATAATGTCTGTTACTGCACTGGGGATCACAATACCGTCGAATAGTTGCAACACATACCACATAGCCCACAAAACCTAAAATATTTACTGTGTCTGGCCCTTTACAATAAAAGTTTGCAGATCCCTATTATAGAACATTTCCTCATTAGGAGAAAGATTTTTTTTTTT
>NW_006921740.1:2605028-2630684 GCF_000298275.1 Orycteropus afer afer
TATTTTTATCTCAACAGGAAATACATAACTTATACACCTCTTATGCTTATCTCAACTTTCAACTTGGGAGGAATTAGGGAATTTGTCATTGGGTGTACTGCTTATTGCAGACTATCTGACAAAACCACAGCTCAGATTTAACTTGGAGAATTGCAGAGAGCTGATGTATCTTTAAAAGCAAAATGTATATTTAATGCCTTACACCCGTGCTTACACCCGTGCATTGAGGCACTTAAAAAATGCAGATGAGCTCAGATTTTCATTTTTAGGAATCAGATTTATACCTAGCTCATTCTTTATGCATTAAATATTTTCTTAGTGCAATTTTCCATATACAGCCCAAACTGTGCTTAGTGGAATTTAGCTTTTCAGAATGAGGTCTCTCATCATCGGCATCAGGGTTGGGACTGAGACTAGGATGCAAAATTTAAGGAGGCACTCACTAGCAGGAGCCAACTCTGTATTAACAAGGCCTCGAGGATGAGTGTTTTCTTAAATTTTATGCCCTTTTTAAATCAGGTGCTTGTCTGGAGCCCTGGTGGGCTGCTAACCACGGTAGAAAGAGTTGGCAGCCTGCTTCCATAACAATTACAGCTTTGGAAACCTTGTGGGGCAGTTCTACTCTGTCTAGGGTCTCTCTGAGTCGTACTTACTGACAATGGGTAGGTGCTTCTCTGGTAGTCCATTCTCTGGGTGGTGCAGATGGGTAAGTGCATTGACCATCAGCAAAAGGTTGGCAGTTTGAGCCCACCTATAGGTGCCTCAGAAGGTAGACTTGGTGATCTCCAAAAGGTCACAGGCTTGAAAATACCATGGAGCAGTTCTCTGCACACACGGGGTCACCATGAGTCAGAATCAACCTGACAGGAGCTAACGATAGCAGGTGCTTCTCTTGCCTCACACTAAACCTGGCCCTGATCAGGGTCCCTTGGAAGGGATTCGAGAAAGCAGATTGCTGGGCCAGACCTTTGACTTACTGAAACCCTGGGGGTAGGGGCCAAGTATCTGTGGTTTTTACCTCTTCTCTTAATGATTTTAATGCATCCTGAAATCTGAGGACCCTCTGAGCTTGATCTAAGGCCCAACAGGACTAAAGCTGCTCAGCTAGCCTCAGGTTATGATCCACCTGGAATAGTGACTTAAAAAACTACCTAATTAACTGGCACACAGGAGCAAGTAGGCCAGCCAGGTCGCACCACTTGCCAGCTATGGCTGTTGTGTAACCGCTACCAGGTGTCACGCTAGAAGGCTTGGCTCTTTGAGTACGTGTAACCACAGCTAAATGGAATATGAGTTGTTCCAATTTTTTAATTAAAAAAATGTTTTATAGGTTTGTTATTAGCTACATGTTCATTATAAAAAGAAAGTAAGTAAAATGAAAAAGAAATAAAAACTATCCATCACCCTACCCAGAGATAACCATACATTGTTAACATCTTAAGATATCTTTTCAGCCTCTTTTTCCTGTTAGTATTTAATTCCACTAAAATTACATCCTATGACAGTATGGGAATTAGGTAGGAAAGATGAGTGAAAAAAGGAATATAGGTGTAACCATATCTATCTAAATAATTTAAGATTCCTATAAGAATACGCATCACTGTTGGATTGATTTCAACTCATAGTGACCCTATAGGACAGAATAGAACTGCCCCATGGGGTTTTCTAGGTTGTGATCTTTACGGAAGCAGACTGTTACATCTTTCTCCTGTGAAGCGACTAGTAGGTTTGAACCACTGACCTTTCAGTTGGCAGTTGAGCACTAAACCACTACACCACCAGAGTTTCTTTCTCATTTGAGTACTATTCAGTTATCTTTGCCATATATGTGTAGACATACTACTCATCATCAATCTCAGTATTAAGGGGAAAAAATAATAAAAGTTCACAACGTCTTACCTTATGGCCCACTATTGTAAAAATGTGGTCTCCCCTCCACATAAGATCACCAAGAGGCTGTTCTCTTGTTTCTTTGTGCGTGTGTGCAGCTATGCTTTATAACCAAATTCCTTTGTGATCTGAGAGACTTGATTTTGGGGAGTGGGATCTTAATTGCTCAACAGCTCTTGCTGTATGCCTGCCATAGGTCAAGCTCTGTGCTAAGAATCAGAGATAAAAATCAGTAAGATGTGGTTCTGGCCCTTGAGAACATATAGTCTGATAGGGGAGAGAAACTAAGATACTGCATAACACTGGCAGGTGCTGTTAAGGGCTGCAGGAATAAGGAGGAGAGACCAACCAACTTGGCTTGGAAGAGTTGAGGATGGCTTGGAAAAGGAGGATGACATTTGAATTCATTCCAGACAGACCCACCGTATGGCACATGCGTTCTCCAGCAAAGAGCATTTTCCTAAGGTTCTATGGTTTTTTTGTGTGTTATGTCCTACTTTTCAGCCCAATCACACGGTTGCCCATGATAATTAAATGAAACTTGCCAGATGGATGCTTTCACGAGATGATAGCTCATCTTCTTGCTCTATTTGTGAAGCTGGCATTAGATCCAAACTTTCAAGAATGCTCCTACCTTGAGATTGCTTTGGAGTGTTGCTGGTTTATGTGTATTAGCCAAATGGCCTGTCCATCAGCAGAGGCAGGTTGAGTGACAGGTGGGTGTGCCACGCATGCGGACACTCAGACCCCTGCCGGTCTGTTTTGCTTCCAAGGAGGCGAAGTGGTGAGAGGTTGCTCCACAGAGATGTCATTTATCACTGTTACCTTTCCTTAGGGAAATAAACTTCCTAAGCTTCTGATTTGTCAGTCTTTCCTTCTCACCACTTTTTTTTTTCCTTTCAGTTGCAACATAATGTTGAATTCCCAGTGCACTGGGTTAAAATATGTGCACGTTATCACATTATCTTAAGGAAGCAATTTTCAGATCATTGCAGAGGATATTTAAAGTGGTGAATACAGTTACAGTGGGCACTCTGATTTAAAATGAATAACTAGGAGATCATATGATGTTATGCATTTGTCAAAACTCGTAGAATAGTGAACCTTAATGTAAATTATGGGCATTTAGTTAATAATAATGTATCAATATTGATTTATCAATTATGCCTAATGTACCACAGGAATGCTAGATGCTAATAAGAGCAGAAATACTATGTTAATACATAATATTGTATTACCATTATGTTATGCGGTGGGGAGGGGCTGTGTGGGGACTTTCTGAGTTTCTGGGTGACACCAATGATTTTGTGCTTGACTGCTAACCAATAAGTTGGCAATTCAGACCCACCCAGGTCTGTCTCTGTGGAGGAATAGCTTGGTAATCTACTTCCAAAAAGATTTCAACCAAGAAAACCCTATGAAGTAGTCCTAATCTGTAATATATAGGGTTGAAATCTATTTAACTACAGCAGATTTTTTCTGAACAATTGTTTGTAAACCAAAACCTGCTCTAAGAAATATGGTCTATTTAAAGAAAAAAAAAGTAAGGGTTTTGTGAATAGTACTTAGTAATTTATTATTTCATTCTGTGGATCACTGTTGGGTCTTTGTAAGCACTATCTCATTGAATTATCACAACATTCCTGTGAGATGGGTTCTATTACTATTCCCATTTTCACTGTTAAGGAACATTTACAGAGACAATTCAGAAACTAGAACAAGGGCAGAGAACTGGTAAGTGTTGGAGCTGGTATTCAGGTCTGTCCACTACAAACGTGGTATCTCCCATAGTTCTGTACTCAGACTTGGCGCAATAGATGCTGAAACACCAAGGATACAGGGTGAGCACATCTCCATCTCCGACATCAGGATGCTCACGTTGCAGCTCACTCATTCTCAAAAAATTAGTGTTGTTTGCTACCATTGTGTTTGCTGCGACCCATAGCAAGTGACCCAGTATACAACTGAGCAGCAGGTGGCTGGGCTTGCACCATCTTCACAATTATCGCCATGCTCAGTCTGTTCTTTTTTTTTTCCCTGTCCCTTTAGCTATCTCCCTGTGGCCACTGTGCTTTTTGAGTGCCTTCCAACCCTGGAGGCTCGTGTCTCGGCACGATGTCAAACAATATTCTATTCTAACCCACAGCATTTTTATTAGCTAATTTTCAAAAGTAGATCACCAGCCCTTTCTTCCAGGTCTTAGTCTGAAAGTTCTACTGGACCCAGTCCACCATGGTTGACGCTGATGGTATTGGAAGTACTGGTGACATAGTTTCCAGCATCATAGCAACCCACAAGGCACTACAGGACAGCAAATTGACAAAAAGGTGGTGGTCTCAAAGAATTAGAATCCTTCACATGTATTATCATCAGAAAAATGGAGCATGACTTAATCTCCCTTTCATGTTAGGAAAAAACTTCAGAAATTTGTGGTGCTTTAGGGCACTCTTGAATATTAATTGATTGTTGTAGTTATACAGAAATCCCAAATGAGAGCATTCCTGCTGATAACGATTTACTTTTTTTGGTGATTGGACTCAGTTATAGATATATTTGTAAATAAAATTCTTGAACTGGTTTTCTCTTCTAATTTTCTGTCCATATTTGGCATTTGAAATAAAAATTTAAAATTAAAAGTCCACATTGTATTTTACTGTTAGGTAGTGGCTTCTTTGTAAATAGCGATTCAGCTCTTTATCCATTTCCCCCACTCCAAAAAAAAAAAAAAGGAAAGAAAGAAAATTCCTGGAAGAGAGGACAGGGCTTCTCTTTTCCTGTAACTCCTAATTCATCTATCCCAATCTCTACAATAATGTGAAATTCCAATGGCAGATACAGTAACTTGAAATTCCAATGGTAAGACTTCCTTTAAACAGGATTTCCATTGTTAGAACCACTGTTCATCTGTCAGTTTGTCATACTGTGGTAGCATGTTGCTATGACACTGAAAACTATGCTACTAGTACTTTAAATACTAGCAGCTTGTCACCCATGGTAGACAAGCTTTCAGCAGAGCTTCTAGATTAAGACAAGGAAAAAAGGCCTGGCAGTAAACTTCTGAAAATTAGCCAGTGAAAAACCCTACACATACCAATAGAATATTATCCAATGTTGTGTTGGAAGATGACCCCCCATTGGGTTGGAAGGCACTCCACATATACAGTGGCTGCATCCATGGAGTCAACAAACCAGCAGTCGTGAAGATGGCTCAGGACCAGGAAACCTTTTGTTCCATTGTACATAAGGTCACCTTGAGTCAGAGGTGACTCCGTGTAACTCGAAACAGCAACAGCCTTCATTACGGTTTAGGCTCCCAAAATCTTGACTTTCAGATACTCCTCTCTTGAAGCAGAAACTCGACCAGGTGGCCATTGGACACTGCCACTTGAGCAACTCCAAGAACAGATTGACACCAGGACCTTCACATCTGCAGGGGGGACGGGCTTTGCCACGCTGGGCAGCCCTAACCGTGAGGGCCTCCCCTGGCTTGACCTTCACATTTCTCTCCCCGGGCCTTCCACTCACTGGGACAGACTCTCCCCTTGGAGCAACATGTGTTCCTTCTGAGTGCTCATCAGCCTCAAGAGGATTCTAAGGATTAGAAAGAGAGTGAAGCAAATCTTGGTGAGATTTCAGCAGTCTGACAGATGGCCATTTTTCCTTTCCTGCAGCAAAACCAGAAATCCTGACTTCTGACAGGCTCGTGAATGGCAAGCTCCAATGTGTGGCAGCGGGATTCCCAGAGCCCACAATAGAGTGGTATTTTTGTCCAGGAACTGAGCAGAGGTGAGATGATTATTTTTGGCACTGCTTAACATGCAGAAGGGAGGGACTACCATTCAGTTGAATTTCAAATGTGTTTTCAGACTTTTTTTTAAGCTTTGTTTTGGTTATTATTTTTTTCTATCCGTGAGGCTTTTGAGAGGGAATAATTGCTGTATTTTTCTTGTTCGACATTAATTTTCTTTGCTGAAAAATGATGACTGAATGACTTACCTCTTTTGGTGGTTATCTTTTTGGATTTATCATGCAATTTCTAGCCTGCAGGTAGATAAAGCAATTTTCCAGGACCAGAGTAATTAGATTTCCATTCTATACACAGGAGGTAATGTGTGTGGGAAATGTGGCTGTAGTTATCATGAAAAAATTACCTCAGAAGTTAATTGCCGAGTTACCAAAAAGTAATGATCATGCAATTACAACATGCATATGGCATTTGTAAGCTACGTTTTTCTCCTTCATTAGGTACCCAGCTCCTGAGCAAAAGCACATCTGGCATCGGTACCTCCTCTCCCATACAATCCATACTTAAATTGTCCTTTCACATTACCTGAAGATTCAAATGAGGTCAATGTTGTTGTTTTTATCCATCAAATGCTATTTTGTGCTCAGGCTTTAAAAGCTCATTTTAACATCACAATTGAATAGTCAGGCTAATAATGGAAATTTCATTTTTCATCAAATAAACCTTTTCATCACAATGAGTCAGAGGAGGTCACATAGTATTATTGTCTTCATGGAGTTTTAGTCAACTATTTTCTGTGGAGAGTAATAGTGAGGGTTCAAGACTCTGGAATGGATGCCCACAGTGGGAAACAACTCCAGTTGTTACACTCATTCATTCAGCAAGCATTTGTGGAATGCTAGCTGTGTGCCAGAGACAGAGCTGCTAAATACCTGAGCCCTTGTCCTTGTGTGTTTATATTTTAATGGGAAGAGACAGATAAAAGACAACATAAACAAATAAATTCATTATGCTGTTTAGTGATAAGTTCCTGGGTGGCACAAATTGTTAAGTGTACTGCTGCTAACTTAAAGGTTGGCGGTTCCAACCCAGTGCCTCTGTGGAAGAAACACTTGATGATCTGCTTCCATAAGATCACAGCCAGGGAAACCTTATGGAGCAGTTCTGCTCTGTAACACGTGGGGAGGCCCCATGAGTTGAGGGCCAACTCACTGGCAGCAAATAACAAGGAGAGAAAGAAAACAAGGTAGAGGAGAGGAAAAACTGCTAGAAATATGAGAGAGGCAAGTGAAAATTGGGAGTCGTAGTCGGGCTCAGAGAAGGGGAGCCGAGGGAAGGATTCCCCCGTGGGAGTATCTTTGCCATCTGCAGTATAACTGGGTGGTACCACCTGTAATTCCTTGCATAGAACCTTGAGCCTCATGACCCTCACCCTACAGTTTTTGGAGTTGCCCTGTCCTCAGCACTGTTGACTTTTCATGCTTTCTTGAAGCTCCTCCATGTTCTTCCTTTTCAACCATTCATACATCATTTCAGACTTTATTATAAGGATAAGGCTTTGGTGGTTCAGTGGTAGAATTCTCTCTTTCCATGTGGGAGACCCTGGTTCCATTCTGAGATGGCACACCTCATGCATAGCCACCATCCGTCTGTCAGCAGAGGCTTACAGGTTGCTGGGATCCTATGAAGTGGAGCTTTCAGACTAACATGGACTGGGAAGTAAGACTATTGATCTGCTTCTGAAAATCAGACAGTGAAAGCCCTCAATCTCAGTGGTCTGACCCACAGCTCCTGAAGGGGAGGGTGCAGGACTGGGCTGCATTTCTTTCCATTGTGTATGGAGTTGCCACGGGTCAGGGACCGACTCGATGACAGCTAACAACGACTACACTGGATGCCAAGATAGGTGCCAAGCATTTTATTTAATCCATTTCTTTTCCATCCAGTAACCCTCCAAGGTGGATATTACCATCCTGATTTTATAGGCTCAGAGACCTGGGCTTAAAAGGGTTTAAGTAACTTGTTAGAAGTAATCAGAATAGATGTTTGAGTCAGGAGTCAAACCCACATCTAACCCCAAGCTCAGCTCCCTTCTTCTCCTCCTCCAGGGTACTTTTCTTGCTCACTGAACCACAGATATGCTCATTCCTCTCCAGTCAGTGACAGCTGTAAAGGGAAATTTCCACATATTATGAACCTTTAGAAGGAGCTCTGGTGGTATAAAGCCTAAGGCATTTGACTGCTAACCAGAAGGTTGGTGGTTCAAACCCACTAGCCACTCCTCAGAAGAAAGATGGGGCAATCTACTTCCATAAAGATTTACCACCTCAGAAACCCAATGGGGGTCAGTGTGAGTCAGAATTTACTCGATGGCAGTGAGTTTAGTTTTGATTTTTGATGAACCTTTAACTTAGTTATAGAAGTGTGTCATGTCCAAGGTGTTTCCTTTACTTATTTGTTTGCCTAAAGTAAGTCTGGGTTGTTTTCTTCTGCTAGATGTTCTGCTCCTATTGTGCCAGTGGATGTGCAGATACAAAACTCATCTGTGTCACCGTTTGGAAGACTAGTGGTTCAAAGTTCCATAGATTCCAGTGCATTCAGGCACAATGGCACGTTTGAGTGTAAGGCTTACAACGATGTGGGCAAGAATTCTGCCTTTTTTAACTTTGCATTTAAAGGTAACAACAAAGGTATATTTCCTTTTAATCCAATTTAAGGGGATGTTTAGGCTCTGCCTGCCATTATCAGTCATGATTTTAAGCCCATTCCATCACTGGCCATGTCATTCTGGTAATATTTGCATTGCATTGCATAGTCATCAAACTCACTATGTTTCATTCTGTACTAGCTTATTAATAAATTGTATGCTTTTCTCTGTGTAATTTTAACCATGCTCTTTTATGTATTTTATGTGTGTATATGTATAATTGTATATTTTCCAGTTGCTTCTATTAGAAGGAGTGGAGAAAGCAAGTAGAGAAATAGATTTACTTTATAACCAAACAGAGTTAGGGCAATTTAAAATTGAAATGCCATGTAAAATTTCAGTTATTTAAAATGAGTTATTCTAACACATTTGCAAACACTATATCAGAAAGTTAACACTGTCTTTTATGAAGTCAGGTTAGCAAGTTATTTCTTGAAAAGCTTTACAGTTTGAATCATGAGTGAATTGCTCTTCTAACATGAGTTAGTGGATATGTCGTGAATGAGTTGATGAATTGGTGTAATGTTAGAAGACAAAGAAACTGGGCACCTCCGTTTTCAGAGCTCAGTTTGTTTTCTTCAGTTGGCAAGGGGTAGTGCCAAAAGTAGTGGTTTTTCAGTTTTTGAATAATGAGGGGAAGACTCTTACATTGTTCTACATCATTGACTTTTTTTTCCACAGGGCAACAAAAAGAATACTTTTAAAAATGCTTTTCTTGATTATGAATGACATTCGTATTCAATGTAGAAAAGGCGGGAAAGCTAAAGAAGGAAATATAAACCAAAGGAAACTTCTTTAAGTTGTCCAAGGCAGGAATTAGGTTCAAGTGCAAATTTCTCTCAGATGTTTTTTCATTGAAAAACAGCATGAAGTTATTGTGCTATAGAAATTTCAAGTTCTCTTCCACAATAGTCTGGTTTCAAGTTATATTTTAAATGATTCATATGAATAACAATAGTAAGATACTAACCAAGAGCAAGGATCTGAAATCCACGTTGCTTTGCATCCTGCCACAGGCTTCAAGTTGGGAGGCAGATGAGTTGGCGGGTGGCTGGTGGTTGTGGAGATCCAACCCTGCTGTAATAATAGTTCATGATTCGACCTTTCTCTTTCACTTTAGAACAAATCCAGTCCCACACTCTGTTCACACCTTTGCTGATTGGCTTTGTGATTGCAGCTGGTATGATGTGCATCATTGTGATGATTCTCACCTACAAGTATTTACAGGTAAAACCATCTGTGTGCTTTCCCCTGAGTGCTGTAGTGACTGAAACATTAATCAAAAGGTAACAGATATCTTTCCATGTCTCTCCCCCAGAAACCCATGTATGAAGTGCAGTGGAAGGTTGTTGAGGAAATAAATGGAAACAATTATGTTTACATAGACCCAACTCAACTTCCTTATGATCACAAATGGGAGTTTCCCAGAAACAGGCTGAGTTTTGGTCAGTATGAAACTGGGGCTTTCCATGTAACCTTTTGGTGTACCCATAATAATGGCTTAGGGAACCCCAATGGCTTCCTTTGTTTTATTCTGCTGAAATAATAAGTGTTTTTTGTGAAGTATTATTGCTGTCTCTAGACAAAGTTGTCTTTAATTCCTTTGCTGATTTTGAAATTACACAATGTCTCTTCAGTCTCGTCATTGCCACCACCACTTACCCTGTTGTCTTCCTTGTTAAAGGGAAAACCTTGGGGGCCGGAGCTTTTGGGAAAGTTGTTGAGGCTACTGCATATGGCTTAATTAAATCAGATGCGGCGATGACGGTGGCTGTGAAAATGCTCAAACGTAAGTTCCTGCAGGGTACTGCATGTGCTAGTCAACAGGGGTTGGCTAAATCTGTTTTTTTGCTAAAATAAGATATTTCTAATTTTAGCAAGTGCCCACTTAACTGAACGAGAAGCCCTAATGTCTGAACTCAAAGTCCTGAGTTACCTTGGTAATCATATGAACATTGTGAATCTTCTTGGAGCATGCACCATTGGAGGTAAAGCCATGTGTAAACTGATTATTATCAAAAGGGGAAATTTAATCTTTTGGACAATGCTTGGTTATAAACTCTGTGCATGATTTTTACCCAGGTAATTGCTATCTCTTGCTAAATATGCTTGTTTTTTAGAGAGCTGAGCTCTGGTGGCATGGTGCCTAAGGCACTTGACTGCTAGCCAGAAGGCTGGTGGTTCAAACCTAGCAGCCACTCTTCAGAAGGAAAGTTGGGCAATCTACTTCTGTAGTGATACTGCCTCAGAAAACCAAGGCGGGGCTCATCATAAGTCAGATCTGATTCGACGGCAGTGAGCCACGTTATTCTTAAGGGTGTCCCTATAATCAGAATTGGAGATCCTGGAATAGAGTAGGAGAAAAATGTGGAACAAAACTCAAAATCATTAAAAAAAAAAAAAAAGGCCAGGCTTACTGGTGTGTTAGATACTGGTGAAACCCCCGAGGCGATGACTCCTATTCACCCTTCAGACCTGGAATTGAACTCACACTCGTGGCTTAACTTTCAGCCAAACAGTAGACAGGCCTATGAAGTGAACAATTACACCAGGGAGGTGCATTCCTTAGATCAGCCACGGAAGATCAGAAGGGCAGCATCTGTGCAAGGAGAAAGCTCAGAAGGCAGGAATGCATAAGAAAGAAACACTCAGGGAAAAGGTAACCACAGGGAGGAAGTGGGAAGAGAGCTGTTACATTGGGAGAATTACAATCAGTGTCACAAAACAAAACATGTATGAACTGTTGAATGGAAAAGAAATTTGCTCTGTAAACTTTCACCTAAATTATAGCGAACAGTTTTAAAAAAAAATAAAGGAATGTCCCTGGGTGGGGCAAACAGTTTGTACTCAACTACTAACCTAGAGGTTAGTAGTTCAAACCCACCTGGTGGTATCACAGTAGAAAGACCTAGGTATCTGCTTCTGTAAAGATTACAGCCAAGAAAACCCTGTGGACAGTTCTGTTTGGTCACATGGGGTTGTCATGAATGTGAATCTAAATGTATATTTTAGTTTTATCATTGTAGGTGGGATATCGCAGTGCATACCCTAGTTGCTGTGATGTATGCCACCTTAACAACACTGATCTCTTGAATATCTCATCTCATCTAAGCTGAAAAGCTTTTCTTTTCATCTTACAAACTTTATATATTCCCGGATCATATTTTGTCACTCAAAGGTTAATATTCATCTGCATACTATAATTAAAACTAGGTCTCAAGCCTCCCAGTGCTTACATATACACTAAACAAGGCAAAGCTTTCACTTCTGCAGAAATAAATTTCCAATTCTGAACCATTAGTGAAACCTTCCATCAAGCACCTGTGATGCTTGCAGAAAGCATTTTTGGCCTAAAGGAACAAAGATGTGTAAAATGAGCTGTTCCTCGAGCTCTGGATAGATTCACGGGCAAGTTGACAGCTTTATATGATTTCTGAAAACAACCCCCGTAAGTGTTGCTTAACCACATCATGAATTGTTCATGAGAAATTTTTACCTAAATTAATTGGTTGCCTATTACCTTTGAGCTGCAGCTTTGGGCATTTGTAACACTAGGCATTTTTTGACTGCCGGTAGTCAGGACACAGGTGATGCCCTGTCATTGCAGGTTTTCACCTAATTTCCAGTCTTATCTCAGCTGGCTGTTCCATGTGGTCGGTTTTCCCATTATGCTGCTGTTTGTGCTCTTCATCATTTCCATAATAACCTTACAGAGGAGGGTGGAAAGCCCTGCTGTAAACAGAAGTAGATCACAGATTCTTGTAGGAAGCCTGATAATAAATAGTACTGCATAGTTTGAAAGCATAACTTCTGTCTGTAAAACCAGCAATCACACCTGGCCCCAAAGAGTAACATTACTTAGAAATCCAGGTAAAAGGGGCTTGCTTGTTTAGCTTCCCTCCACAAAATAATGCTGCTTTTTTACAAGCAATGTTCGTAGACAGGATTGTATTGGCATTCAGCTGGTTTATTCATTTAACCTGCATTTTAATGGCTGAGACCAGCCTTGGATGTCTTATGGGAGGCCGAAATTATCTATACACATCACCCCTTTCTAACCTTTCCTTCCATGCTTGCAGGGCCAACCCTGGTCATTACAGAATATTGTTGCTATGGTGATCTTTTGAATTTTTTGAGACGAAAACGTGATTCATTTATTTGCGCCAAGCAGGAAGATCACGCAGAAGCAGCACTTTATAAGAATCTTCTGCATTCAAAGGAGTCTTCGTCGTGGTAAGACAAATTTACATAAACAATCAGCTGTTGACAGGCAGTTCGTGGGGTCGTAAGGGTTTGTAATCAAGGCTGATTCTTTGAAAAATGAACTGAGGTACTCTGAGGTGCAAAATCAAAATTATTAAATCATTTAAATGTGATTAGCAGTTCAGAAAGTTCAAATAGTGTTTTTAAAGATTCGGATTGTCTTAAACTTAGATTTTTGCTGGAGGTTTTTTTTTTTTTTTTTTTAATACTCCTTAGTTTTTGTTCTCGGCTTTAGTTCTCTTCCACTGAATGAGTTCTCTACCCGTTTCTCTGTCACAGATCCGTTCTTGTGTGTCATTCCATTTATACAGTAGAGCTTAGTACTATATGTGTCTTTACAGTGAGGCAGTGTTTATAGGGAAATGCTAAAGCCTGTCAAGTTGTCACAGTAAATTCCTTTAAAACCTTTAAGAAAATGGCAAAGAGCTCTGAACATATCTCCACACGTAGGTCTCTTTTCATCTCCCTTTGAATTATTTCTATATACCTTGCTTTTCTAATTTTTTTTCCCACTCATCATTCTGTAAAAAGGCATAACTACTCTACCACATTAAAAAAAAAATTCTGTACCTATTCTATATCATTGATAACATTCTGAAATCGAATGATGTGCAAAGAGCTTCAAGTTCTTTTAAGGAGAATTGCTTTGACTTAAAACCAAAATAAGAGTTTTTCTCTGCTAAACCTGGCCTATTCTTTCTTATGAATGCTGTTAAGATCCACCGCTTAGGAAGACTTCCCAGGTTTACCCAGCCTGACCAAAACCAAACCAAACCCACTGCCATAGAGTCAATTCTGACTCATAGCGACCCCCATTGTGTTTCCAAGATGGTAAATCTTTACAGAAATAGATGTTTTCGTTTTCCATCCATGGAGCCGCTGGTGGGTTTGAACCGCCAACCTTTTGGTTAGCAGTCTGATGCCTTAGGCACTATGCTACCAGAGCTCCTCCCTAGCCTGATAAAAATCATGATTATTACCCTCACTCCCTTAAGCTCTTTATTTATGCAGTTGTGTGGTGGATTCCTCCTCTTCTTTTTATTCCTTCTATCTCTAATGTTCTGAGATAGCAGGACTTTGTTCCCTAAACTCTCACCACCTTGCCCTTATGGAGACCTCAGTAAATATTACAGACAGGTTCCAACCTCTTAAGGAACCTTGGTGGTGTAATGGTTAAGCACTTAGCTGCTAACCAAAATGTCAGAGGCTCTGCAAGAGAAAAGCCCTAGTGATCTGCTCCTGTGAAGATTCACAGCCTAGGAAACCCTATGGGGCAGTTCTACTCTATCCTCTGTTGTTGCTATGATTTGGAATTGACTCTATGGCATGCAACAACAGTCACCTCTTAGGAGCCCTGGTGGCATAATTTTTAAGTGTTTGGCTACTAGTCAAAAGGTTAGAGGTTTGAATTCGCCCAGTGGCTCCACAGGAGAAAGACCTGACAGTCTACTCCTATAAAGATTGTTGTTGTTAGGTGCCATCGAGTAGCAACCCTACATACAACAGAACGAAACACTGCCCATTTGTGTACCATCCCCACAATCCTTGCTATACGTGAGCCCGTCGTTGCAGCCACTGTGGCAGCCCATCTTGCTGAGGGTTTTCCCCTTTTTTGCTGACCCTCTACTTTACCAAGCATGATATCCTTCTCCAGAGAATAGGCCCTTCTGGCAACATGACCAAAGTAAGTGAGATGCAATCTGACTATATTCTTGCTTCCCAGGAGCATTCCAGCTGCACTTCTTTCAGGACAGATTTGTTCATTCTTCTGGCAGTCCATGGTATTTTCAGTATTCTTCACCAACATCACAATTCAAAGGCTATAAAGCAAAAAACTAGAAAAACCTATGGGGCAGTTCTACTCTACCCTGTACTGTCGCTAGGATTTAGAATTAATTCTGGCACACAGCAGTCACCTCTTAGGAGCCCTGGTGCACAATGGTTAAGTGCTGAGCTACTAGTCAGAAGGTTAGAGGTTTGAACCCACCCAGCAGCTCCACAGGAGAAAGACTTGGCAGCCTGCTCCTGTACAGATTCCATACTAGAAAGCCGTTTGGGGCACTACTGCTCTGTCACAGGGTCTCAGGGAGTTGAAAATCTGCTCGATGATACCCAACAAAACAATAATCATTTCTTACAGCCATTTTCTGTACCTCTGGCTGAAGTTTAAAACCACAGTTGAAGTTCTTAATTTTTCTTTTTTTTTCCAGTTCTGTAAACTTAAGTAGTTTCAAGTTGTGGTAAATACAAGACAAACCACCTTTTGTCTGTTTCTCCAAAACATACGTTCTTTGTAGAAAAAAATGAATCACCTTGCCTTATTTCTATAATCTTGGCTCCATATATATTTTTTAACTTTCTGAAATAATGGCCCAAATTGTTCAATTTTGTGTGGTGTTCTTTGTGCTGTGGGATCCCATATGGGATTGGAACCACCAGCATGCTCTGAAGGAGATTGTTGTCATGGTGTTTCTATGCTAATCAGAAGCAGGAAGTACTAGAAATCTTGAAGAGTCTCCAGCCAAATGTTGCAGATTCAAGAGGTCCAGATGGTTCAGAAAATCATCCAAATTATTGGTGTTTATCTGAACCAAACTTGGTTTTTAAACCTTTTCCATCAGTCGCTATATGTTAACAAGCTCTGCCTTCCCCCGTAACACATCACGGAAGTCCTTGTTCTTTATCTTTCTTTCATCTTGTCTTGTCTCTTGGGGCTAATTTAGAGAGTTGGAAATAGTGGTTATGTTTTTGACTCTTTTTCCTGTTAGATCCGGGACATTTCTAACACCAGCCCCCTCTTGGTGAGCATAACAAAGGCCATCTAATTCCTGAGGTGGTAGCTCTGGTGGCCTGGTGCCCAAGGCATTTGACTGCTAACCAGAAGGCTGGCGGTTCAAACCCACCAGCCACTCCTCGGAAGGAAGATTGGACAATCTACTTCCATAGTGCTCGGACATTCAAGGAGGGCTCTCTATGAGTCAGATCTGACTCAACAGCAGTGGTTTTTTTTTTTTTTTTTCCCTGGTTTGATAATTCCTGGGGTTGGATCCTAATGTCGAATATTAAAAGCTTGTTGTTGTTGTTGTTATGTGCCGTCGAGTCGGACCCAACTCATAGCGACCCCTCCTTGGGTTTCCGAGGCAGTACTATGGAAGTAGATTGCCCCATCTTCCTTCCGATAGCCTCTAAAATAAGTCTTTCAAACTCTTCATTCATACTTGACATACTTTCTTCAAATAAAAACAGCTCCTTATGCTGAAAAAAAGAAAAAACTGGAGGGTGAAGAGATTGAGCCTGTCTCATTAGTGTCCCTGTCCTGTTCCCCATTCTGTTCAGTCATGCCTTAGTGAATGTTGCATCTCTCAACAGTGATAGTACTAATGAGTACATGGACATGAAGCCTGGAGTTTCCTACGTTGTCCCGACCAAAGCAGACAAAAGGAGATCTGCAAGAATAGGTGGGTACCTACTAAGCCATGACAATGATTTCATTTGCAGAGGAGCTAGGTGGTGCAAATGGTTTGCACTCAGCTACTAACCAAGGCTGCCAGTTCAAACCCACTCAGCAGCACCTCAGAAAAAAGGCATACTTTTCTGGCTCCCTAAAAATGGTAACCAAGAAAACCCTATGGAGCAGTTCTATTCTGCATGCCATTGGGTCATCATGAGTCAGAACTGATTTGATAGCAGTGGGCTTGGTTTTGGTTTTTTGTAGACTAAAAGTTCATTCCTGAGAGTGACTAGTTCTCCTTTCTAATAGGGTCCCTACCAGTGGCAGTTAAGGAGGTGTTTGGGAGAAAAGCATGTGTTTTTGTAGCTGAGTCTCCTATAGCATATATGGGATTTTGGTGTTCATTTGGTTTGTAACTACTATTCTTTCTCCAGGTTTTAGTAACCAGTCTAGGATTGTAAATACTAACTTTGTGATTTGATACTACATTCCCTCAACATTGAGGTGGTGATTGGCCTGCAAGTTCACATTAGTTCCTTCATTCCCAGCCTTTACTGTTACGGTTGTTGCTGTCTTTTATTTTCCTCACCTTTAAGGCTTCACATGCTTAGAAAAACCCTCTCCTCTTGCCAGGCTCATACATAGAACGGGATGTGACTCCCGCCATTATGGAGGATGATGAGTTGGCTCTGGATCTTGAAGACCTGCTGAGCTTTTCCTACCAGGTGGCAAAGGGCATGGCCTTCCTTGCCTCGAAGAACGTAAGTGGGAGTGCATCTCAGAAGAGTCCTTTTTTTTTTTTCATAAGAAGTTTGGAGCATTTGAGAGCCATAGTTAGAATGCAAAGTGTCATTTTGAAGTGTGGTAACCAAAAGCAGAGGAAATCTAGTTTTTTCATGTTTCAACTGCTGTCTCCTTGGAATTCCTGTTCTAATTTACAAGCTTTAAAGTGCAAGCCTGTCTAAATGAGCTTTCCATGAATATTTTTTATATGCAATGAATTCATTTAAAACTAGGCTTTTAGGATATAAAATATGCCCTTAGAAAACAGAGAAATAATCATTTTATCAATAAAAGGAGGGGGCCCTTATGTAGTTGCTCCCCTCGGGTGAAGCATATCATATGCTTGGGTTTTATTGACGTTAGACCCCAAATGCTACATGTATTGCTTATGAAGTTTGGGGGAGTCAGGGCATAGAGAATAATACACACTTGGGAGAAGGATGGGCACACAAGGTGAAGGATGGAACCAAAATAAGGACCGTGGTCTGTGCAGAGGTGAGAGGAATTCCCTGGGATCTGGGGCTAACAGAATAGGATGAGGCTACTGATCCTATCCTTAAGCGTCATTAGTGACATTTCCGAACAATTACCAAACTAAAAGGGGATGTAGGGTGGCTGAAATAAAGAGCTTCTTCCTTGTGTCCTTGGAAGATGTTAAATTGAAGTTGCCAAGACATTTTAGAAACTCTATAAAAGGACATTCAAGGAGCTGCATGCAAAATGAAATTTCAGCCTAAAGAACATTATAAGACTATTTATAATATATTTTCCTATGAATGAAAGAAGTCCTGAGAAGGGAGTGGGGGGAGGCATTTTATCAGGAGTCTATTTTGAAAGCGATTATAGTAATTAGGGTCCTAACAATGTGAAACACAAAATGTGATCATTCAAGGCATAATTTGCATTTTTTTTAAGTTTTTAGTGCATAGAATAGTTTAAATGTAAAACAAAAGTATTGAGTTTTTGTGATACAAGCTGCACTCCAGTGTTAAAAATAGCTTTCACTCTTTAAAAGTTTAAAATGAATTTAAATGGTTTTCTTCTCTCTCCCAACCCAATAGTGCATTCATAGAGACTTGGCAGCCAGAAATATCCTTCTTACTCATGGCCGAATCACAAAAATTTGTGATTTTGGTCTAGCCAGAGACATCAAGAATGATTCTAATTACGTGGTCAAAGGAAACGTGAGTACTCGCCCTTGACCTGACAGTCAAGGGAAGGATGTTAAGTTTCAAGTTTTGATGAAAATTATTTTCTATCATTTTCATAATGCTAATCCTACCTTGAGATATCATGCGTGTTAGCATCAAATTAAAGGTACTTCAGCAAAATTTGCATGGTATGATGAACATTACTACAACTAACATCCCGATAAAGAATTCCTAATTCTAATTGTGTAATTATGGGGCATGTGAAGGAAACAGAAATAGCTTTAATTTTCATTATAGCCTGAGAATAGCAATGATCTCAGTTTTGCTCAAGTGTAACAAATGTGGACTTGAAGGTCACAGCGGGAGAGTTTGTTTGAGATTGACATGCTATGTGGAAAAGATTAAAATCTAAGGTAATGTTCAGAATTAACTATATAGATTTTTGGATCTTAAATCAATAGAGAGCTATTAGATAGGCTCATAAGGAATCATTTGTTTATAAAACATAGAGATCTTGATTTCAAAGTGCCTTATTTCATCGCCAGTTTTCAGCGTACCTTCAGAAAAATGCTTGATCTACAATGCAGTGTCTTCCTGTTTTAAAAGTTGTAGAAAGGGAGGCACAGTATGTTTTAATGGTTTTTTCAGAGCTGACACAGGCCAGGAAATGTTGAGACCAGGGCCCATGATTTCTGGAGCAATATTCCATTTGCACAGGAGCCCTAGTGCCATAATGGTTAAGCATTCAGCTGCTAACTGAAAGGTTGGTGGTTTGAATCCACCGGCAGCTCCACGGGAAAGAAGACCTGCCATCTGCCCCTATAAAGATTAGAGCTGAAGAAACCCTACAGGACAGTTCTATGCTGTCCTATAGGGTTGCTCGAAGTCAGGACCAACTTGACAGCATACCACAATAATTCCATTAGCATAGGAAACCATAGAGTCCTGAAAATACATTCTTGGATGCCTGTTTTCCCAGACCCATTCTATACTCAGAATTGCCTCCTGAAGGTGAATGTTTATGTCCCTAATGATAATATAATGCACTATGTTGTCCCTCATCACTATGATATGTCTATGGGCAGGCTCCACTAGACTTGGTTTTGTAGAAGCATCACCCGGTTGATATAGCAGATACACTAACCAAAGCATGTATTTATATAAAAGCTCCTCTGAGGCTAGATTCCTTCATCTTGCATGTTAATAAGACCAACTTCTCTGCATCCTGGTGCAGCATCAATCAGAAGGAGCAATGAAGTGTAGTTCAGTATCTTAGGGGAAAAAAAACCTCACAGCCATCAAGTCAGTTCCAATTTATAGTGACCCCCATTGAGTTTCCGAGGCTGTAAATCTTTATGGAAGTAGATTGCCCCATCTTCCTTCTGTGGAGTAGCTGGTGGGTTTGAACCACTGACTTTCTGGTTAGCAGCCAAATACCTTACCTACTACATCTAGGCCTATGAATACTGACAAAAGGACAAGAGGAAGAAGATAGTGGTCTCTGGACACAGTGTTGTCGTGTTTGAATGTGGGCTTCACCATTTACTGGCTGTGTAATATTTGGGAAGGACACCTCTGAACCTTAGATTTTCTTACCTTGAGGATAATATTGCCACCTTGTAAAATGGCTGAGGATTAAATGAGTTAATATATGTCAAGAGCTTAGAACAGTGCCTTGACATATTGCAGCAAATATGTGTATGACACTTATTATTTTTACTTTATTGATATTTATATTGACACTTATTATTTATGGATATCTTGTTTGAAATTTAAATAATTGTGACAATGGTTATACCTCAAATTCTTATTGGCTTCTTGTTGCTTAGTGCTCTTAGTTTGAATTCACAATGGTGAGTTAGACCCCATGAGGCTTCCAGATTGTGAACTTCAGCTCAGGTCAGTTGAATGAACCAATCACAGATGTCATTTTCACAAGGCACCTGATGGGACAAGTAAACAAAAAGGAAACCACACATTAGTGACCCCAAACTTACATCATAGTCATTTGAGATTTCCTTATGTCAGGCCCTCTGAGAGTTCTCCCTTCTGCATGGCTTGTTAGTCATTTTAATGCCATGGCCCCTTTCATAGTGTAGTTGAAGCCTAGGGATCCCTTGTCCGAATAGTTTCAATTGCATAAAATAAAATACATAACAATTCCAAGGAAGTCAATTAAACTGAAACATAGCTATCAAAATATCAAAAAGTAAATCTGTGATAGAGCCATGCACATGTTTCTTTATCACACAGAATGACAGGATCTTCCCAAAACTACCAAAATCCCAAAATAAATGTTTTTTTTTAAATATCTACTACAATAACTTTGACTAGAAAAAAAGTATTTTCACAGTTTTCAAATCCCAAATGGATTAAGGGAAGGATTGAGAGATTTAGCTGTTTATGGTACGCTAGGATCCAGGAATCCAGATTGTCTGTAAGAGGAATTGTCAGGGAAAGTTTAGCTTAATATCAGTGGAAAGGCAGAATGTGGGCTTCAGCTGTTGAATTTAAGCCTTGACCCTGCCACTCAGCACCTCGAAGTGGTCATTATGATCATCAGCACCTCGTGTTGACTGAGTGCTGGCTTATGCTAGGTGCCTTTTCAGATATTAGTGAGTCAAGCAGTACAGTATGAAGCACTTTCACACACATTATCTCATGTAACCCATAAGACCATACATGAAATTGGTGGTACTTTTTCTTTCACTGAAGCTTAATTGCAAATATTGAAGTGACTTTTCCAGTCTACAATATAATATAATAATACTCACTGCCATTGAGTCGATTCCGACTCAGAGACCCCCATTGGGTTTCCGAGGCTATACATCTTTACGGAAGTAGGTTGCCAGGAATAGTTTGTATGTGACCAAACCAAACCAAATGTCATTGAGTAGATTCTAACTTATGGTGACTCCATGTGTGTCAGAGTGGAACTGTGCCCCATCAGGTTTTCAGTGGCTGTGTTTTAGAAGTGGATTGCTAAGCCTTTTGTCAAACAAGTCTCGAGGGGACTCACATCTCCAGCCCTTCAGTTAGCAGCTGAACATGTTAACTATTTGCACCATGCAGGGACTCCTTTCACATGACTGTTGTTGTTATGTGCCGTCGAGTCCAACCTTCCTTCCGAGGGTGGGTTTGAACCGCCAGCCTTCTGGTTAGCAGTTAAGTGCCTTAGGCACTATGCTACCAGAGCTCCTATCTTTCACATGACAGAAACCCCCAAATAAAAGTAGAAGTTGAAGGGTAACAGGCCAAGGCTTGCGCAGAGGTCCCATGAAGTACTCAGGGATCTGCTCCTTCCACCTTTCCACTTCTTACCATCCCTGGGGATAGCCCTCATCTTCACAGTCCAAGGTGGCCACTAAGTAGCCAGCCATCATATCCAGAAGGGCGGATAGAGGAAGGGACACAGGAGAAAGAGAACAAAGGGCACAAGTCTGCTATATTTTGAGGAAGTTTTCCTAAAACTACCACATTTTACTTACTATTAGTGGCCCACACTAAGTCACATGGCCACACTTGGTCCCAAAGGAGATTGGGAAATATAATCCTTACTGTGAGCAGCCATGTTTCTCTTATTCTGGGACAATGGGGAAACTGACATTTGGTGACAACTAGCACATCTCTGCTTTACTCAGAGCCAGTAGTGGAGTCAGGATTATAACCCCTATCTGTCTCTGAAGTCTGTGCTTTTAACCGCCATGCTATACTGACTCAATGTCCCCATCTTTAAAACAAAGATAATTAGAAGTCATTTATTCAGAGGCAGTTGGGATTATTTGAGGTCTTAGAGTTAAAAGTTCTCTATGAGATAGTAGCCAAGCTCCCACCCCTGCAAGAGCAACTTCTATAAGGACATTTTCTACTCAGTAGCTGAGCTTCTTAATTAGCATTGTTGAATTTCTTGTGCTTCCTGTTACAGGCTCGGCTACCTGTGAAGTGGATGGCCCCTGAAAGCATTTTCAACTGTGTGTACACATTTGAAAGTGATGTCTGGTCCTATGGGATTTTCCTGTGGGAGCTGTTCTCTTTAGGTAAAATAATTCTCTCCAAAGGCACCTTGATTATTAGACTCAGAGCATCATCTTGAGGTTCTTAGCAGTGTCCTGCTCGCTTGTGGTTAACGGGGATTTGCACCCTGTTTGTTCCCCAGGAAGCAGCCCATACCCTGGAATGCCAGTTGATTCTAAGTTCTACAAGATGATCAAGGAAGGTTTCCGGATGTTCAGCCCTGAGCACGCACCTGCTGAAATGTAAGGGCCAACATGCTTTTTCTTCAGAAAACATTTCTCCTTTTATTTTTCCTTTTAAAGACAGAAAACAAGATGTTGAGGGTTTGCCTGAGCACAGTTTAAAAAATGTCACCTATTTCCTTTTTATGACACATTCTGGTCAAATGTCATTTCTGTAGCTTATTTTCATAATTTCTTGTCACCAAAAATATGGAATGCTTCAGTGGCATTTCGTACATACCAGTTGCTGTGGAGTCGATTCCAACTCATGATGACCCCATGTGTGTCAGAGTAGAACTGTACCCTGCAGAGAGAGTTTCCAGGGGCTGACATTTTGGAAGGAAATTGCCAGACCTTTATTTGGAGGCACCTCTGGGTTGACTTGAACCTCCAACCTTTCCATTATCAGCTGAGCCCTTTACCCATTTGCACTTTAACCATTTTCATTTCATATAGACATGTATTTTCTTTTATACGTAACTCATTAAATACATCCAATTGCATAGCCCTGGAGTTATTATATAAATTGTTGCACCAGAAGACAGGTTAAAGGCATTGAGAAGTGGTAGCAAATGGTCCTTGTCTTGCAGGTATGACATCATGAAGACTTGCTGGGATGCTGATCCCCTAAAAAGGCCAACCTTCAAGCAGATGGTTCAGCTCATTGAAAAGCAGATTTCAGAGAGTACCAGTCATGTGAGTACTTACTCTGCTCAGTTATGGAAAACCCATCTTTTCACAGATCCAGGTATGTCCTTGCTCTCCGGCTCTGAGGGTATGACATGACCTCCCTACCCATTCTTTCCATGGCTTCAGTAATATATTAAGCTTCAGGTGAGGAAAGAAAGCAGTAGAAACAAGTGCTTTCTGCCCAATCCCATTGTTCTGGGCCAAGAAGGATGTGAGATCAGGAGGGGATAGGTTGGGTGCTTTGTACTCAGAAGTGTGGAAGTGGAAGTTTCTGTGAGAATTACCTGAGTTTCCTCCTCTCCCCAGATGCTGGTCATGAGGTCAGTATGCTCTCCCTCTCGCTTGTCGGGGCATTCACTCTCTGGAGGGTTGAGATGATCTGAACTAGAATAAAAGCACAGAAAAGACAGCTTGTTACTGCAGTGCAGTAAGCCTTCTGCTCAAACAAGCATAGCCAGAAAATGGCAGAGAACCGTCATGCCCACGAGCCATAGATAATGAAGAGAGCTGTTTGAAGTTGGGGAGAAATCCCTCCCAGTGATTTTAGGGGGAAGGAATGAAAAGTCAAATCTACTATTTCCTCTCCTGCTTTTTAGGAAGAATTAGTGACCCTCACTTTAACTCAGATTATTTTAAAGCTGCTTTTTTTTTTCCCCCTTCTGTACTGTGTGCTTGAAGCTGTCTTTACTTTCTTTCCCACCACTGATATTTTTGGGTTAAAGCTTGCTCTCCTGGGTGTCGAAATATATTTCACATTCAATCGTATTTTCTATTCAGGTGCTTTGCTTCTCCATGTGAGGTCCCTGCGAGGGCCACAGATTTCTCAGCAAATTATATCTGCTGTTAAGTTGGTTGGTTATAAAGATTATATATAAATTTTTTAATAAGTTAGTAAGTACTTCTTCCCAGATGTGTCCCATTAGAGGAACTAGGCCTGAACATCTCTCTCTCTCTCTTTTTTATTGTGGTGAAAACATACCACCAACACAACTACATTTACTACTCAAAAATGTCAATTGATGACATTTTTCATGTTGTGTGATTATTATCACTGTCCTTATGCCAAACCACCATTCCGCCACCTTTACCATAAACTCTTTGGTCCCAAACAAAAACTCCCCCTTTCTTCTCTGTCTGACCCCTGGTAACCATTAATAATCTTTGTTTCCTACGTATTTGTTTATTTCAGATAAGTCAGATCATACAGGCTTTTGCCTTTTGTAGCTGACTTATTTTGTGCAGCGTGATGTTTTCAAGGCCCATCCACGAGAACTGAACATTCTTTGCTATTACTTCTTGTGTAATCAGACATTGGGAACAAGAAGAAGTAAAACAAAGCTTGTGTTTTGCTTTGTCAGTATGTTTTGTTTTTTGGCCACCAAGGTCTGTTATAAATCCCTGTTCTTTCAGACTCTAAAGCAGTTAGTTATTTGCAATTCTGAAGCTTCAAGCACGTCATTGTTGCTGTGTGCATGATGGGATCTGGTGTATTGACTGTATGCTTGTTGCGCTTGTTTTCCTCAGATTTACTCCAATTTTGCAAACCCCAGCCCCATCCCCGTGGATCACTCGGTGCGAATCAACTCCGTCGGCAGCAGCGCTTCTTCTACCCAGCCTCTGCTTGTGCACGAAGACATCTGAGACAGAATATGTGTGTGTGTGGGGGGTCTCCCCAACGTGGGCAATCCCCATTCTTTCCGATTCCATAGTTGTTATTTTGTTTTTCTTCTACTTGCATCCCACCCCCGCCTTTACAAGCACACTTTAGTGGCCATTGACTTTATTGTCAGCCACCATCCCATTGCAAGGGTTCAAACTGTATATATTCCCAGTAGCAAGGTAATCCAGTAAATGAAAAAAAGAAAAAAAAAAGTTCTGATTAGGAGGGTGGGAGGCAGTGGATACACCAGAATCCTTCTGAAGGCTTATTCTATTTGAAAAGTAAGGTTGATATTTTATTTGAATAAATGCTAGTAATCCACAGTGATGTAATAATGCAACAAGATTAGAAGCTGAAACCTAACCTTTAGAGTGCTATTGCAACAAAGAGCACAAGTCTTTGAACATCTAGGCTTATAAAAACTAGTTCTTTATACTGAGAATGAGACACGGGCCATGAAAAAATGCTCCCTGAGCACAAATAGAGACATGCTGCTGTGAACCACTGCACGAGTTTTTGTGCTACTGACCTGATTTTTAAATAAAGAGTTTGCTTTTAAGGAGTTGAATTGGAGAGAAGGGTTCCCCAGCCAACATTTGTATATACTCATCTATCATCTATAAAAATACATGTTCATACGTTAGAGGTGAGGGGAGTCTGCAAGGTTTTGCTTCTGTATACGATCCTGGCACTCAGTCCACTGTGTCCAGGCATAGTTTAGAGCCATACAGGTTTGAAGGAAACAGTCCATTGTTTTAAATTTAGGAAAAAGCATAACTGCCAAGCAAAGGTTTGAGCATTCTCTGGTTTGATGATGAACTTGCTCTACAGATTCTCCAGAACAAGCCCACTAGCTTTAGAATGGCATTGTACACAATGGACTTGATGCCATTGGACAAAGTTCCTGATTTACCGTATGATTCCAGCAGGAGTGAGAAAAACAGTGCAGTCTCAGTTTGGATTCCTGTGTAGCAGGAAAGAATATTTGGATTCAGCCTCTTTTACGGGCATGTCCTGGACTTTGGGCCAGTATATGTGTGTGTATGTGTATATATATATATAAATATATATATATATATAT
>NW_006921740.1:2630789-2632016 GCF_000298275.1 Orycteropus afer afer
AAAAATAACTTGGCTTTCATCATCAGTACTGCTCTTATTTTTCTTCCACATAGCCGTCTGGAATAGCCTACCAAAAGCTTGCATAGAGGAATATAGGAAGCAGGTTGCTTTAAGTACCTATTTAGTTGTGATCTACCTGTACTTAAGGCACTCTGTTATTTATAGTAAACAATACTGTAGTCATTTCTTAGACTTTATTAATGCTACTCTCCCACTGAAATATATTTAAATTTTACCCTTAGGCTGTAGCCTGAATATTATTCTGTGTCTTTTTTTTCCCCCCCATCCTTCCCAGCCATAGGAAGTAAATGTGCACATGACCAGGTTGGTGTGTCATCTTGTAAGATTTAGGTATACGTCTTCACGGTTTTTCCCTCTGTATCCCTTAGACTACATGTAGAGAACTGTGGCCATGAATCTGGAAAGAACCATTTGCACTAGAGTACTATGCTCTCGCACCTTTCCAAAGTTAACAAGTTTTGGGGTTGTGTTGTCCTGTAAGAGAATGTTGTTGTTTGCCATTCTTTGTCTGAAATATTCCTTTGTGTTTCTATTGACTTTGATTATAGTAAGAAAACTGGTTGTTAATTGTAGATGTCTAGGTGTTTCAGGGGCACATCATTGAAAGTTTGTCTTGGATATTCTTGAAAGTTTATATTTTTATAATTTTTTTTTTTTTACTTTAGATGTTTCTTTGCAGTGGCTTAATGTTTGAAATTATTTTATGGCTTTTTTTTTTTTGTAAATATTGAAATGTAGCAATAATGTCTTTTGAATATTCCCAAGCCCATGAGTCCCTGAAAATATTTTTTATATATATACAGTAATTTTATGTGTAAATACATAAGCGGTGCAAGTTTAAAGGATGTTTGTGTTCCATGTGTTCTTTTCCTGATATGTTTTTCAATTGTTGACAGTTCTGAAGAATTCTAATAAAATTGTAAATATATGAATCAAATGAATTTTTTTGATTGTTTCAGTCTTATGGAATTATCCTTTAAAGTGTTAAAGTGCATCCATCCTGACATTAGAAAGTTTTGTACTTCGTATCCTCGGAACAAAGATGGGGCAATCTCCTTCCATTGTGATACTGTCTCGGAAACCCAAGGAGGGGTCGCTATGAGTCGGGTCTACTCAACGGCATATAACAACAACAATGTATGAAATAATAGTGCCTGGGTAGTGCAAACAATTAGCTTACTTGACTGCTAACTGAAAGGTTGGAGG
>NW_006921740.1:2632576-2642647 GCF_000298275.1 Orycteropus afer afer
CAACGGCATATAACAACAACAATGTATGAAATAATAGTGCCTGGGTAGTGCAAACAATTAGCTTACTTGACTGCTAACTGAAAGGTTGGAGGTTCTGAAAAGGGAAGTTCTGCTTTGTAACACATGAGGTTGCCATGGTAAAGAAATGCCTCAATGGCACCTAAAAACAATAGTTATTGAGTTGGCTCATCTGAATGGACCACTTTTGTTGGCAAAATAATGGTAAGATAGCAGTGTTATTTGGTTCAATCTAATTTAATTGGCATATTTTCTCTTAAAAGAGAGTTTTTAAGAATGGACATAAATAGTAAACAAAGCCACAATGTTGACATCAGACGTCCCAACAAAGCAGTTTGTATTTTTGTTGAATTGAGTTCTGGAGATGATTTCATCATGAGAACTCCATGCTCCACCCTTCAGCCCTGATTTTCATGTGCTTCTGGCACAAAATGAAGTTCCATCATTTTCTTGGAGCTCAGGGCCTTGTTACCTGTTATTTCTCCACTGTCCCATGGCTAGAGCATCCTTTGTTACCAGGAGGTACTGCTCAGACCAGGAGAGCTTTCACAGAGCCTGAGAGGTCTCAAGCTTGCAATGAACCACAGAATCTTGTTAAGAATGTGCTGGCACACAAAACTCTATCAGTCTTGACTTCTTGATTGACCTGAGAGGTGTCTGGTGAAAGAAAAAGGGAAGGGGTAAGAGTTGACCTATAATGAACAGAACTCCTGTTCCAATCAGAGGAAAATTGTGGGGCCAGGAGTGTGTCAGTACTCCATGAAGAACAGACCCACATTTCATTAGGTGATTTCCATTTATTATTCACAGGAATGAATGCTAATTGACTTGAGTCCTTTCTGAGTGTCTGCAGTGTCATTTAACCTTTTCCATGTATGTGAATATTGTGTTAGTAGCAGCCATCTGGCCCGTGTATTAGTTGGCAGCTATATTCCTTACTGGTCCACCTTTAAATAGCAAAGTCATATTAGGTATCATCTGCTGCAAAAGACCTCTTTAAAGTGCTGAAGAGCAAAGATGTCACTTTGAAGACAGGTGCACCTAATCCAAGCCATGGTATTTTCAGTCACTTCATATGCATATGAATAAGGAAGACCAAAGAGTTGATGCATCTGAATTATGTTAGTAAACAATATTGAAAATACCATGGACTGCCAGAGGAATGAACAAATCTGTCCTGGAAGAAGTGCAGCCAGAATGTTCCTTGGAGGCAAGAATGGCCAGACTTCGTCTCATCTGCTTTGGTCATGTTGTCAGAAGGAACCATTCCCTGGAGAAGAATGTCATGCTTGGTAAAGTGGAGGATCAGCAAAAAAGGGGAAGGCCCTCAACAAGATGCATTGACACAGTGACTGCAATGATGGGCTCAAGTATAGCAAGGATTGTGAGGGTGGCACACGACCAGCCAGTTTTTCATAGGGTCACTATGAGTTGAAGTCTATTTGATGGCACCTAACAACAACAACATATTAGATATTTGTTGTTCAGGCTCAAACTGGATTTAAATTACAGTGCCAATCCTGCCTCAACCATACTTACTGTGTGAGGTTGGATGTATTAGCTCTTGAATCTTCAGTTCCATAATCATACCACCTATATCTATATACTAATATAAAGCTGTGAAGAAGACCTTGCTCATGTGTCTAATACATAATTAGTGACCCCAAATGATAACTTTACCCAAGTCAAGTACGCTGATTAATTAAGAAGGAAGAAGAAGACTCCTGTGCTGCCATAACCCCACTGTCACCCCAGATAGAACTATATATTCAATTAGGAATTTGCATTTAATTGTCTTTCTCATGAATGCAAATACTACTGTACTCATTTGCTGTGAAACTTGAATTTACCATAAAGATTACCATATTTTACTAAAATTCTAAATTTTTAGCCAGGAATTTATGGCTCTCTATGTCATTGCTCCAACCTTTCCTACAGGTTCTATCCTACAGTTGCTATCGAATTGACTTTAACTCATGGCAACCCAATTCCTATGATCATACCCCACTCTAAGGAGCTTCGGTGGTGCAGTAGTTAAAGAAATTTGGCTGCTAACCAAAAGGTTGGCAGTTTGGACCTGCCAGGTGCTCTGCAGGAAAAAGATGAGTGGGTCTACTTCTGTAAAGATTTACAGCCTTTGAGACCCTGTGGGGCAGAGCTACTTTGTCCTTTAGGGTCGCTATGAGTCAGAATTGCCTTGATGGCAGTGAGTTTGGGTTTAGTCTTCTCTACCTCCATTCTCAGGCTTTGTGTTGTCTATTCTCTCCCAACAAGAACCCTTCTTTCAAAACCAGCAAAATAGTGTCAATTGGAAGTTGCCTCTGAATTCTCTTAAAATCTATTCTACCTTGCCTGTGATTATTTTGGTTCTTGTCTTATCTCCTTCCCATCTTCACTGTATCCAGACTTAAAGTGAATTAACATAAAATAGCTATACATGATAAGTTTCACGTATTATTTATTTATTAAAATATATAATTATCTAGACACACAGAACATAAAAAACCCAAAAGGTTGCAAGAGGTTAAGACTTGCTCAAGTTCACAAGACAGTACATGAAACCAGAATTTGAATCTGCGTCTGAGACTTTGCACCAGGGATGGCAAATACCTGGTTTTCCCTTGCTGGCATTTCCTCTCCCATGTCCATCTAGATATCACTCATCTATCAGCAAGCAGTCTTTTCTACTGAGTCAAGGTGGCTTGGAATTCTCAACATGACAGTCAATACAAATCAACTGAAGTTAGCCTGAGACTTACCTGTCATCCTTAAATGATTACCAAATTTTCATTTTTAAGGTGTGGTTGTATCCACTCCAGAATCTCTGCAGCTACTAGCACAGTGCTTCATGAGTGGTTTATTAATACTTTTTTAATGAATAATTGAGCATTCCATTAGCATTGGGAATGAGGAAGAGCCACGTGGGAGGAAATGGATCCAGGAAAGAAAGAAAACAAAACTTTTACCCAGAGTCGGACCTATGAAGGTAGCTTCCTTATTCACAAGGGACGGGTCTTCATGGAGAAGGGAAAAGGGGAAATAGAACAGTTCCCTTGGGTAGCCTCACTGCAGCATACACAGCTACTTTGTGAGAACCAGGGGAAGAGAAGTAATAAAAGGAGGACTTGGGTGGATGGGGAAGGGTGGAGAGGAAGGGAAAGTGGCAGAAGTTCTCTTCCTTATTGAGAGATGGGGAGAGAAGCTGAAGCTGCCAAGGAGTCCTGGGGCTTGAGGTACCACATGAGGTGCAACACCACTCACCCCAGCTTGACTTCTGGAGTGGGTCAGCTAGGCCAGAAGTTTGGGGGAGGGATGCTCCACAGGATAGCTCTCAGAACCAGCTGGGCAATGTTTAGGTGAGTTTTTAAGAAGAAAGGGTCTCAAACACCCACTGTATCATGGCAGGTAACTTGTTCCTCACTAGAGTACAGAAATTGACTCTAAAATTGACCTCAAAAGATCCCCAAAGTGATGATGTCAGAGCCGTCCTTTCAATTATTCTGTTAGCTGTAACTGTCCACACCAGGCACTCCTCTTCAAAATTTACCACTTCCTCCTGTTGCCTGCATACTCTCTGGCCCTTTTCTGTCTTCCTCCATGAACCCTTTAAAGGTTGGTGTTTCAGAATTTGGTTCTTTGTTGTCTTCGTCTGACATGCTCACCTCATTTAATCCTTGGGATTCACCTGTCACCTACAAACTGGCAATGTTTACCTCTGAGTACATCCCATGTACTATTGGGGCATACAGATACTAAATATTCAGTTGTTGCTTATCAGAAATTCAAATGTATCTGGATGCCCTGTGTTTTCTTTGCTAAACCTGCCAACTCTTGTCTAGATTTTGTATCTCTTGAAGTTAGGGGCTATGCCTAATTAATCATTGCTTTTTCAGAGTCCAGTACATAAAGAAATTGCTGAGGTTTCAGTGATAGTGAAAAAAAGAAAGAACTTGGTTTTAGTAAATGGAGATCAGTAGGTGGCAAATCTCCCTAGCTTTTGCTGTCTAAAATGTCCGTCTTCATTCTTGAAAAATATTTTCACTGGAATATTTCACTTGAGGTGGGCAATTATATCTTTCTTCTCCAGCACATTTATTTACACCATCAGCTAAGCCTTTCATTCCCTTCAGGGTTATCTATTTTTTCTTTTTTTATTTTTCTTTATTGCCTCTAACATTTTCACTTTGTCTTTGGTGTTTGCACTTTCACTATGATATATTTAAGCTTGAATTTCTTTGTATTTATCTTATTTGGGATTCCTTGGGCTTCTTGCATCTATGGATTACTGTCTTTCAACCATATTGGGAAATTTTCAGCCCTTATCTCTTTAAATTGCCTCTGCCCCATTCTATTTCCATCCCCCCCCCCCCGCCGGACTTCAATTCATTGTGTCTTAGAGCCTCTCACCCTATCGCCTATGACACGTAATCTTTCCTTTACATTTTCTTTCTTTTACCTATACTGCACACAAAATTATTCCTGTTCTTCTTGTTATCTGATTCCACCTTCTACTATGTTTAAGATACATTTCAACCAGTCCATGCAGATTATTATTAGCATCTTTATTGAAGTGCCCTGGTGGTACAGTGGTTAAACATTTGGCTTTTAACGGAAAGGTTGACAGTTCAAACCCACCAGGCACTTCATGGGAGAAAGATGAGGAAGTCTGCTTCCATAAAGATTTACAGCTTTAAAGCTCTATGGAGCAGTTTTACTCTGATAGGGTCACTATGAGTCAGAATCGACCTCACGGCAGTGAATATACATAGAATATTGAGACATACTCAACATATTATAATCCAATGATTTGGTAAATTTAAAAACTTGTGTGACCATTCCTACCATCTAGTTTCAGAATGTTGCTATCTTGCCAGAAGATTTCCCTCACTTGAGTTTCTCTCCTCCCACTATCTTCCCTAAGCAACCATTTATCTGTCTTCTATCTCCATAAGTTTGCCCTTTCTAGACATTTCATGTAAATGATATCATGCAATATACAGTCTTTTATGTCTGGCATCTTTTACTTAACATAATGTTTTTGAGGTTTTTTCATGTTATAGTAGGTATCAGTAGCAGGATCAGCTCGTCCATTTATACCAAAAAAAAAAAAAAGTGTTAAGATTTTATAGGACTGTTATTGAATTTATAGATTAAAAATAGATGAACTCTTAGAATGAGCTGGAAGTCTTCCTTTATTTTGAAAGCGTGGGGAAAGATTGCTGTTATTTCTTTAAATATTTGGTAAAATTCTCCACTGAAACCTGGGCTTCTACTTGTGAGAACCACTAGCTCAACTTCTTTACTTATTATAGGTTTATCGAGATTTTTGATTTCTCTCTCCCTGAGTCAGTTTTGATAATGTCCATCTTTCTAGGAATTTGTCCATTTCATCTAAATTGTATAATTTATTGCCATATTATTCCCTTATAATCTTTTTTATCTCTGTAGATTTGGCAGTGATGTCCTTTCTCTCCATCCTGATTTTAGTAATGTGGGTCTTTTGTTTTCCTGGTCAGTCTAGCTAAAGTTTTGTTAATTCTGCTGATGTTTTGAGAGAATCTACAGTTGGTTTCATTGATTTTCTCTATTGTTTTTCTATTTCTTTTTTCATCGAGTTTTGCATTATCATTAAGCTTTCAAATCTTATTTATTTATTTTCTTCTTTTCATTTTTGATTTAGTTTACTCTTTTTAATTTCTTAAGATACAAACTTAAGAGTAGGAGACTTTTTCTTTTGTGATCTAGGCAGTTAGAATTATAAACTGATCCCTAAATTCTCTTTTAGCTCTAATCTATAAATTTTGATGTGCTTTGTTTTTGTGGAGTACTTGTGGTGTAGTGCTTAAGGCATTTCACTGCTAACCGGAAGGCTGGAGGTTCAAACCCACCAGCCACTCCTTGGAAGGAAGGTTGGGCAATCTACTTCTGTAGTGATATCACCTTGAAAACCTAAGGAGGGATCCCTATGAGTTGGATCTGACTCGACCCAAGTAAGTTTGGTTTGGTTTTGTATGTTCATTTTTCCTATGTTTTGTTTCAATGTGCCCATTTTTATTCAGTTACTTTGTGATTTCTTTTCTGACCCTTGGGTTATTTAGACATATGTTGTTTAACTTCCAAATATTTGGGAATTTCTCTTTTTCCTCTCATTGATTACTAATTTAATCTTATTGGGGTCAGATAACATACTTTGTAGGGTTGCAATTCTTTAAGATTATTGAGACTTTTTATGGCCTAGCCTAAGCACTCACTCATTGAATCATTTATTATCTCTGGGATATTTCTAGACATTTCGATCACATAAAAACCAAACCCAAAATCAAACTCACTGTCGTCGAGTCAGATCCAACTTATAGCGACCCCTCCTTGGGTTTCCAAGACAATATCACTAAGGAAGTAGATTGCCCAATCTTCCTTCTGAGGAATGGCTGTTGGGTTTGAACCACCAGCCTTCTGGTTAGCAGTCAAATGCTTTAGGCACTACACCATTGGTTAGTTGGTTTGTTTGGATAACCATCAGTGATGATAATGATATGACCATTCATTTAATGCGCACTATGTTGGCCCTCTGGTGCCTAAGGCATATGACTGCTAACCAGAAGGCTGACAGTTCAAGCACACCAGTCATACCACTGAAGGTGGTATGACCTTCATACCTTCATACCTTCAGTAGGAGTTGGATATATATATATATATATACACGTTGGCCCTGTGTTGGATTTTTTACCCATATTACTTTGTTTAAGGCTTACAAAAAAAACCCAAAAAACAAAAACCTCACTACCATCAAATCAATTCTGACTCATAGTGACCCTATAGGACACAGTAGAACAGTCCCATAGGCTTTCCAAGGATGTAAATGTTCACAGAAGCAGACTGCCTCACCTTTCTCATGGATTGGCTGGTGGCTTTGAACCACCCTCTTTTTTCTTACTATCCCAATGCTTTAATTACTAGGCCCCCAGAGCTCTTTACAACAATCCTAGGGGGTAGGCATTATTTATCTCCTTTTAAAGGTGAGAAAACTTTGCCTCTGAGGGTCTCAGTAACTTGCCTCAAACCTCATGGTTGTGAAAAATGGAACTGAGAGGCAAGATCTTCTTTGTTTGACCTCAAATCCTAGTTTATAAATAGCAACTTCACCAATCTAGTTGATATATGAGCAAGGTCTATATTGTCTTTTCTGGGTTTGGTGTAATCTTTTAACCATGAAAACTTTTTCACCCTTAAACATGGAAGAAAATGTAAAAAAAGAATTCAAATCATTCATTTTGCTTACAGTTACTAGTTGCCATCAACTCAAGTCCAACTCATATGTTCAAGAACCAATGGTATTGAGGGAAGAGGTCGAAGCTGCACTGAGGGAATTGGTGAGGAACAAGGCTCCAAGAATTGACAGTTTACCCATTGAGATGTTTCAACATACGGATGCCCTGCTGGAAACACCCACTTGTTATACCAAGAGATTTGGAAGACAGCTACCTGGCCAACTGACTGGAAGACGTCCATATTTGTACCCATTCCAAAGAAAGGTGATCCCACAGAATGTGGAAATTATCCAACAATATCATTAATATTGCATGCAAGTAAAATCTTACTAAAGATAATTCAAAAATGGTTGCAGCAGCATATTGACAGAGAACTTTCAGACGTGCAGGCTGGATTCAGAAGATGACATGGAACAAGGGATATCATAGCTGCTGTCAGATGGATTTCGGCTCAAGGCAAAGAATACCAGAAAGATGTTTACGTGTGTTTTATTGACTATGCAAAGGCATTTGATTGTGTGGATCATGACAAATTATGGATAACATTGAGAAGAAGGGAATTTCAGAACACTTGACTGTACTCATGAGGAACCTATACATTGACCAGGAGGCTGTCGTTCAAATGGAACAAGGGGACAGACACTACATGGTTTAAAATCAAGAAGGGAGTGTATCAGGGTTGCATCCTTTCTCCATACTTATTCAATCTGTATGCAGAGGAAATAATCTGAGAAGCTGGACTATATGAAGAAGAACGTGGCATCAGGATTGGAGGAAAAATCATTAACAGCCTGCGATACGCTGACGACACAACTTTTCTTGCTGAAAGTAAGGATGACTTGAAGTACTTACTGATGAAGATTGAAGAATACAGTTGGCTGTATGGATTACATCTCAATATAAAGAAAACAAAAATCCTCACAACTGGACCTACAAGAAGCATTATGATTAATGGAGAAAAGATTGAAATTGTCAAAGACTTCACATTGCTTGGTTCTACAATCGACACCAATGGAAGCAGCAGTCAGGACATCAGAAGACATATAGCACTGGGCAAATTGGCTGCAAAGGACCTCTTTCACATGCTGAAGAGCAAAAATGTCTCCTTGAGGACTAAGGTGTGCCTGACACAAGCAATTATTTCCAGTCACCTCGTATGCATGTGAGAGCTGGACAATGATAAGGAAGACCGAAGAAGAGTTGATGCCTTTGAGCTGTGGTGTTGGTGAAGAACGCTGAAAGTACTATGGACTGCTAAAAGAACTAACAAGTCTGAACTGGAGCAAGTGCAGTCAGAATGCTCCTTGGAGGCAACAATGGCCAGACTTCGTCTCACCTACATTGGTCATGTTGTCAGAAGGGACCATTCCCTGAAGAAGGATGTCATGCTTGGTAAGGTGGAGCATCAACGAAAGAGAGGACTGCCCTCAATGAGGTGGATTGACACAGTGGTGGCGGCAATGGGCTCAAGTGTAGCAAGAATGGTGGAGATGGCTCAGGACTGGGCGGTGTTTTGTTCTGCTGTGCATAGGGTCACTATGAGTTGGAGATAAATCGATGGCACCTAACAACAACAACGAGTCCAACTCATGGTGATTCCATGTGGATCAGAATAGAGTCATACTCCATTGGCTGTTCAATGGCTAACTTTTTGGAAGTAGATCACCAGGCCTTTGTTCTGAGACACCTTTGAATGGACTTGAACCTCCAACATTTTGGCTAGTAGCATGTTAAATTTTTTGCACAACCCAGAGAATTACTTCTGTGGTAGTTAAGGTTATATGTCAACTTGGCTGGGCCTGGTTGAGTGGCTGGGAAGCTAGTGGTAGTTATTCCCCATAATGAGACTGGCAATCAACTCCATGGTGGGATCTACCACAAGCAGCTGAGTAGCTGCTTTAAGGATGTGGTCTACTTCCTATATATAAGAAGCAGCTTTGGGAGTGGTATCTAGGTTTTTGGCCTGCTTGAATGCTGCATGTAGCCAAGTCATTGTTTAGAAGACTGGCATGTCCTGCCAATCTTGGGACTTTTTCTGGACTTGAATTACTAGCCTGCTGGTGTTGTTCAGTGATATTGGGACTCTGCCTTTTCACTTGCCGACCTTGTATTTGTCAGCCTCAGCAGCCAGTAGCTGTCTGAGTGAAGAAAAGCCTCCAGCTGGGAGCAGGAGGCAGAGCTGAAGCCCAAGCTTGAGGCACTTTCACCTAGTCCCTAGAGCCTGGCACTTTGAACTCGGACTTCTCGTCTCCAGAACTATAAAGGAATAAACTCTTGTTTGTTAAAGTCATCTCATTTGTGGTATATTCCTGTCAGAGAGGCACTAAGTAACCAATATAACTTTTAATTCTTCTAAAATGTTGTTGGAAATCATAGCTGAAGTAAAAGCTAATGGGAGGCCCCAGAATTATCTGTTGATTTCATAGGTTCCTGATCTGCCCACTTCCTTAGGCACCATGTGATCTTCCTCATGCCCTCCAGAACACTTTCCCCTTTGTGTATGATAGAACAGTCTTGTTCATTTGAGGCTTATGAGAAAAACAAAGTGCTGGGTTTGTAGATGAGAACTGAGTCTCAAGTGTAGGGAGGAGTACTAGAGAGAGGCCAAATCAAGAATTTCTGATCAACTACTTTGGCGAGTAGCGACTGGGACCTTAAAAGCTAGGAAGCTGCCATCTAGATGCAACAACAGGTCTCTCCTCGTCAAGAAGAAAGAAGAAAACCAAAATTAATGGAAACAATCAGTCCTAGCGACTGGTACACCATCAGATCTGCAACCTATACA
>NW_006921740.1:2643042-2645152 GCF_000298275.1 Orycteropus afer afer
GTGGGAGGGGAGCTGCTGCATTGTAAATTTTGGTCAATGACATGAGACAAAGTATATGTGAACTGCTGTATGAAAAGTGAATTTACTCTATAAATCTTCACCCAAATCCTAATAAAAAAAATAAAAAAAATAAAAGAATTTCTGATCAATGAGAGTGTGGGTGAAAATACCACCTTTCCTTTGCTTCAAATGTTGTTATTGTTGGTTATAAATTAACAATCTGTTACCCATATGTCTCTTTCACTGTTGATTTCTCTTTAGTTGGTTAAATGCAGCTTTTACAATGTGGGTTCTTCTATGAGGAGTTTAACCTCACAAGAGCTGAGTCTTCAAGGTAAACGATCCTAGTTGTGATAAATGGTCTTGAGTGGCTCACTTGTATATCTCTATCAATGGTTAGCTTTGAAATGTGCGTGCTTTTTCAAGCATATCAGCAGGACTGTGGTGTATTTTATGAGACTGACCTTTTTCTTTGTGGTCTGTGGCTTAGCAGGCACACTTGTTCTATAGCAAATGATGAACAAGGACAAGCTAAAGGACTTTTTTTCATGGCTGCTTGTCTCAGGATATGAATAGGCATTCTGGGGTACCTGAAAACACCTTTGACTACAACAGGCTGCATGGCCTGAGTACCATGCCTTTTATGGAATCATTAGAGCCTACTCTGGGAGCACTTTGCTCTTCGGGAGTGTTTGGTGTAGAAAACTGTTCTGGGTGAACTGAGTTTCTCCAGGGCTGTGTCCAGATGTTTTAGCTGACATAATTTGAAAATAATTTTCATTTGGTGAGCTAATGAATTAGCAATGACATGGAGTGGCTTTGTTTGGAAGAGTACAGAGAATGCTGTAATTGATTAGTTATGTCTGCCTGAGCATGAGTATGGGGAATGCATCAAGGAGCCAACTCTTACATGTTGTTGTTATTGTTAGTTACCACCGAGCCAACTCTGACTCAAGGTGACCTTATATATAACATAATAAAATGTTGCTTGGTCCTGTGCCATCTTCATGATTGTTGGTATGTTTGGGTCAATTGTTGTGGCTACTGTGTCAATCGATCTCATTGGTGGTTTCCCTTTTTTGCTAGCCTTTTACTTTACCAATCAGTATGATCTTTCCTAACAATTGATCTTTCCTGATGGCATGTCCAAAGTAAGCAAAATGAAGTCTCACCTTCCTCGCTGCTAAGGGACATTCTGGTTGTATTGCTTCAAAGAATTTGTTCATTCTTTTGGCAGTTCATGATATATTCAATCTTCCTCACAAACACCACAGTTCAAACCTTCTTCTGTCTTCCTTTTTCACTATACAACTTTCACATGCATATGAGGCAATTGAAAAGAGCACGGCTTGAGTAACACACATTTTAGTCATCAAAATGACATCTTTGCTTTTTAAAATTCTACGTATAACTCTTCTGTAGTATCCTTATATAGCTCTTCTTAATGCTCTGTGTTATAGATACATTAACTAATCTGATCCTCTCAATAGCCATAGGTAAAAGTTACTATTTTCCAGATGAGGAAACTAAAGCACAGGGAGGTTAAGTAATTTTTTCTAGGTCATATAGTAAGTGACTGAGGCTGGATCTGAATCCAGGGAGTCTTCTGGGCTCAGAATTGGGGTTCTGAACTAATAGCTTAAACTTATGCTCTATGTACTTATTATTCCATTTAGATTCAGACAGAAGACTTGGTTCAATAAAGGCCTCACATTTTTCCCTGATCTAAATTCTTTTAGACCTGTGTGGAAAGAGGTGCAAAAGAGTCTCTCGAAGCTCATGTCTAGGAAGCATCATGGTGAAGACTTCTTGAATCCTGTTGTTGTTGTTGTTAAGTGCTGTTGAGTCGTTTCCGACTCACAGCGACCCCATGCACAGCAGAATGAAACACTGCCTGATCCTGCGCCAGCCCCACAATCCCTGCTATTCTTGAGCCCATAATTGCAGCCACCGGGTCAATCCATCTTGTTGAAGGCCTCCCCCTCTTTCGTCGACCCTCCACGCTACCAAGCATGGCATCCTTCTCCAGGGAATGGTCCCTTCTTACAACATGACCAAAATAGGTGAGACGAAGTCTGGCCATTCTTGCTTCCAAGGAGCATCTCAGCCG
>NW_006921740.1:2647207-2649732 GCF_000298275.1 Orycteropus afer afer
AAAGTTGATAAAAATCTCCAATTTCCTCATCTTTGGCTTTGGTGGTTGGGCATAAATTTGAATAATAGTCATATTAATGGGTCTTCCTTGTAGGCATATGGATATTATCCTATCACTGACAGCGTTGTATTTCAGGACAGATCTTGAAACATCCTTTGTGATGATGAATGCCATGCCGTTCCTCTTTAAGCTGTCGTTCCCAACATAGATCATATGGTTCTCTGATTCAAAATGGCAAAATCAGTTCATTTCAGCTCACTAATGCCAAGGATATCACTCTTTATGCGTTCCATTTCCTTTTGACAACTTCCAATTTTCCTAGATTCATACTTCATGTATTCCATGTTCCAATTATTAATGGATGTTTGGTGCTGTTTCTCCTCAATCTGAGTGGTGCCACATCTGCAAATGGAGGTCTTGAAAGCTTTATTTTATCCACATGAGTAAGGCTGATTTTACTCTGATAATGCAGCTCTTGCAAAGTCTTACTTTGAGAGCTTTCTAAGCTAAGTGACTCATCTTCCTCCTTTATATTGGACAATGTTTCTGGACTATTCATAAAGTTGCACAGTAATGTATCATACAGTGTTTCTTTGCTATTCATAAGGTTTTCTCTGGCCAATTCTTTGAGAAGTGGATGGCCTCCTCCTTCTTCCTAGTCTGTCTCAGTCTGCAAGCTGGGCTGATAGTTGTGCAACAGGTGCACCCCACTGGGTTTGAAACAGCAGTGGCTCAGCCTCAAGACTCACAGCAACACATCACCACAGTAGGACAAAACAACAGACAAGTTTGTCTCCCTTAGCTGTTTGACACTGCCAACCACCCTTACCTGGATCCCTGCAGAGCTTTGTTTTAGTTACTATTTATTAAATATGGGTGCTGAAGAAGCTTAATAGCCTCAGTTACTAACCAAAAGGTTTTAGCTTTGAGTCTACCCAGAGGTACTGTGGAAGAAAAACCAGCAATTGAAAACACTGTGGAGCACAGTTCTAATCTGCTGCTGCATGTGGAGTCACCATGAGGTTGAGTCAACTCAAAGGCAATTGGTTTAAGCACTTAACTTGCATTATTTCACCTTATCCTCCCAACAGACCTGGGAAGTAGATTTGCACTACACAGATGAGGAAAGGAAAACTCAAGGAGATGAGTAACCTTTGTCTGGCTCCTAAGTTCCTCTCAATGAAAATTTAAATTTAGCTATAGAATCCAAGTTAAAAGAAAATCCCCCAAAAAGCAAAACAGATGTGGTAATAGGGGTTCAGAGGTCTGCTTGTCATGCACTAAGTCTCAGTGTCCTCTTCCTACCCCCTAAGCCCTCACAGGCCACATTTAGTAAACTACTGAAAGTCCCCTGAAGTTTAAGATCCCATTTTGCAACACTGTGGCTGCCTGGCTGATGTCTCCTCTCACTCCAATGTTTCCTGTCACTCAGCCACTTAAACTCCCCTTTTGGTTCACACAGAAAAATATGGAAGGAAGAGCATCTTCCTTGACTTCAGGATTGTTAGATTTCTCCAGTGCCAAAGCTGTTGTTTTAAATTTCTTTTTAATTTATGTGTAATATACTATCATTTTGGAAAGTTTTCCTTTTTTTCAATTTGCCCTGCTTAGGTAACCAATGTTAACTTTGACATAGTTCCTTCCACTTTTTTTCTATTATTTTTACTCATATATAACATATACACTTTTCCTGTTACTTAAGAGATAAGATCATACTACATGTATTCCTACAGTCCCCACCCAAAAGGCAGGAAGGAGGGAAAAAGCTGGGGACAACAAAGTAGTGAGAGGAGGGAGACATATGCCACCTAATAGGCAGAAGGAGGGAAAGCCAGGGATGACAAAGCGGCAGGATCCAGGTAAGGGAAGGTAAGGAGAGGACAGAGAGGTTTCGAACAGCTAAGGGAGACAAACTTGTCTGTCAGTTTGTTGTACTGTAATGACTTGTGTGTTGCTGTGAATCTTGAGGCTGTGCTATTGGTGTTTCAAATACCAGCAGGGTTGCATGTACATGGTGCACAGGTCTCAACAGCTTACAGACTGAGACAGACTAGGAAGAAGGAAAAGGCCATCCACTTCTCAAAGAATTGGCTAGGAAAAACCTTATGAATGGCAGAGAAACACTGTTTGATACGTTACTGAGCAACTTTATGAATAGACCAGAAACATTGTCCAATACAGTGCAGGACTGTGCCCCTTAGGTCAGAAGGCACTCAAAATATAACTGTGAAAGAGCTGCTTCATCAGAGTAGAACCAGCCTTAATGGTATTGTTGGGCCCGTGTTCGGAAAGGAATGTCGGTACAAGGAAGCCACCACAGACACGATAACGTAACAACAAAAGGAAAGTTTATTTGCTAGCTTGAGCTAGGGTCCCTGCTCTCGCCGACGCAGCGGCTTGGGCAAAAGACCTCATGCTCTTTTACTATGGCATTTTTATAGAAAAAATATAGGGTGGAGTAGCACCAGGGCAAAGGGGTACAGATGATTGGTTGTTGCTAAGGGGTTTAGGGCAGGGGTCTGAGA
>NW_006921740.1:2649902-2651239 GCF_000298275.1 Orycteropus afer afer
ACACTAAAGGCTTCTGGTTAAAGATTTACCTGGAGGCCATTAGGACTCAGGCCTCACAATATGGATAAAGTAAAGCTTTTGGGACCTCCATTTGCTGACATGGCATGATTCAAATTGAGCAGAAACAGCTGAAAACATCCATTAATAATTGGAACATGGAATTATGAAGTATAAATCTAGGAGAATTGGAAGTTGTCAAAAATGAAATGGAACAAAAAGATTGATATCCTAGGTGTTAGTGAGCTGAAATGAACTGGTTTTGGCATTTTGAATCAGACAACCATATGATCTACTATGCCAGGAATGACAATGACAATTTAAAGAGGAATGCCATGGCTTTCATCATCACAAAGGATGGATATATGAATAGACCAGAAACATTGTCCAATACAGTGCAATATATTTGACATGAAGTACAATGCTGTCAGTGAGAATAATATCCATACGCCTACAAGGAAGACCCATTAATACTGCTATTATTCAAATTTCTGCACCAATCACCAAAACCAAAGATGAGGAAACTGAAGAGTTTTATCAACTTCTGCATTCTGAAATTGACCAAACATGCAATCAAGATGTGTTAATTATCACTGGTGACTGGAATGCAAAAATTAGAAACAAAGCAGAATCACTGGTAGTTGGAAAATTTGGCCTTGGTGACAGAAATAAAGCTGGAGAATGCACAATAGAATTTTGCAAGACCAACAACTTATTCATTGCAAATACCTTTTTTCAACAACACAAATGGTGGCTATACACGTGGACTTCACCAGATGAAGTACACAGGAAGCAGACTGACTACATCTTTGGAAAGAGGTGATGAAAAGACTCAATATCTTCAGCCGAAACAAGTCCAGGAGCTGATTGTGGAACAGACTATCAATTGCTCATATCCAAGTTCAACTTGAAGTTGAAGACAATTAAAACAAGTCCACAAGAGCCAAAATACAACCTTGAATATATCCCTCCCAAGTTTAGAGACCATCTAAAGAATAGATTTGATGCATTAAACACAAATAACTGAAAACCAGAAGAATTATGAGATGACATCAAGAACATCATCCATGAAAAAGCAAGAGGTCTGTGGTGGTTAAGTTTGTGTATCAACTTGGCTACTCAGCTGGATGTGGAATTCCCCATGATGAGACACATAATCCCATGGTGGGATCTACTGTGAGCAGCTGAGTAGCTGTCTTTGGGTATGTGGTATGCTTCTAGTATATAGGAAACAGCTTTGGAAATGGTTTCTAGCTTATGGCACATTTGAAACCTGCATGTAGATATGTCGTTGTTCAGCAACCTGCCATGCTCTGTGGACCTGGGACTTTCAATAGACT
>NW_006921740.1:2651669-2665645 GCF_000298275.1 Orycteropus afer afer
CAGAGAGTAGCTAAAGCAAATGGAAGAAATGATAAGATAAAAGAGCTGAACAGGAGATTTCAAAGAGCAGCTTGAGCAAACAAAGCTAATTACTATAATGAAATGTACAAAGACCTGGAGTTAGAAAACCAAAAGGGAAGAACACCTCAGCATTTCTCAAGCTGAAAGGACTGAGGAAAAAATTTAAGCCTCAAGTTGCAATATTGGGAGATTCTATGGGCAACATATTGAATGATGCAGGAAGCATCAAAAGAAAATACTGAATGACACAGGAAGCATCAAAAGAAGATGGAAGGAATACAGAGTCATTGCACCAAAAAGAACTGGTAGATATTCATCCATTTCAGGAGGTGGCATATGATCAAGAACCAATGGTATTGAAGGAAGAAGTTGAAGGTGCAGTGAAGGAATTCCTGAAGAACAAGGCTCCAGGAATTGGTACTGAAATGTTTGAACTAACGGATGCCCCACTGGAGACACTCACTTGGGTATGCCAGGAGATTTGGAGGACAGCTACCTGGCCAACTGATTGGAAGAGATCCATATTTGTACTCATTCCAAAGAAAGGTGATCCCATAGAATGTGGAAATTGAACAATAGCATTAATATTGCGTGCAAGTAAAATCTTACCGAAGATAATTTAAAAATGGTTGTGTTATCAGACCAAATGTGGGTCCCTGCCCGGTGTACTGTCAGGCCAAAATAGTTTACACACTGAGATTGAGAGGAGAAAAAATTATTTATTACAAACCAGCAGTGCAAGGAGTTAGGGGTTGTTTAGTACCCAGATCTAAACTCCCCCAGATGCCATGGAAACACAGTTTTTAGGTTTCAGGAGAGGGGGTTGTGCATATTCACAAAAGGTTGAGGAATTTGGAGCATGAACATGAAATGGGTGATGATAGCTGATGGGTCACACCCCACAAGTTTCCTGTTATCAGCTGATAGGGGCTTGGGCAAAGGGAAGAGGGTCTGCAATTAACTTTTGTTCCTTTTGTCCTATTGTGCATGTCCCTGGGGCCAGAGTTAATTTACAAGTTATTTCTAAAATACTTTTAGCAAGTCTATCATCTGCAGTAAGTAATGTTTTCTATTCAGTTCCTTAAAGAACTTCTTTAAGGAACTGAATACTTATCTGTCCGGGGTGGGAAAATAGTTGGGGGTAATTTAGTTTCCTTATCTATTCTCATCCAGGGTCTTATCTAATTATCTGTCTTAACCAGGGTGGAGGAAATAGTTGGGGTAATTTAGTTTACTTAAGTTTACTTATCTATTCTCATTTGGGTGCCAGGGTGGGGGAAATAGTTGAGGGGTAATCCAATCTACCTCTCTATTCCCATCCAGGTGCCAGTGTGGGGAAAATAGTTTCAGTTGCAGCAATATATTGACAGAGAACTTCTAGAAATGGAAGCTGGATTCAGAAGAGGATGTGGAACAAGGGATATCATTGCTGATGTCAGGAGGATCTTGGCTCAAAGCAAGTACCAGAAATTTTACTTGTGTTTTATTGACTATGCCAAAGCATTTGATTGTGTGGATCATAACAAATTGTGGATAATATTGAGAAGAATGGGAATTCTAGAATATTTCATTGTAATCATGAGGAACCTGTACATAGACCAGGAGGCTGTTGTTCAAACAGAACAAGAGAACACTGCATGGTTTAAAATTAAGATGGGATTATGTCAGGATTGTATTGTTTCACCATACTTAGTCAATCTGTATGCCGAGCAAATAATCTGAGAAACTGGACTATATGAAGAAGAATGTGGCATCAAGATTGGAGGGATACCCTGATGACACAACTTTGCTTGCTGAAAGTGAGGATGAATTGAAGCACTTACTTAGGAAAATTGAAGACTACAGTCTGCACTATGGATTGCATCTCAGTATAAAGAAAACAAAAATTCTCACAACTGGACTTAAAAGCACCATCACAATAAATGGAGAGAAGATTGAGGTTGTCAAAGACTTCACATTGCTTGGTTCTACAGTTGACATTGGAAGCAGCAGTCAAGACATTTGATGACGTATAGCAAACTGGCTGCAAAGGACCCCTTTCAAGTGCTGAAGAGCAAAGATGTCTCCTTGAGGACTAAGGTGTGCCTGACCCAACCCATGGTATTTTCAGTGGCCTCATATGTGTGTGAGAGCTGGACAATAAATAAGGAAGACCGAAAAAGAGAGATGCCTTTGAGTTGTGGTGTTGGCAAAGAATGCTGAAAATACCATGGACTACTAAAAGAACTAATAAATCTGTCCTGGAAGAAGTGCACCTGGAATGCTCCTTGGAAGCAAGAATGGCCACTCTTCGTCTCACCTACTTTGGTCCTGATGTCAGAAAGGACCATTCCCTGGAGAAGGATGTCATACTTGGTAAGGTAGAAGGTGAACAAAAAAGGGAAAGGCCCTCAATGAGGTGGACTGACACACTGGCTGCAGCGATAGGCTCAAGTATAGCAAGGATTGTGGAGCTGGTCTGGTACTAGACCATGTTTCATTCTGCTGTGCATAGTGTTGCTATGAGTCAGAGATTATTCATGGCACCTAACAACAACAACATGTATTCTACAATTTATATTTTTAACTTGCAATGTACTAGGTGTTGAATCACCTTGAAGAAGGCAATTTAGCCTTTGTTCTGTCAAAATGGACTGGTACCTGAGGCTAATGAATGGGGGCTGATCACCTGGAGGGCCTGATTCTGACTAAGCCTCAGGAGACATGATGAAATCTCTCATGGCCATCTGAAACCCTAAGGCTCAGATGAGCTTCCTGGTTGTTACCATGCATAGGAGAGGATAGTAAATTGTGCATTCCTCTTTGGGACATGGAAGGAAGCTCTGTTCTGGTACCCATCTCAAACCTCATCCTGTGTGTCCCTTCATTTGTACTCTTTTTGTTTGTAATTGTGTTTGCCATACTCTTCCTGAGTTCTATGAGTCATTCCAGTGAATTAATGAATATACAGGGGCAGTGAGAGACAACAGGCTCTGGAGTCTGCCTTTCTGGCAATCTGAAAGAAGATGTCCTTCTAACATGTGAACTCTGAGCTAGCTCTGGATGACCAGGGATGAAAAATTATGTCCATCTAATTTGTGAGCTTTGACCCAGCTCTGCATGAATGGTGATGAGAAAGAGAGAGTGTACTTTGTGAGCAGCTGGCAACGAGGATGGAGAAGTGGGAAGGTGAGGAATGGGTGCATTTCCACCCTTTGGGAATTGGATTCGTAATGATCCTTACCACGCAATTAGCACTGAAGGTAGTGGTGGTCCATTGTGCCCCTTGTTTAGGGCACAATGTGTCATTATTATCACCCCAGACCAGACATATGAATTATATGTATAATTTTCCATTGTTGGATATACTAGAGGAGCTCTGGTAGCATAACAGGTAAAGCATTTGGCTGCTAACCAAAATGTTGGTGGTTTAAGCCTATCAGCTGTTCCATGGGAGAAAGATGAAGCAGTCTGCTTATGTAAAGATTTACAGCCTTGGAAACCCTATGCAGCAGTTTTACTCTGTCCTACAGGTTCACCATGAGTTGGAATCAACTCAACGGCAGTGAGTTTGGATGAGTTTGGGTGGTTATACCCAAAACCCAATTTTTTGAGATAAAAACTTTTCACAATGGCTATTAGAATCAAAGACCTTATATTTTTGACCCACTTTTAACAAGTGTAGAGAATATTATGGCATGCATTTGTTTAGGTTAAAATCTGAAATGGGTGATATTTGACTTTAGTCAGTTTACTAAATAAAGATGATACATATGAGAGTGCCTAATACAGTGCTGAACAGGGTGCATGTCCTCATTAAAGGCCAATTAAATCTGAATTCTATTTTATTAGTAGGTAGAAATGAGCTGAGAAAATATAAGGGGTATTAGTGTGCCTGGAGTGATTTTTATTCAATATATTTTAAAAGTAAGGTTATTAGCTTTTCTTTGATGTCTAAGGAAAAGTGGAAGAAAAGGAGTTATTTTCCCATCACACGCATGCTTCTACAGTTCAGTTGTCTATGATTAAATTCAAGCAAACCGCACTAGGGTTACATTAGATATTCACTGTTCAGGTAACAATAGGTTATCACTTTCCCTTTGAACTGCTCTCTAAAGATTGAACCCCCCTCCTCTTAAGAATGTCAATCCTTACTGCTGTTTGGACTGATTGGTAAAGCATTAGCCTGCTCTTAACTGACAATGAAAATAGCTGCACTCCAGGTACTCATCAGGCAGGATAACCTGACATTCAGAACTCTTAAAAAACCCAGTTGATGGAAACAATACTTATGCACAGTTGTCTAAAGAATAAAAATTTCATCTCCCACCACTTCTTTGAAATTCAAGTTCCATTCATGAACACAAAAAAGTTGTGTGCATGGACTAGGTCGTATTGTCCCTTAACCTCAGAAATAGTTTCACTGAATTATACTTTGGGAGGTTTCATCAGCTTCCACCTTAGATTGTGAAATTGTAAATTTATTGTGATTACTGTTTGATGTTTGGAGTTGAGAAAACCTGAATTTTAATCCCAACTCTGCCACCTATTAACTATAAGAATTTAGGTGAGTCATATGATTTCTCTGAGCTTCTGTTGTCTCATTTATTAAATGAAATAAAAGTAGTGCCTAACTCAATGACTCTTTGTAGAATTAAATATCTAATGGACCCTGTTGCAAGAAAACCCATGCCTTAGCCCAAGTTTGTCCAAAGCTGAAGCAAGAAAGAGAAGATGGCCTTCACGTCCCTTCTTCCTTCTAAACCTCATACAAGTTATCCTAACAGATGGAATCTAATTCACATCCAGAACCTTAGCTTCAAGAAAGTCTTGCAAGTATTTTTAGTCTGCAGTATGCAAATCACACTAGAAGAAGGTTGAAATGAATGCTAAGGGCCAATCCACTACAGTATAGTTTAAGTATTTTTATGGGTCATCATAAATCCTTTCTAATACAACATGGAGGAGCTCTGGTAGCATAGTGCCTAAGGCACTTGACTGCTAACCAGAAGGCTGGCGGTTCAAACTCACCAGCCACTCCTCGGAAGGAAGGTTGGGCAATCCTACTTCCGTAGTGATACTGCCTCAGAAACCCAAGGAGGGGTCGCTATGAGTCGGGGCCGACTAGACAGCAAATAACAACAACAACAATACAACATGGGGAAAAGCTAATTAGAAAAATATCCCATTCCCTTGCTTTATAAAAATAAAAGTAGTAAGTTCTTCCATTATGCCATATCCGGTATACCTTCTTTTCTGTGCCAAATCCTTTTCTGTGCCATATCTTGAGGGTAATACTTGGTGAAAGAAGAAAGACTCAAAGTTAGCACACCAGAGCAGATTTCATCTCCTACTAGCTGTGGGACATTAGATAAGTCATTAAACCATTCTGAACCTAGTTTTGTCACTTATGAAAATAATAATGAAATTTCACTAATTGCCTTATGTGATATTGTAAGGATCAAAGAAGACAGTGTGCACAGTGCATTTTGTTTCATCCAATATGTCTGTGATATTTCTGGTTGTTGTTGGGTGCCATTGAGTTGGCTCCGACTCACAGTGACCCTTTGTCCAACAGAATGAAATACTGCCCGGCCTGTGCCATCCTCACAATTGTTGCTATTTTGACCTCATTGTTGCAACCCCTGTGTCAATCCATCTCTTAAAGTTCTTCACTTTCACTGACTCTACTTTACCAAGCATAATGTTTTTCTTTAGGGACTAGTCCCTTCTGATAATGTGTCCAAAGTTTGTGAGATGAAGTCTCGCCCTCCTTGCTTCTAAGGAACATTCTGCCTGTACTTCTTCCAAGATAGGTTTGTTCATTCTTCTGGCAGTCCATGGTATAGTAAGTATTCTTTGCCAATAGCAAAATTCAAAGGCATCAACTCTTCTTCAGTCTTCCTTTATTTTCCAGCTTTTGCATGCATAGGAGGTGATTGAAAATACCATGACTTGGATCAGGCACACCTTAGTCCTCAAAGTGACATTTTTGTGCTTTTTAACATGTTACAGTGGTCTTTTGCAGCAGATTTGCTCAAAGCTATACACTGTTTTTGTCTGTGATGAATATATCATTATATTTTGTCTTTGAAAGCCATGTCACATTTCTTTTATTAGTCTATACAAATTTTACCTGCTCTACATCCCATCCTACAAACTGGCAAGAGGTAGATTTAAACTAAGTCACAACTGGGCTTCCTTTCTTCCCTGGGGATGTGTGGAAGTATTGAGGACTTACATAGTAAGGAAGGCCTTTAGTATTTGGTCCACAGTGTTCACTGTGAGATGCTCACTTAAAGTCATGCATGTTCATGGGTTTATCCAGTCAGTTGACCAACCTTTGATTTTAGAGTTTCTGTTCTACCTCCTAGTTCAGTGAGTAGCACCTGGGGTCTTAAAAGTTTGCATGTGGCCATCCAAGATACAGTTGGCATCTATTTGCCTAGAGCAGTAGAAGAAAAAAGAGATCTTAGAATAGGAGAAAAGGATGGTCTGCTGGTATGACTGCTTCCACAAATAACTGCCTCCTTTACATAAGACAAGAAATGGATGGTGCCTGGCTACCATTACTAAAAGTTTTGATCAAGGACCAAGTAGATGTATCATGATCAAAAGGAGGAAAAATGTGGAACAGAACATTAAGTTCATTTGAAAATCTAACTTACTGAATTCATTGAGATTGGGGAAAAAAACCTGAATCTGTTGTCCTAAAATAACCTTTCATCACTGAACTGAAACTATCCCATGAAGTTATCTGTAAGCAAAACAATAGTTTAGCTTAATTAATAAAGAATGTCAGTCTTTTGTTCTTTTAAAGGATTACCTAAACTAAAAACCAAACCAAACTCACTGCCGCTGAGTCGGATCTGACTCATAGCGACCCTTCCTTGGATTTCCAAGGCAGTATCACTATGGAAGTAGATTGCTCAACCTTCCTTCTGAGGAGTGGCTGGTGGGTTTGAACCAGCAGCCTTCTGGTCAGCAGTCAAATGCCTTATGCACTATGTCACCAGAGCTCTCTATCTACAGAAAGGACGGAAATAAAGATGAATAGAAACAGGGAACCCAGAGAGGAAGTGTGAAGAGTCCTGTTAAATTCAGGGGATTGCAATTAATGTCATGAAACAAAATGTGTATAAATTGCTGAACAGAAAAAGAATTTTCTCTCTAAGCTTTTTCATCCAAACTATAACAAATAGTTAAAAGAAAAAAAATTGTCTACATGTGATCAAATTGACAACAGTAACTCTAAGCACAGATGAGAACTGTAGGACATATAGAGAGTAAAAGTGAATGGTGGTAAAACAGTTATGTGTAGAGATCATGAGAATGGTGTCACAATGTGAAGAATGTAACAAATGGCATTGATATGTACATGTAGAAATTGTTGAACAATTGTATATTTTTTGGGTATATCATTACACACACACACAAATTTTAAAAACAAGTCATGCATGGTCCTTGAAGATAGGCATTTTGCATTTTGACTCCTTCAGAGTCTTTGCCTTGGTTGGGTGTCTGGACACATGGGGGCCTGGCTGTTAATTTCTCTTAGAAGACCTGCCACCTCATGGTATGTTGTGGACGTGCACAGCATGTGTCCCACCTACCTGCTACCCCACCAAATCCTATTAACGGTGAGTCTCAGCAACCTCCTCAAATGTCCTTCTAGCTGCTCCACTCCCCCAGGACTGCTGACCCGATAAGTCCTCACTTGCATCCTCTCCCCCTCAGGGAAAGCCTAGCATAATGCCTTCCATGAGCCTAGGCTTTAGAAAAAGAAGGCATTGAAGGAAGGGAATATTGTCTTCTGGCAACTTCTGCCTGTCACACAAATTAATCTCTCAACAAATTATACAGGTACATCTGAAAAAGAGTTTTCAGACTTTTCAGGTGTTACACAAATGCACCAACTATAACTCGGGGCTTTGATATTTGTCTGGTCTGGGCAGCCTGGTCCTAACAAGCAGCAGCATTTAGTCTATAGGCTTTAGAGAACATCCTGAAAACCCTACATACTAGGAAATGTTTAGCACTATTTTCATCATTACTTTTCTAAGTTGTAGTTGTTAGCTGCCATTAAGTAGGCACTGACTTATGGTGACCCCATGTATAACAGAACAAAATGTTGCCCAGCCTGTGCCATCTTCACAAACATTGGTATGCTCACATCCATTGTTGCAGTCACTATCTATTTTGAGTGCCTTCCAACCTAGGGGCCCATCTTGCAGTGCTATGTTGGACAATATTCTGTTGTAAGCCATAGGCTTTCCATTGACTAATTTTCAGAAGTAGATCTCTCTCTAGTCTGTCTTAGTCTGGAAGCTCTGCAGAAACTTGTTCAATATGGGTGACTTGCTGATATCTCGAATACTGGTGATAAAGATTCCAGCACCCTAACACCACCACAAAACAACAAACTGACAGATGGTGGTGGTCATTAGTTTTGGTAGACTTATATTTATTAGAAAGGAAGCAGAGGAAAAAAATCATCATATTGAAATTTTTCAGACATGTCTAGTCCCACATGCATGCTGCTAACAAGCTGGGTGAATTCATAAAATTCATTTAAGCTCTGTGGGGTTTGGACTTACCGTCTTCAATATGACATGGTCATGACTTATCAGTGGTTTTCAAAATACTCAGAAGACAGGAAGATGGAGGTGGGCATGACATTGAGTCCTCCAGCCTTGCTTTGCCCAGAGCTCTCTGATATTTATTTGGTTAAGATATCTGGTTAAAAGAAAAAGTTCTGCTACTGAAACAAGAAAAAAAATTACAAACCACTGGACAAGTTGACCTCTAAAACCTATGATTCCGTGAATTCAGCTGTGTCTGCTGAGAACCGGTGATGGTGACCTTTCTATTGCACACTGTCCTCCCTGGCTCTCCTCTTAGACATGGACAAATAATGGCTGCTGGCTTGGTCATTGACTCGGAACTCACAGATGTAATATCAGTGCTGAACCCTTCTAGGGTGTGCACAGTTCTTTGGGAAATAAGATTTGCTGGTGCAATGCCTCATTCCCTAGCTTTGGTGATCTCTCTCCCTTTTATATGATATTTTATTCCCTTTCCATGAGCCTAGGCTTGCTGTGGCTGCACACGTTTGAAGTAGATGAATCAGAACACATATAATGAACTTTATACTTTCTCTTTTGGCTGCCTTAATAACTACTTTGGGATTTCTTATACTAGTCAAGTGAAGCCTTGGCTACAATTCTAAAGTAGAAGGCATTTTCTCCAAAATCTGAGCAGATTATATTAATTAAGTAGTTAGTTGATCATTTAACCCTTACAGTCTTCCATCCAACAAACATTTTCTGAAGCCCTGCTCTGTATGAGGGACAGAACTAGGAGCCAGGCCTCCAGTGATAAACAAGGCATAGACGATGCCCTCATGGAGTGTACAGTCTCCTGGGGGAGCAGATGCCAAACACGTAATTCATTACTGTGGGATCATGGATATACACAATGTGTTGGCAACACAGACAATGAGCTTTGCCTGGGGAGCTGCAGAAGCCTTTATGGAGTCTTTATGAAATATAGCAGCAACTCAATAAATATTAATTGAATGAGATGATGTTTGAGGTGATGGACATTGGAGCTAGATTTCTTAGAATTGAATGCCCATGCCATCACTTTACTGGATGTGTGAGCTTTGGCAAGGTACTTAACCTCTCTGTGTGTCAATTTTCTCACCTGAAAAATAGGGATAATAATGGTCCTTACCTCACCTTGTAGGGTTCTCATGAGGATTAAATCATTAACATAAATATAGATAAGGTACCACTGCAGAACCGGGCAGTGTTTCAATCTGCTGTATGTAGGTTCCCTATGAGTTGGAACCAACTTGACAGCACCAAACAACAACAAGATACTTCAAAAGTGCCTGGCTCACAGTGAATGCTCTACTTGGGTTCATTGGTTACTATTAGGAACTCTGGTAGCTTAGTGCCTAAGGCACTTGACTGTTAACTAGAAGGCTGGTGGTTCAAATCCACCAGCCACTTCTCAGAAGGAAGGTTTGGCAATCTACTTCCTTAGGGATACAGCCTCAGAAACCCCAGGAGGGGTTGCTATGAGTTGGATGAGACTTGAAAGCAGTGAGCTTGGTTTGGGTTATGGAGGCATTGAACAGTCATTTGTAGGGCAGAGAAAGAAGTGGAAAGAGAGAGAATTAAAATCCAGGCTAAAATCATATGAATCTTTTAATAACCCACTGAGGGAACTTGCTCATGGACTTACAAAAATAAAACAAAAGGAAAGTGGCATGGGATGTTCCCTGAACTTGTCTTCCCTTCTGTCTTCAGCCTCATTATCTCAGTCTCTTCCTTTTCCATCCCTCCCTTTCCTTTATTCTCTCCCCTTCTCCTTCTTCCCCTTCTCTTTTTCCTTCCACAGTCTCTTTTCTTTTCCTCCATTTTTCTCCTACTCTCTGCTCCCTCCTTGCCTTCCCTCCATCTCTCTTCAGCCCTCTGAGATCTGCTTTTTTATCTTCTCTCTCTTCTCTTCTTCTTACTCCTTTACTCTTCTGTATCCCCATTCTTTCTCCCCCACCCAACCAAGCTGGTCCTGTACATATTTCTCTAAAGCCTGAAAAACCAGATCCTTCTCTGGTTTTACCAGACTCTCCTTCTCTCTGCCTCCCTCCCCAGCTCATAGCTAGAAGCATACTAATAAGTTTAGAGTAGACCCAAACAAATAATTTTTGTTGTTGTTGATTATTGTTTCTCAACAAAAAGTACCAGTGGGTTCCCCTTTGTTGCTAACACAGCTAGGGCTTCCTTGATGGCATGTGTAGTTTGAGGTGATTGCAGCTTTTGGTCTTCTAGCTTTTCACTGTCAGTGAAGCAGGTTTCAGAGTTTAAATGTCAGTAATCCACATGGATGGAACCACTCTCACTGACACCCTGAGGGCAAGAAAGCCTGAAATCTCAGAAAGAAAAACCTTAGGAGTTTACCACTCAGAAATTGATGCTTAGGCACAAAGCGTAAGAGCAAGCACAGCAGCCAGGGTAGAAGGCGTAGGCACCTTTCTAGAAGAGCCTTTATTTTCTTTGCTCTACAGATGATTACTGGGCATTACTAGATACCAGATGCTATTTAAGGTTCTGGAGACGCAGTGTTAACAAGACAAGGTCCATGCTCTTCCATGACAACATTCCAATGGGGAAGAAGACCAAAAATAAACAAAAACATGAGCAAGATACTTTTTGTTGTAATTGTTGTTAGGTGTCATCATGGAGTTGGCTCTGACTCGTAGCAACCCTATATACAACAGAACGAAACACTGACAGTCCTGTGCTAGCCTCATAATCCTTGTTATACCTGAGACCATTGTTGGAGCCACTGTGTCAATCCATCTCCTCAAGGGTCTTCCCTTTTTCCACTGACCCTACATTTTACTAAGCATGAGATCTTTCTCCAGGGAATGGTTCTTTCTGACAATATGACCAAAGTAGGTGAGATGAAGTCTGTCTGTTCTCACTTCCAAGGAGCATTCTGGCTGCACTTCTTCCAGGACAGATTTGTTAGTTTTTCTGGCAGTCCGTGGTACCTTCAGTATTCTTCACCAACACCACAACTCAAAAGCATCAACTCTTCTTTGATCTACCTTATTCATTGTCCAGCTTTCATATACATATGAGGTTACTGAAAATACCATGGCTCATGTTATGCACAACTTAGTCTTCAAAGAGACATCTTTGCTCTTCAGCTCTTTAAAGAGGTCTTTTGCTGCAGGTTTGCCCAGTGTCATATGTCATCTGATGTCTTGACTGCTGTTTCCATTGGTGTTGATTATGGAACCAAGTAATATGAAACCTTTGACAACTTCAATCTTTTCTCCATTTATCAGATGCTGCTTATTGGTCCAGTTGTGAGGATTTTTACTTTCTTTATGTTCAGGTGTAAGCCATATTGCCAACTGTAGTCTTTAATCTTTATCAGTAAGTGCTTGAAGTCATCTTCCAGTACTCTATAAGACAATGTTTCAGGGCTATTCATTAAGTTTTCTAGTAATGTATCAGACAGAGTTTCACTTCTATTCATAAGGTTTTCACTGCCCAATTCTTTGAGAAGTAGATGGCTCCTTCCTTCTTCCAAGTCTATCTTAGTATGGAAACTCTGTTGAAACCATGGCCCACCATAGGTGACCCTACTGGTATTTGAAATACTGGTGACATAACCACCAGCCTCATAGGAACATGCAAGCCACCAAAGTATGACAAACTGACAGATGGGTGGTAGTAAGATACTTTTAGATAAATATAAACACTATAAAGAAAATAAAGATAGAAACTGTTGTTCAAACAGAATAAGGGGAAACTTCATGGTTTAAAATCAGGACTTCTTTCAAGTGCTGAAGTGCAAAGATGTCTCTTTGAAGACTAAGGTGCACCCTACACAAGCCATGGTATTTTCAATTGTCTCATATTCTTGTGAGAGCTGGACAATGCCTAAGGAAGAACAAAGAAAAGTTGATGCTTTTGAGTTGTGGTGTTGGTGAAGGATACTTAAAATTCCATGGACTGCCAGAAGAACAGATCTGTTCTGGAAGAATTGCAGCCAGAATGCTCCTTGGAAGTGAGAATGGACAGACTCCATCTCACCTACTTTGGTCATGTTGTTATAAGGGACCATTCCCTGGAGAAGGATATCATGATTGGTAAAGTGGAGAGTCAATGAAAAGGGGGAAGGCCCTCGATGAGATGGATTGACACAGTGGCTACAACAATGGGTTCAGGTATAGCAAGGATTGTGAGGCTGGCACAGGATTGGGCAATGTTTCATTTTATTGTACATAAGGTTGTTATGAGTCAGAGCTGACTTGATGGCACCTAACAACAGCAACAACAACAGCAACAACAACAGCAACAACAACAGGTAGTTGCCATTTGGTCATGGCAACCATGTATAACAGAATGAACTGTTGCCTGGTCCTGTGTTATACTCATGATCACTAGTTTGTTCAAGTCTAATCTTATGACTACTGTGTCAGTCTATCACAACAAGGGTCTCTCTTGCCCTAGATGGCTCTCTACTTCATCAGATATGATGTCCTTGCCCAGCATTTGATCCCCTCTTGATGATGTGACCAAAACAAATGAGTCAGATAATATTCTGCTGTGGTCCATAATTTAAAAAAATAGATTGTCGTGCCTTTCTTCCTAATATATTTTAGTCTAGGAGTTCTGCTGAAAACCTGTCTACCATAGGTGACCCTGCTGTAGTTTGAAATACCAATGGTATAACTACCAGTATCACAGGAACATGCATGCCAACACAGTATATCAAACTGACAGACGGGTCTTAGATAAAGAAAGTAAAATAAAGTCATTAATAAAATGTCTTGATGGCAAAGAGTTTGCTTTAAATTGGATGGTCAGGAGAGTCCCTCCTGAAGAAGTAAGTGCCTTTGGAACTGAGTCCTCAACAACAAGAAGGAGCCAGCCACACAGACCCGGGGGAGGACATTCCAGACAGATGGAAAGGCAAATGCCAGACACTAGAGGTGGGGAAGAGTTTGGAGAAAGAAGGCCATGAGGGATAGAGTATAAGAAATGGGTAGAGTTTGTGGTATATGATGAAGTTGGGGAAGGAGATAAGGAATAGGACATGTAAATCCTTGTAAGCCATGTTTATTAATGAGTTTTGTAAGTCATAGAAAATGATTGGTTGATTATATCAGAAAAGGAATTTATTGAAAGGATTTTGGAGAGCCCACAGAGTGAGCCAGTGGCAGAGATCCAGTAAGAGGAGGGTGGAGAGGTTTCGAACAGCTATTGTTGTTGTTGTTAAGTGCCGTCAAGTCGTTTCCGATTCATAGCGACCCCATGCACAGCAGAACGAAACACTGCCTGATCCCGCACCAGACCCACAATCCCTGCTATACTTGAGCCCATCATCGCAGCCACCGTGTCAACCCATCTCGTTGAAGGCCTCCCCCTCTTTTGTCGACCCTCTACCCT
>NW_006921740.1:2667285-2686302 GCF_000298275.1 Orycteropus afer afer
TCTGGAGAAAGATGTCATGCTTGGTAAGGTGGAGGGTCAATGAAAGAGGGGAAAGCCCTCAATAAGATGGGTTGACATGGTAGTTGCAGCAATGGGCTTAACTAGCAAGAATCACGGAACTGGCACGGGACCAGGCAGTGTTTCATTCTGCTGTACATAGGGTCACTATGAATTGAAAACAACCCAAAGGTACCTAACAACAACAACAGCAGGATTGCTAGGGACAGATTTGGCAAGGAGACAAGAACAAGGAGACAACTGCTGGATATTTTCAATATTAGCTTTTGTACTACCACCCCTGTCTGCCCTGGTCATTGGACACTTCCAGTGGATAAATGTCATTGCTACTTATGTCTACCATCCTAATGGATTCTCTGTCTTCACTGTGATGGTTAATCTTATGTGCCAAGTTGGCTACATAATATTGTTGCTGTTCTCTGTAGTCCAGTCTTCCCTGACTCATAATGACCTCATGCACAAAATGAGAACCATTGTGATCCATTGGGTTTTCACTGGCTGATTTTCGACAATGGATCATGAGGCCTTTCTTCCTAGTGCATCTTAGACTGGAAGCTCTGATGAAGCCTGTTAAGCATCATAACAACATGCAATCCTCCCCTGATAGATCTGTGGTGGCTGTGCATGGGGTGCATTGGCTGGGAATACAACTCTCTCTCCCACATGGAAAGTGAGAATTTTACTACTGAACCACTGATGCCTGTGGCTAGGCTATCATACCCAGTCATTTAAATATGAATCTAGGTACTTTGTTATGGTGGGTCTAGGAAACTAACATGCTCAGATTTACCCACCATTAACATTTTGCCCCATTTTCTTTCTATTTGCTCTCTTCTTTCTCCTTTCTTTCTCTCCACATACCCACATGTACATACATACACATATGCCTGAAATATATTCTTTAAATCATCTGAGAGTAAGTTGCATATATCATGACCTTTTATGCCTACATACTTTAGTGTATGTTTCATAGGAATACAACATTTTACATTCCAATTAGGTCAACTGACATAATATCTTTAAAAATTTTTCCCTCCTGTGTGGAATCCAGAATAGGAGTAGGTATTGCATTTAGTTGTTGTGTCTCTTTAATCTCCTTGATGTGGAATGTTTCCACAGCCCCTTGTTGTCTTTCATGGCACAGTCATTTCTAAAGAACATATTTCCTTTCCCCTCTTACAAATAGTGTTCCTTACATCTAGATGCACAAGATGTCAATCTTTCCTTCATTGGCAAAATAATTTTACAGATTTTATTGTGGTAATATGTATATAATATAAACTTTACTATTTTAACCATTCTTTTTTTTTAATATATATTTGATTGAAATATAATTTATGTACAGTGAAATACACAAAACTAAAGTGACATGGGTCAATCTTTTTTTTTTTTGCAGTGTTCCCTCCCCTCCCCACTCACTCCTGATAACCAACAAAGAAAGTTTCCTTCCATATATAAATCTTTCCTTGATTTTTTATAATAATGAACTAATACTATATTTGTCCTTCTGTGATTGAAATTTCACTCAGTATGATGTACTTCAAGTTCATCCATGTTATGCAGTGTTTTGCAGAATCTACATTATTCTTTAGGGTTGCATAGTATTTCAGGATAGATCTTGAAATGTTATTTTTTAACAATGAATGTGATGTCATTCCTCTTCCATTTTTCATTCCATCATAGTAGACCATAGGATTGTCTGATTCAAAATGGCCAATACCAGTCCATTTCAGCTCACTAATACCTAGGATATTGATCTTTATGGCTTCTATTTCATTTTTGAAAATTTTCAACTTTCCTAGATTCATACTTAGTGCATTCCATGTTCCAATTATTAACGAATATTTGTAGCTGTTTCTTCCTATTTTGAGTCATGTCCCTTCAGCAAATAGAAGTCCTGAAATCCTTATTTCATATATGTCATTAAAGTTGACTCTACTTTGAGGAGGCAGCCTTTTCCCAGTCATATTTTGAGTGCTTTACATTGTGAGGTGCTCATCTTTTGGCACTATATCAGACAATGTTTCTGGGCTAGACATAAAGTTTTCCAGTAATATAACAGGCAATGTTTCACTACTAATCATAAGGTTTTCAGTGGCCAAATTTATCAGAAGTGGATGGCCCTGTCCTTCTTCCCAGCACTGGAGGTGCTTACTCGTTTATGCCAAGAAGTTTGGAAGACCTGACTAACCAACTGGAAGAGATAAATATTTGTGCCCATTCAAAAGAAAGGTGATTCAACAGAACGTGGACATTACAAAAAATATCTTCAATATCACACGTAAGTAACGTTTTGCTGAAGATTACTCAAATATGGTTATAGGAGTATAGTGACAGGGAACACCCAGAAATTCCAGCTGGATTCAGAAGAGGACACAGAATAAGGGATATCATTGCTGATGTCAAATGGATCTTGGCTAAAAGCAAAGACTACCAGAAAGATGTTCGCTTGTAATTTATTGTCTATGCAAAGACATTCAACTGTGTAGATCATAGCAAATTATGGATAATATGGTGAAGAATGGAATTGGAATTCCATTAATTTTGCTCATGAGGTACCTGTACAAAGAACAGGATGCTGTCGTTCAAACAGAACAAAGGGATATTTATGATTTAAAATCAGGAAGGGTGTGCATCAGGACTGTATCCTTTTACCACACTTATTCAATCTGTATACTGAGCAAATAATCTGAGAAGCTGGATGTCCTGGTTACCTAGTGCCACTCTGACAAGAATATACTACAAATGGGATAGCCTTAATAGGCGTTTATTCTCTTACAATTTGGAGGCTTTAAGTCCAAGTTGAAAGTGCCAGGCTCTAGGGGCTGGGTGAAAGCCCCTCAGCCTTGGGCTTCAGCTCTGCCTCTAGCTCCTGGCCCACTGAAGCTAGAGGCTTTTCTTCACTCAGACAACTGCTGGCTGCTGAGGCTGCCAAGCCCAAGGTTGACAAGTAAAAAGGCACAGTCCTGATGTTACCAAACCACATGGCAGGCCATCAATTTAAGTCCATTTTAAGTCCCAAGGTTGGCAGAGCATGGCAGGCTGCTGAACAACAACACAGCTACATGCAGGGTCCAAGCATGCCATTAACTAGAGACCATTCCCCAAGGCTTCTGCTTATATACATGAAGCAGACCACATTTCCTAAGGCAGCTACTCAGCTGCTCAGAGTAGATTTACCACGGAGTTGATTACCAGTCTCATCATGGGGAATAACTACCACTAGCAGCCCAGCCACTCAATCAGGCCAGCCAAGTTGACACACAAACTGAACTACCACACAGGACCATATGAAGAATGAGACAGCAGGATTGGATGACTATTCATTAACAACCCATGATATGCAGATGGTACAACTATGCTTGATGAAAATGAAGAAGACTAGAAGCGCCAACTGATGAAGATCAAAAACTACAGTCTTCAGTATGAATTATACCTCAACATAAAGAAAAAAAAATCCTCACAACTCGACCAATAAGTAATATCACAATAAATGGAGAAAGGATTTATATTGCCAGGTATTTCATTTTACTTGGCTCCAATATCAACACCTATGGAAGCAGCAATCAAGAAATCAGATATTGTATTGCATTGGGCAAATGTGCTGCAAAAGTTCTCTTTAAGGTGTTAAGAAACAAAGAAGTTAATTTGAAGACTAAGGTGCACCCAACTCAAGTCATGGTATTTTCAATCATCTCATATGCATGTGAAAGGTGGGCAATGGATAAAGAATACTGAATAAGAATTGATGCCTTTGAATTGTGGTGTTGGCAAAGAATACAGAAAATACCATGGACTTCCAGAAGAATGAAAAAATATGACCTAGAAGAAGTGCAGCTAGAATACTCTTTGGAAGTGAGAATGGCCAGGTTTCATCTCACCTATATTGGTCAGGTTGTCAGAAGGTACCATTCCCTAGAGAAGGATTTCATACTTGGTAAAGTGAATAAGGAGAAAATCCTCAATGAGATGGATTGACACAGTGTCTGCAACAATGGGCTCAAACATAGCAAGGATTGTGAGGATGGCACAGGACCAGGCAGTGTTTCATTCTGTTGTATATAAGGTTGCTATGGGTTGGAGCCAACTTTATGGCATCTAACAAAAACAACACCTCCCATGGCCTGGGAATACAGGTGCTGAGGATACAATGACGAATAAGAGACTATTCATAAAACTTATCTTCTAGTGAATGAACAGAAATTAATCATTAATCACACATATTCATGTTTGATTATGAAATGTAACACTTAAAAGGAACTGTGGGTGTATGTTTTAGAGATAACTGATCTATCTTAAGATGTTAGAGAAAGTTTTTCTGTGAAGTGACATTGTACCAGATGTTAACTAGTGGAGCACTGGAAGAACGTACAGGCAGACAGTAGATAATGTGTAAGGTCCCTGAGGTGGGAAGGAGCATGGCATCTTTGAGGAATTAAATGAAAGTCAGGATGTTTGAAGGTTAGACAACATAGGCAAGAAAGTCATGAATGAGGCTGATGGGACATAGAACCCACATCATCATCTATGAGTTCTGTGACATCAGATAAATCACTTAGTCTTTCTAGCCTCAGTATCTTTAAAATGGGGATAATTTTCAATATGTAGATGCTCCAATTCCAACTTTTCCCTTGAGTTCTAAATCATTCAATACCAATATCAATACCAATACCAATACCAACCCTAATGCATATTCATTTAGATATCCAACAGACATATCCAACTTATATTCAAAACAAAACTATTGATTCCTGCTGCCCTAGCCCCTGAAACTTTCTCCTTATTTATCTTTTCCTATTTCAATGAGTAGCTCCACTCTCTGCCCAATTGCCAAGGTCAAAAATCCCAGAAGTCATCCTGAGATCACTTATCTCATTTTCCATATGTAGTCTTACACCACCTCAGAAACCCAAGGAGGGGTCACTATGAGTCAGGTCTGACTCGACAGCACATAACATCGACACAAAAATAACAACAACAAGTCTTATTAAATCTAATACAAAAAGTAGATTCCAAATCTAACCATTTATCACTATCTCCATGGCTGTCACTGTAAGAAAGCTTACATCTTTTCTCACCTGGATTACTGCTACCTTCTGGCTGTATCTTTGTGTTTACTTTTGCTTTTCTGCAATACGCTGTCTACTTGGTAGCTGTTGTTGTAGCTGTTTGGTGTTGTCGAGTTGGCTCTGACTCATAACAACCTGATGTACAACAGGATGAAATACTGCCTGGTCATGCACCATTCTCACAATGTTTGCTATACTTGAGCCCATCGTTGTAGCCACTGTGTCTTTCCTTCTTTTTGAGGGTCTTCCTCTCTTTCACTGTTTCTGTTTTGGTTCTCAAGTGCTGCTCTAATAGAAGATACCGCAGGTGAATGCCTTTAATAAACAGGAGTTTATTTTCTTACAGTTTAAGAGGCTAGAAGTCTGAATTCAAAGTACCAAGCTTTAGGGGCTGGGTGAAGGCTCCTCGATGTTGGGCTTCAGCTCTGCCTCTTGCTCCTGGCCCACAGGAGTTAGAGGAGCCTCTTCACTCAGTCAGCTGCTGGCTACTAAGGCTGACAAACCTGGGGTCGACAGATAAATTGGCACAGTCCAGAGATTAGCGAACAACATTCCAGGCCACTAGTTCGAGTCCAGAGATAGTCCCAAGATCATCAGGAAACATGGCAGGCTGGTGCATGAAGACTCAGCTATATGTAGGGTCCAAGCATGCCAAAAATCTCCAGAGACACTTCTCAATGCTTTTTGTTATATACTGGAAGCAGATCACACACAGCTGCTTCAGTAGATTCCACCCTGGAGTGATTACCAGTCTCCTCATGGGGAATAACTACATCCAGCTGCCCAGCCACTCAAAACAAGGTCCAGCCAAGTTGACACATGACCTTGACTACCAAATTACTTTATCAAGTATAAAATCGTTCTCCAGGGAGTGGTCCCTTCTGACAACACGACCAAAGTAGGTGAAACGAAGTCTGGCCAATCTTGCTTCCATGGAGCATTCTGGCTGTGCTTCCTCCAAGACAGTTTTGTTCATTCTTCTGAAAAGCCATGGATTTTCAGTATTCTTTGCCTAGACCATAATTCAAAAGCATCAACTCTTCTTCAGTGTTCCTTATTCATTGTCCAGCTTTCACATGAATATGAGACTATTGAAAATACCATGGATTGGGTTAGGTTCACCTTAGTCTTTAATGTAAACTTTTTGATCTTCAGCACTTTAAAGAGGTCTATTTGCCCAGTGCAACACAATGTCTGATTTCTTGACTGCTGCATCAATGAGTGTTGATTAAGGATCCAAGTAAAATGAGATTCCACACAACTCCAAACTTTTCTCCATTTATTGTGATGTTGCTTATTGGTCCAGTTGTGAGGATTTTTGTTTTATTTATGTCAAGGTATAAACCATACTGAAGGTATATTCTTTGATGTTCATCAGTAAGTACGCCAACTCTTTCACTTTCAGCAAGCAAGGTTGTGTCATTTGCATATCACAAGTTATTAATGAGTCTTCTTCCAATCCTGATGTTATGTTCTACTTCATATAGTCCAGCTTCTCAGATTCTTTGCTCAGCATACTGATTGACAAAGCATGGAGAAAGGATACAGCCTTGATGCACACCCTGATTTTAAATGATGCAGTATCCCTTTGTCCTATTTTAATAACACACTCTTGGTCTATGTACAGGTTCCTCATAAGCTAATTAAGTGTTCTGAAATTCTCATTCTTTGAAATATTACTCATAATTTGTTATGATTCACACAGTCAAATGCCTTTGCGTAGTCAATAAAACACAGGTAAATATCATTCTGGTATTGTTTGTTTTCAGCCAAGATCCATCTGACATCACCAATGATATCCCTTGTTCTTCATTCTCTTGTGAATCCAGCTTAAATGTCTGGAAGTTCCATGTCAATATACTGCTACAGCAGTTCTTGAATTATCATCAGCAAAATTTTATTTGCATGTGATATTATTGATATTGCTTGATAATCTCCACATTCTATTGGATTGTCTTTGTTTGTAATGGGCACAATATCTATCTTTTCCTGTCAGTTGGTCAAGTAGCTTGTCTTTCAAATTTCTTGGCAGAAATCAGTAAGCACCTCCAGCGGTGTTTCCAAATATTGAACCATCTCACTGGGTATTCTGTCAATTCCTGGATCCTTGTTTTTCACCAATTCCTTCAGTACAGTTTCAACTTCCTCCTTCAATACCATTGGTTCTGAAATAATTGAATGTCAACCAATTCTTTTTGGTAAGTGACTCTGTATACCTTCCATCTTCTGTTGATATTTCCTGCATCATTCAATATTTTGCCCGCAGAATCTTTCAATATTGCAACTTGAGGCTTGCCTTTTTTCTTAAGTTCTTTCAGCTTGAGAAATGCTGAGGGTGTTCTTCCCTTTTAGTTTTCTAACTCCAGGTCTTCGCACATTTCATAATAATAATTGATTTTGTCTTCTTGGGCTGCTTTTTGAAATCTTCTATTCAGCTCTTTTATCTTGTTGTTTCTTCATTTACTTTAGCTACTCTCCTTTCAAGGGCAAGTTTCAGAATCTCCTCTGACATCTATTTTGGTAATTTCTTCCTTTTCTATCTTTTTAATGACCTTTTGCTTTCTTCATGTATTACATTCTTGATATCATCCCACAATTCCTCTGGTTTTTGGTCATTGATGTTCAATGCATCAAATCTATTCTTTAGATGGTCTCTAAATTCAAGAGGGATGTATTCAAGATCATATTTTGGCCCTTGTGGACTTGTTTTAATTGTCTCCACTTTCAACTTGAATTTGCATGTGGGCAATTGATGGTCTGATTCACAGTCAGCTCTTGGGATTATTTTGACCAAAGATATTGAGCTTTTCTATCACCTCTTTCCACAGATGTAGTTGATCTGGTTCCTGTGTGTTCCATCTGGGGAGGTCCACGTGTATAGTCACCATTCACATTGTTGAAAAAAAGTATTTGCAGTGAACAAGTCAATGATCTTGCAGAATTCTATCATGAGATCTAACGTCATTTCTATTACCAAGGACATATTTTCCAGCTACTGATGTTTCTTTTTTGCTTCCAACTTTTGCATACGAATCACCAGTAATAATCAATACATCTTAATTAAATGTTTGGTCAATTTCAGAATGCAGAAGTTGGTAGAAATCTTTAATTTCTTCATCTTTGGGTTTAGTGGTTGATGCATAAATCTGAGTAATACCTGTATTAAGTGGTTTCCTTCGGAGATGTATGTCTATTATCCGATGTACCTCATGATAAATCTTGAAATATACTTTTTGATGATGAATATGACACCATTCCTTTTCAATTTGTCATTCCTAGCATAGTAGACCATATGATTGATTCCAAAAGGTCCATACTAGTCCATTTCACCACATTAATGCCTAGGATATTGATCTTTATGTGTTTCATTTCATTTCTGACAACTTCCAATTTTCCTAGATTCATACTTCAAACATTCCATGTTGTAATTATTAATGGAAGTTTGCAGCTGTTTCTTCCTATTTTGGGTTGTGCCCTATCAGCACATGAAGGTCCTGAAAGCTTTACTCCATCCACATCATTAAGGTTGACTGCACTTTGAGAAGGCAACTCTTCCCCAGTGGTATTTTGAGTGACTTTCAACCTGAGGGGCTCATCTTTTGGCACTATATCAGACAGTGTTTCACTGTTATTCATAAGGTTTTCACTTGACAATGTTTTCAGAAGAGGATGGCCCTATCCCTCTTTCCAATCTATCTTATTCTGAAAACCCTGCTGAAATCTGTCTACCATGGGTGACCCTGCTGGTATTTGAAATATTGATGGTATAGCCTCCAACCTCACAGCAACATGCAAGCCACCACAGTACAACACACTGACAGACCAGTGGTGGACTAGGTAGCTAGAATGTTCTTTTGTAAATGTATACTTTTGTGTCTCTCCTCTACTTGAAACTTTCCTGTAGTTTCCCATTACATCTAAAATGAAACCCAAACTCCTTACTATAACAAGTCCCTAGATGAAGTAGTCCTTGCCTGCATCTCTGTTAGCATATTTGCCTCTTTGCTCATCATGGTCCAGCCTTGCTGGTCTTCTGTTTGTTCCTCAGACTTGGCATACTCATAGCTGATCTTTACATTGCTGGATTTCTCTTATCAATTTGTCTTCAGCTAAAAAATCACATTTACAGAGAAGCCTTGTTTGACTACTAAATCAGTCTCTCTTCAACCTCTTCCTGGATGGTCACTATCCCATTGCTCCTTTTCACTTTCTTAATTCACCAGCACCACTAGGTGCCATTGAGTTGATTACGACTCAGGGCAACCCCATGTGTGTCAGAGTATAACTGCTTCATAGTGTTTTCATTGGCTGATTTTTCAGAAGTAGATTGCAAAGACTTTGTTCCAAGGTGCTTCTGAGTACACTTGAACCTCCAACCTTTCAGTTAGTGGCAATCATTATTAATTTGTATCACCCAAGTATTCTCAAGGAGCTCTGGTAGCATAGTGCCTAAGGCACTTGACGGCTAACCAGAAGGCTGGTGGTTCAAACCCACCAGCCACTTCTCAGAAGGAAGGCTGGGCAATCTACTTCCATAGTGATACCACCTTGGAAACTCAAGGAGGGGTCACTATGAATCAGGGCCTACTCCATGGCACATAACAACAAACAACAATAAGGATTCTCTACTGAATTCAGACCACCATTTTATTAGTGTGTTGTTGTTGTTGTTATGTGCCATCGAGTTGGACCCGACTCATAGCAACCCCTACGGAAGTAGATTACCCATCTTCCTTCTGAGGAGTGGCTGGTGGGTTTGAACTACCAGCCCTCTGATTAGCAGTCAAGTGCCTTAGGCACTACGCTACCAGAGCTCCCACCCTAATATTCTGTATCCAAAACCATTGTCTTTAGGGCAATTCAAGAACTACTCCCAACACAATAGTCTGTATCCATAAACTCATCAAAGATCAGATGTTTCACCCTGATGTATGAGTTCAGGAACAGTGGGTAGTGTATTCCCATGATCAGCTTTTTATGCTAGTTTCAGTTTAAAAACAAATCTAATAGGCCTCTGGCCTTCCTCCCATGGAATCACATAGCGTTTCACATAATAGCTTAAAATATCTACTGATTGCGCAATGGATGATTTGTAATTACAGATTACACATTTGGTAAATAGGTCTTTGTGGGGTATTTTGAAACTTGTTTTATTGGGTTAACAAATTATTAGAGATTTTTGTGTAGACACACCATAATCACTTCTTTGGAGAATTAAAAGTTGCTGAAGGGATCTCTGGCTCTGCTGTTTGACTCATCCCTCCAGCTCCTATTATGGCTAGTGGGAGTAGCAAGGAGAGGCTCAATCTGATGATAAGGGAGGGGCTGGTTATGCATTGAAGGTAGATTCCAACAGCAGCAACCTGGGAGAGAGGGAGGGAGGGAGAGAATTTGTCCTACAACCCTAGTGGCTGCCTCTGATTTCCCTCCCACCCCCACCAAGCCAGCCTAAGGTACAGTGTAAATTGTTGCTCTTTTCTCACCAGGTGTGAACCACCAACCTGAGCCATATCAGCCTCAGAACATTTCCTCTGAGAAGAATGCACTGTTTTTCCAATTTCAGTTCCAAGTATCTGTTCCTAGGATGTTGCTGTGTCAACGATACTTTTTCTTCTTCTTCTTCTTTTTTTTTTTCTTTTGACTCCTACTTTGAGAATAACTTTCAAAAACTCATTGCAAAGTTCTAGTCATCCTTCAAACTCAGCAGAATCATCCTGCTTTAGAGCTTGGGCTCTGGAATCTGACAGTTTTGGGTTTGAATGTTGACTCTAACTTTTACTATTCATGTGACCTTGGGAAAGTCATTTAACTTTTTGTGAACCAAGAAGACTGCTAGAAGCAGCCTACTTTTAGGGAAGGTGCCCTGGTGGCGCAGTGGTTAAGCATTTGATTGCTAACCAAAAGTTAGCCATTCAAACCTACCATGACAAAAAGATGTGGCAGCTTGAATTGACTTGGTGGAAATGGATTTTGTTTTGTTTGTTTTCCTCTAAAGGCACCATGCTAAGCATTGCACTTTTTTCTTTTTAAGGATGCACAAGAATTCTCTGATTTATTTGTTATTATCTCTCCTTTTAAAAGATAAGGGAAATGCCTTGGGATTTAAATAACCTGCCCAAGGTCACAAACTATAAGTGGTAGAGAAAGAGTTTAAACCCAGGTCAGACTGATGTGCTTAGCTGTTATGCTCTCTGTCTCCTCATAGTATCTGCCTCCTAGGATTGTTTTGAGACTCTGATAAGACAATGTTTATAAAACATTCAGCACAAAGCTACACACATTGGTGATGACTTGCTAGGAATCTTGGGGTGGCTCAAAAGTCTAGTTAAGTACTCAACTATTAACCAAAAAGTTGGCATTTCAAACTGACCCAGAGATGTCTCAGAAGAAAGGCCTGCCTGGTGATTTGCTTCTGAAAAGTCACACCACCTTGAAAACCCGAAGGAGTGTTTCTACTCAGCACACATGGGGTCCCTGAGTTGGAATTGACTCAATGGCAGCGGTTTTATTATTATTATTGGTTTATTATTATTATTGTTTCCTCTGTGAAGTCTTCCTTAACTCCTCCTGATGGAGCTGGTGACCCTTTTCTTTGAGCTGCTATCATATCTGTAAATATTCTCCTTTCAACATCTGAACTGTAATTATTTATTTATCCTTCTGTCTGAACTCCTCGAGGCAAGAATTTGCCTTACTCTTTACCAATTTCTGTGTCAACCACAGAGTAAGGGATCAAAGAAAAGTTTTGAATAAGTAGTAGTGAGAAGGCAAATTTAGTTATGATTCATGGGCAATAGCACATGTAGAGACCCAGAGTTCAAAGAAAGTATGAGCCTTTCTTCAGCATGGCTGGACACTAAGAGGTGGGCAGAGGTGGGACTGATGACATGAGAGGAGGGGAAAGTTACAGGAGATGATGCTGATGAGATGAGCAGGCCATGTTCAGACATGGACTTTATCTTAAGAGCAATTGGAACAGTAGAAATATTCTAAGTAGGGAAGTCACATGATTGGATTTGTTCCAGAAAGGTCACTGTGGGTGAAGTGTGGACAATGGGTTGGGAGCAATGTGGATGGAGCAGGGGGCCAGAGCACAGACGGGATTCCTTCCACTTAGGAGTCTTTTGCAGTGGCCCAGGCAAGAGAAGATGGGGGCCTATGTCAGGAAGTGACAGATAGGATGTGAGTTCACATTGAAAAGAGAGTAGGGATCCCTAGTGTCTGGCACATCCTAGGGTCTTTTGCAAATTTGGGAAAATACCTTCCTCTCCTTCCATACCAGATAAGAATCCCAGATGGCTGTTCGTTTTGGAACACCACTTATAACATGGACTATTTACACATTTGTTTCAGAGGCCAACCCATGAGAAATGGAGGGCATGAATTTAGTCTGCTTAGAGGTGTCTTTATTTACCTCAAAAGGAGCTCTGGTGGTACAGTGTCTAAGGTATTTGACGGCTAACCAGAAGGTTGGCAGTTCAAATCCATCAGCCACTCTGAGGAAGGAAGACTGGGCAATCTACTTCCATAAAGATGTACTGCCTCAGAAACCCATGGGGGTTGCTATGAGTCAGAATCGATTTGATGGTACTAGGTTTTTTTATTCACCTCAAATACTAGAGGGATGAAGGGACTTCCAGCAGGTTCCAGGGATGCTTATACCCAGGTCACCAGTCACAACCCTTCCTTCCAAATACCCACAGCACTTAAGAGAGTGATGTTTACTTGAGTACAGAAGAGAGAATAGAAGAGAGTCATGAATGTTAGGTGCCTGCAGAACTTTTCCATTTCTTTGTTCCTTAAAATAATCACCAGTCAATCTGATCCTGCAAGGACATGTGCTCTGTTGACATACATGCCTACGTAGGTTTCCCTTTGGCTTTGTGGTTTGAGGGAGAAGTCAGTTAAGAAAGAGGACAAAAGGCCAGACAGGAGGTGGCTGAGTTTATGGTGCCCAGATGAGCAATATAAACATGGCACTCAGGCGGGGGCCTGGCCTATTCTTTCTAGGCTGAGTCTCTGAGTGCTCTGGCCCTGGAGCCCAGTAAAAAGCCTTGTGGCAATTGCCCATGTGCTGACCAAAGTCTGTTCTTTCTGAAAGTTTACCCTATGGCCTGGAGGTCTTTGTGATGACCTTGTGTGATGTTGAATCTAAAGTTTTATATTTTATAACATGATTTTTACCTGTTGCACTCAACTACCAACTGAAAAGTTGAATGTTCAAGCTCACCCAGTGGTGACATGGAAGGCCTGGCAATCTGCTTCCATAAAGATTACAGGCAAAAAAAACCCCTATGGATTAGTTCTACTCTGTAACTCATGGGATTGCCATGAGTTGGATTCAACAGCATTTAGTTTGGTGTTTGATTGATATATGTGATCACATTTCTTCTTCATATAGATCCCGTAGCAGAGCTATTATTGTTGTTGTTGTTATGTGCCGTCGAGTCAGACCCGACTCATAGCGACCCCTCCTTGGGTTTCCGAGGTGGTATCACTACGGAAGTAGATTGCCCTATCTTCCTCCCGAGGAGTGGCTGGTGGGTTTGAACTGCCAGCCTTCTGGTTAGCAGTCAAGTGCCTTAGGCACTATGCTACCAGAGAGGATCCCCATTTCACCAATGAAAAGTAGCCCTAGTGGCCCAGTAGTTAAGCACTCAGCTGCTAACCAAACATCAATGGTTCAAAACCTCCTGCCACTCTGCAGGAGAAAGATGTGGTAGTCTGCTTCTCTAAAGATTTACAACCTTGGAAACCTATGGGGCAGTTTTACGAAAACCTCTAGGGTCACTATGAGTCAACATTGACTTGACAGAAACAGGTTTGGTGTTTTTTTTTTTTTTGCTTTTGTTTTACATTTGGGTATCATACTCGGTATGATCAGTTTTTTCCTTTTTAAAGACTCACAAGAATTCTCTGATTTATTCTTTATGATCTCAAATTTTAATATTAGGGAAATACCTTGGAGGTTAAACAGCTTGCCCAAGGTCACAAACTATGCAAGGTAGAGAGCGGTTTTAGTCCAGGTCAGCCCTATGTGCTTAACCATTATGCTCTCTAATCTCTGCTAGTATCTGCCTCAAAGAATTGTTTGAGAAGTTGATATTGCTTGTAAGGCATTAGTACAAATGACAGTACCCAAACTCACTGTCATTGAGTCAATTTTAACTCATAGTGACCCCCATTGGGTTTCCAAGGCTATAAATCTTTACAGAAATAGATGGCCTCATCTTCCTGCTGCAGAGCAGCTGGTGGGTTTGAACCACTGACCTTTCATTAGCAGTCAAACGCCTTACCCCTGGTGACACCAGAGATCCTTAGTACACAGGTAAGTGAAATTTCAATATATGCTAACTATTATAATTAGAAGGAATTCTTGGGTGGTTCAGACAGTTAAGCTTGACTATTAACTGAAACAGTTAACAGTTCAAACCCACTCAGAGATGTCTCAGAAGAAAGGCGTGCCAGGTGATTTGCTTCTGAAAGGTCACCACCTTGAAAATCCCTATGGAGTAGTTCTACTCTGCATACATGGCATCACCATGAGTTGCAACTGTAACTATTTTATTATTCATTAGTATTGTCATTCTTATTTCCTCTGTGAAGCCTTTCTTGACTCCTCCCAACAGAGGTTGTTGTTATTTGCCGTGGAGTCATCCCCGACTCATAGCTACCCCTCCTTGGGTTTCCGAGGCGGTATCACTATGGAAGTAGGATTGCCCAACCTTCCTTCCGAGGAGTGGCTGGTGGGTTTGAACCGCCAGCCTTCTGGTTAGCAGTCAAGTGCCTTAGGCACTATGATACCAGAGAGGTAGTAACCCTTTTTATTGAGCTTCTGTCACATTTGTACATATTCTCCTCTCTAGCATCCAAACTGTAATTATTTATTCACCCTTCTGTCTGCCCTATTGGACAGTGAGCTCTTCAAGACAGGAATTTGCCTTACTCATTACCAACTGTTAGCCACAGAGTAAGAGATCAAGGAAAAGGTTCTGAATAAATAGTAGTAAGGTGAATTTAGTTATGATTCATGGACAATTTCACAGATGGAGACCCAGAGTCCATAGAAAGCATGGGCCATTCTTCAGCATGACTGGACACTAAGAAGTGGGCAGAGGTAGGTGATGAGAGGAAGGGAAAGTTATAGGAGATGATGTTGATGAGAAGGGCAGGCCATGTTCAGGGGTGGACTTCACCCTAAGAGCAATAAGAATGATAGAAGTGCTCTAAGCAGGGTAGTCTTATGATTGGATCTGTTTCAGAAAGGTCACTCTGGATGAAGGGTGGATAATGGGTTGCAATTGATGTCAATAGAACAGGGGGCCAGAGCAGAGGCAAGGATTCTGTCCACTTGGGAGTCTTTTGCAGAAGCCCTGGCAAGAGAGGATGGGGGTTTATGTCAGGAAGTGACAGAGGGGATATGAGTTCATTTTGATTAAAAAGAGAGCATGGATCCTTAGTGTCTGGCACATCCTGGGGTCTTCTGCAAACTTGGGAAAATACCTTCCTCTCCTTCCATACCAGATAAGAATCCCAGATGGCTGTTCTTTTCGGAACACCACTTATAATATGGATTATTTACACATTTGTTTCAGAGGCTAACTCATGAGAAATGGGGGGCATGGGTTTAGTCTGCTTTGTGGTACCCTGCTCACCTCAAAGTACTGGAGGGATGAGAGGATTTCCAGCAGGTTCCAGCAATGCTGATACCCAGGTTACTAGTTTGCCAATTGGTGAGGAAAAGGTAGTCAATGAAAAATTTATGTCACAGACCTTGGTCTCAACAGGGAACCTTTAATCTCCTGACCCTTCCCTTCCTAAGTGACCTCTATGACCTTAACCCTTTCCTTAAAGTGGTTACTGATACACTATCTTTTCAAATATAGATTAACAAGAAAGGAAGAGGGCTTTCCTTTTCAAAGGAAAAGCCCTGGGGGAAGTTCTAGGCTCCTTGACACAGCTCTCCCTCCTCAACACCACAGCACTTAAGAGAGTGATGCCTCCTTTGAGTACAGATGAGAGTACAGAAGAGAACCATGTGTGTTAGAGCTTTTCCATTTCTTTGTTCCTTAAAACAATCACCAGTCAATCTGATCCTCCAAGGATCTATGCTCTGTTGACACACATGCCTACATGGGTTTCCCTTTGGCTTTGTGGTTCGAGGGAGAAGTCAGTTAAGAAAGAGGACGAAAAGCCAGACAGGAGGTAGCTGAGTTTATGGCACCCAAATGAGCAATATAAGCATGGCATCTCAGGCGGGGGACTGGCCTATTCTGTCTGCTGAGTCTCTGAGTACCCTGGCCCTGGAGCCAGTAAAAAGCCTTGTGGCAATTGCCCATGTGCTGACCAAAGTTTGTTCCTTCTGAAAGTGTACCCTAGTGTCCTGGAGGCCTTTGTGATGGGGTACACTTGTGTGATGTTGAATCTAAAGTTTTAAATTTTATATGATGTTTACCCATTGCACTCAACTACTAACCAAAGGGTTGGAGGTTCAAGCCCACCCAGTGGTGACATGGAAGAAAGGCCTGGCAATCTGTTTCCATAAAGATTATAGGCAAGAAAACCCTATGGAGCAGTTCTACTCTGTAACACATGGAGTTGTCATGAGTTGGACTTGATGGCAACTGGCTTGGTTTTTATATAATTATCACATATCTTGTTCATATAAATCCTGTGATATAGCTATTATGAGCCCTGTTTAACATATGAAAAGAAGCCCTGATAGTGCAATGGTTAGGTACTTCACTGCTAACCAATAGGTTGGTGGTTTGAACTTACCAGCTGCTCTGCAGGAGAGAGATGTGGCAGTCTGCTCTCATAATCACTGCTGTGTTGTTGTTGTTATGTGCCATCGAGTCAGCCCGACTCATAGTGAACCCTCCTTGGGTTTCCCAGGCAGTATCACTACAGAAGTAGATTGTCCAACCTTCCTTCCGAGGAATGGCTGGTGGGTTTGAACCGCCAGCCTTCTGGTTAGCAGTCAAGCGCCTTAGGCACTATGCTACCAGAGCTCCTCTCATATCATTATAGCCTTGGAAATCCTATGAGGCAGTTCTACTCTGTCCTAAAGAGCTGTTGTGAGTTGGAGTCAACTCAATGGCAACAAGTCTTTTTGACAGATGAGAAGATTAAGACTTAGGAAAGAACTTGAATGTGTTCCCAAAGATTACACAGCATTTAGGTGCTCCATATGGAATGGAGTGTGCAATTCAACTTAACAAATATTTCATGGCCCCTAACATAGCCAGGCAATGCTCAGACACCGGGAGTACAATTATGCACAAAGAAATATGGAATTCTCTCTTTAGGAGCTTATGGTCCAATTTGAAGGACATTCATTACATAAAGAAGTAGTGAAACAAGTAAAAAATTATAACTATGGATAATAACTATGAAGTCAAGTCACAGACTGCTAGGAGAAAATGTAATAATGATGCATTTTAGAGGTGAAGTATGTATATGTGTTTTGGGGGTGAGTGTTTGAAGACCTCTGTGAGATTGAGAGCTCTCACTTGAAGGCTGAGAAGTAGGAAGAATGAATTGGGAGAAGAGTGGGATAAGAGGTCCCAGCAGGAGGTGATCCCATGAATGAAGACCCTTAGGCAAGAAGAACTTGATGTGTTTGAAGACTTGGAAAAGTGTGAGCAAATGGATCAGGAGAAAAGTGGCATAAAATGAGATCAGCTTGGTAGTTGATGAGAAGAGAAGTTCTAAGTTGATGAGAAGAGAAGACTTTGGTTGACTTGGTTTTACCTTTTTAAATGTTCTCTCTAAATGCTCAGTCAATATTGGGTTGTAGCAGAATAAGAGTAAAAGCAGGGAGACCAATTAGAGGGCTATTGCAAAAATCCAGGGAAAAGATGACAGCCTCATGCCTTCAAATCCTGGAACTTTTGGTTGTGCTATATGCTACTGTTGTAATCCTAGAGAACTGACAGTTGAGATGTGTAGTCATTTGATATATTTTTAAAATTACCCCTGAGTTTTCTCTACTTCATAGGTGTTGAAAGACAATGGTGTCCTTGGCACATTCAAGAATTGGCAAAGATCCCAGCTTCACAGTTCCAGAATTGAGAAGACCAGCTCTTTGTGATCTAACAGGCTATATAGCATGTCATGCAGATGACATTCGAAAGAGGAATTGACCACTAGAAGTTTTACTAACTGGTTCTTACTGAGTAAGAAGCACTTTACTACTTTGGCTAGCTATGGGACAATGCACACATTACTTAACCTTTCTGAACCTGAGTAACATCATCTGTAAAAGTGGGATAAAAGTGGCACTTTTTTCATAGGGTTTTTGTTATGTGCCATTGAGTCAGACCCAACTCATAGCGACCCCTCCTTGGGTTTCCAAAGCAGTATCACTACAGAAGTAGATTGCCCAGTCTTCCTTCCGAGGAGTGGATGGTGGTTTTGAACCTCCAGCCTTCTGGTCAGCAGTCAGGTGCCTTAGGCACTAGGCTACCAGAGCTCCTATCATAGGGTTGTTAGCAAGGTTATATGAGATAATGCATACAACATTCAACACAATGCCTAGTAAGTATTCTGCTTTCAATAACTTATGTTTTTGTTAAAAAATAATAATAATAAAAAAAAATAAACTCATTGCCATTGAGTCAATTCCAACTCAGCGACCCCCACCTTGGGTTCCAAGGTGATATCTCTACGGGAGTAGTAGAGGAGGAGGAGGAGGAGGAGGAGGAGGAGTAATAGTAGTAGTAGTAGTAGTAGTCTTCCTTAGGTGAAATCAATCACATCTATTTCAACGCATAATGAGCTGAAGTGACAGAATGGAACTACCCCACAGGGTTTTCTAGGCTGTAATCATGATGGGGGGAGGAAGCCAAAGAGAAGAGCAATCAGCCAAAGGGATTAGGTGAGGAGGGGAAACTCAGGGACGCCCAAAGAAGCAGGCCAGAAGAGCAGG
>NW_006921740.1:2689482-2694615 GCF_000298275.1 Orycteropus afer afer
CTGGTGCGGGATCGGGCAGTGTTTCGTTCTGCTGTGCATGGGGTCGCTATGAGTCGGAAACGACTCGACGGCACTTAACAACAACAACAACAACAATCATGATGGGAGCAGATTACCAGGTCTTTCTTCCACAGAGCCTCTGGGTGGTTTAGAACAGCCAATATTTGATTAGCAGCTGAACCCTTAACCATTGCATTAGCCACGCTCTGTTAGTAAATTATAGGTATCATCATTATTAATAATAATATATTAACAATGTAAATGGAATAAAATAACACCATTATTTCCATAGAATAATTAATTTTTGTCCCCAGGCAAAATATTTGCATACATAGCTTAATTTATGAAATATTACATTTCCTATCACCCCAAACTATTTTAAAATGCTTTGAAATTCTTAGATGAAAGAAATTATATAAACATAAAATATGATTATTCAAAAAAATAAAGTTGATCCTACAGAGCTTGGCTTTCCTTAATGACCACAGGCCATCTTCAGAGTAGCCTGTTTTATTATCAAACTGAGCAGTTTGCAGTACTGAACACAATTACAGATTCTGTTTTTTAAAACCAAGCATTAATTGGATTTCTGAATGCCATTTGAACTACAGAGAGAGACAATTCTCCTTCTAGTTCTAAAATCCACTTATTTTAGCATAACACAGTATGATGAGTTTTATGTTTTTGATAGTCTCCTAATGGCTGAGCCGACAACTTAAAACATTAGCTTCTCTGTAGAGGAGGGATATGTCAAACATTAAACTCAACAACAACAAAAACAACTCACTGCCATTGAGTCGATTTGACTCATAGTGACCCCTCCTTGGGTTCTGAGACAGTATCTCTACAGAAGTAGATTGCCCAATCTTCCTTCCGAGGAGTGGTTGGTGGGTTTGAACCACCAGCCTTCTGGTTAACAGTCAAATGCCTTAGGTACTACGCCACCAGAGTTCCCCCATCAAATTCACAGGGCTGCCATTTATTTGCCTTTAATTTTTCTGAAATGGCTGTCTTTTGAAAAACTTGTCTGATGAGACAGTACTATAGGGGACATTTCTAAGATTATCCTGCTAAACCTCAGTGGTCCCCACTTAATTCAAAGACAACTCGGAAGTTCTATACTCATCTAACTCCAGTGTGTAACCCCTATGCTTCTCCAGTTCCTAGAGGGATTTCTGTTCAAAGATGTATAGATCAAACAGCCAAAAGTAATCAAGAAGGAACCAAAACTCTAACTTGAATTTTTTTAAAAAAATTATCTAGTTTATAACCCAACACTTTTCATCTCCTTTTTGTCTTCCAACTTTCTTGCACCCTACATTGTTTCCATAGCCCCCATTCACTAACATCTCCCCTCAAAACCCCTCACCTTTCCATTCAGCTCCCTCTTGACCCCCCCATCTTTATTTTATCATGCTATCTGGTGCCTAAGGCATTTGACTGTTAACCAGAAGGCTGGCAGTTCAAACCCACCAGCCACTCCTCGGTAGGAAGATTGGGAAATCTACTTCCATAGAGACACTGCCTTGAAAACCCAAGGAGGGTCGCTATGAGCAGCAGTGAGTTTGGTTTTTTTTTTGGTTGGTATTTAGATTAAAGTAGCCTCTCTCCCTAAATTCTTTTCCCTAACCTCCATCTTGTGATGTTTTCTTTTCTTTCTTTGCCCATTTTTCAGTTCTGTGTAATAGATATCAAGGGATCTGATTGACAGAGGCTCAGTATCCACAGAAAATAAAAATATTCCATCCTAATAAGGGCCTGATATTCAGTTCTATGATCTGTTGTAACTGTGCTGAGTGTAGCGTACCATGGGGTTGGGGATGGAAAAATGGATTCCTTGTTGATTGTATTCAGTCTTAGTTTGCACACAGGCAGAGGTGAAGGTCCTTTGGGGGAGGAATTGGAGTGGGCCCGGCAAGGAAGAGGAGAAAGAAAATGTGAGTCAGGTTGGCTATGTTGATCCTGATGGAAGCTTAGAAATATGGAAAATAGTAACTGAAATCAACAAAGGGGCTGAGGGAGGGGAAAATGGAGGGAGGAGAGAAGGGTAGGGAAAGAAAAAGAGTGATGGAGATCTATGTGGAGGGTCCCACTAGAGGGAGACAGAAAGGAAGAAAAGAAATAAGGTGCAGAGAGAGGTGAGGGTCACTTCACAGAGTCCACAATCAGCAACTTGATGACTCTGGCAATAGTCATTTGGTTTATCATAGAAAGAATTTAAAGGATTAGAGCAGCATAGACAACATGCCAGGAGCAGGTTTCTGAAGGGAGAGATGGGATGTGATCAGAAATGATTTTTGGTCTGAAGAGTTGAATTAGCCTGTTAGAAGCATGGCCCCAGGTAATGACCAGGTATGATACACTCCCTTATCCACACCCTCTTCATTGTCCTTCAGAAATATGCCAAGGTCTTTGCCTCAACTCCTGAGACACCCAAGCTCATCCGCTTCTGTGGCTGAGCTAATAGAGATTAAGCTGAGGTTTACTTACACATTATCTGTCATTCCAAAGTAGGTCTAGACTTCATGATTAGCATTCTTGAATGAACAATGAGCCTTTTCTTTAAGGTTGGAAGACAACTGGTTGATCATCCAGAGCAACTTCTTCCTTTTACAGATGAAAAGCTGAGGGACGGAGTGAGAAAAACAACAAAACCAAAAAGCAATAACAACAACAACAACAAACTACTTCTGGGATTGGATCTATAAGGAGCTCTGGTGGCACAGTGTCTACGGTATTTGCCTGTTAAAACCAGAAGTTTGGAGTTTCAAACCCATCAGCCACTCCACAGAAGGAAGATAGGGCAATTTACTTCTGTAAAGGTTTACAGCCTTGGAAACCCAGTGAGGGTCACTGGGTTGGAATCTGCTCAGTGACAGTGGGTTTGTTTGTTTGTTTGTTTTTTGGAGAGGGGTTGGATCCATAGTTTCTGATCTTCAGAAGAGATAGAAATGAATTCTGTGGTTCCTCAAGGCTGATTGACATCACATGACCAACAATGAATGAAAGATAGCCAAGCATTTCCATTCCCATTATCCTTTTGGATTCTTAGAATATTACTGTGTCAAGGACAAATGGGACAGACTCATTTCACAGGTGAGGAAGCTGAGTCCAGACTGTTTAAGATCCACAGATTATAAGGAGATTGATCTCCTGCTTTTCACACCATATTCCACATGAAAGGCTAGGACACCCTAGTAGGCTGCCTCCTTACTTGTGTGAATGTTTCTATTTATTTTAGTACCAGTCTCTACTGTGTAGCTCAGATTGAACAGAGTATAGTGGACTTGCTTGTACTCACTGATGCTTAGATATAATGTTGATAATCAAAGAGGCTTTCATGGTATCCACTATCTATGTTGTTGTTGTTTGCCGTGGAGTCGGCCCCGACTCATAGCGACCGCTCCCTGGGTTTCCAAGGCAGTATCACTACGGAAGTAGGATTGCCCAACCTTCCTTCCGAGTCCACTATCTATAGAAACACTCAAAAGGCAAATTGCATAGTACAGAGATGGGGTAAGATGTCCGAGAAGTCAGAAGGAAAAGAAATAGTCCATCTTACTTCTTTCTACTGGGTTTTCCTTCCTCTTTCATACCTTTATTACTTCTTCCCCTACAGTGGTCCTTTGATGTTCACTTTAGTGGGACCATCAGAAAGATGATTTTGTATAGTGATACCTACCCATTGTTACAGTGATGGCTGATGAAGAAGTAAAAAACAAAGCAACAATAAAAAACAGACCATTTGTCATGGAATCAGTTCTGACTCATGGCGACTCCATGTGTTTCAGAGTGGAACTGCTCCACAAGGTTTTCAATGGCTGTAATCTTTCCGAAGTAGATCACCAAGGCTTTCTCCCAAGATATCTCTGGGTGGATTTTGGGTAACCAAATGGCACAAATAGTCTCCTCCTCCCATTAGGACCATGTTCTGGTGATATCTCTCTGACCCTGAGTTCCAGGCAACTTCAAAAGAGGTCTGATCCATTTTTGTAATATTTCCTCTGCAACCATTTTATGTGCATAAAATGGTGTAAAATAATTAATAATGTATAAATATTCCCAGTAGCTGTCATAGCATCACCCTCCACCTATTAAGAAAATGCTATCTTTGGCTGCTCTATTTCTTCCTCCTCTTTGGCTCTTCACCTCAGCTGCTTTGAAAAGCCAGTTCAACATAGGTTCACAGACTACCCACTGCTACATTTAAATATTTTTCGTGTCTAATTCCCCGATTGGATTGCTTCCCCAAAATTCCATTTCTGCTCCAAGTTATTATCCTTGTTTTTTTTTTCTTCTCTTTTCATGTCATTAGGTCAAAATTTACTTTCTTTAAATGGCAACAAGTGCAAATGAGGAGAACTTGTAGACTTTTTTTTTTTTTCTACCCACAGCCGAACATAGTTTCAGGACAGCTCAGTGCTGGTAGTGGGAAGTGCCTCAGAGAACGGAACCTCATCTAATAAAACTGCACTGTTGTTTTTGGCTCACACACTGTGAATTGATTTATTGTTTGAGGTGATGAAAAAAAGGTGCTCAGAGACTTGGAGGAGAGTTTCACTTTGTGGCAATACCTCCCTATCCCCTGCAGTCGCGGAACAGTTTTCTGAGCCATTCAGAGCTAGGACATGTGGGGTTATTTTGGTAGCTGTCAGCATGAATTGGCTAGAGTCTGTATGTTAAATAAATACAAACTGCCTATTTAATTATTTAACAACTAGAACAAATGCCCCACTGTTGGCAAGTAGAAAACAGTCAACACTCCAGCTATGTAAAACCCCATCTTGTTCCCATGATGTGATTTGACCCTGCTTGCACCCACAAGCTTCCCTTCAACCCTCCAGGGCATCTTATCGCTGTTTTATTGGACTTGGAACATGGCTGGAATTGGAGTACAGATCTCTCTAAGCAAGGAAATGCTAGAGAAACAAGAGCAAGTTAACCTCCAAATGGCTTCCAAGGCAACCACTGTGTTGAAACTTCACTTGGGTTCCATTGGCCATAGCTTCTATTTTTTACCACCTCTGCCAAATTACGGGAGCTCTGGTAGCATAGTGGCTAAGACACTTGCCTGCTAACCAGATGGCTGGCGGTTCAAACCCACCAGCCACTCCTCGGAAGGAAGGTTGGGCA
>NW_006921740.1:2700335-2728265 GCF_000298275.1 Orycteropus afer afer
TTGAACTGCCAGCCTTCTGGTTAGCAGTCAAATGTCTTAGGCACTATGCCACCAGATATATCTATATCTATAGATATATATAGATATAGATATAGATATATATTTGTTGTTGTTGTTGCTATGTGCCTTCGAGTCAGACTCGACTCATAGCAACCCCTCCTTGGGTTTCTGAGGCAATATCACTATGGAAGTAGATTGCCCAAACTTCCTTCTGAGGAGTGGCTGGTGGGTTTGAACCACCAGCCTTCTTGTTAGCAATCAAGTGCCTTAGGCACTACGCTACCAGAGTTCCTATATATATATGTATATATGTTTGTATGTGTGTATGTGTCTATCTATCTATATACTTTTCCTATATAACACTAACTACAGACTCTAAATGTATATTTATCTTGTGATTATTTATTTAATGTTTTCTTCCCAACTAGATTGTAAGCTCCATGAGAGCTGGGCTATCCCTTACCTTTCTTTACACAGCACCTACACACTGCTTGTTGTTGTTATTGTTGTTATGTGCCATCCAGTCGAACCCAACTCATACTGACTCCTCCTTGGGTTTCTGAGGCAGTATCACTATGGATGGATTGATACAGTGGCTGCGATGTTGGGCTCAAGTATGGCAGGGATTGTGGGGCTGGCGCAGGATCGGGCAGTGTTTCGTTCTGCTGTGCATGAGGTCGCTATGAGATGGAAACGACTCGATGGCACATAACAACAACAGCAACAAATCACTATGGAAGTAGATTGCCCCATCTTCCTTCCAAGGAGTGGCTGATGGGTTTGAACTGCCAACCTCCTGGTTAGCAGTCAAGTGTCTTAGGCACTACGCTTCCAGAGTTCCTACATACTGCCTAGGTATATGTTATTTGAATGATTATAATATTATATGTCAATCTATGTATCTATATCTCTATGTATACATGTGTATATCAGCCACTGATAACCCCATATATATGACATGAGAGAGAGAATTGGAGATCTGGTGGTTAAGAACATGGATGCTAACTGAAAGGTTGGTGGTTCATATCCATCAGCTACTCCATGGGAGAAAGACCTGATGATCTATTCCTGTAAAGATTACAAAACTGAAAACCAAATCCACTGCCACTGAGTCGATTCTGGCTCATAGTGACCCTCTAGGACAGAACAGAACTGTCTCACTGAGTTTCCAAGGTTGTAATCTTTACAGAAGCAACCTGCCACATCTTCCTCCTGCAGAGCAGCTAGTGCATTTGAACTGTTGACCTTCCATTAACAGCTGAGTGCTTAATCACTGTGCTACCAGGACCTAGGAAACCCAAGGGGGCAGTTCTGCTCTGTTCTAGAAAGTTGCTGTGAGTTGGAATCAACTTGATGACACACAACAACTATATATATATATATATATATATATATATATATATATATATATATATATATATATGTATGTATGGAAGGAAGACTGGGCAATCTACTTCCATAGTGATACCACCTCACAAACCCAAGAAGGAGTCACTATGGGTTGGACGTGACTCAAAGGCAGAGAGTTTGTTCTTTTTGGTATGTATCTCTGGTAGCATAGTGCCTAAGGCACTTTACTGCTAACCAGAAGGCTGGAGGTTCAAACCCATCAGCCACTCCTCGGAAGGAAGGTTGGGAAATCTACTTCTGTAGTGATACTGCCTCAGAAACCCAAGGAGGGGTTGCTATGAGTCAGGTCCGACTCAACAGCACATAACAACAATACACATACACACACACACACACACACACAAAGTGAGCTCTGGTGGCGTGGTGTCTAAGTCATTTGCCTGCTAACCAGAAGGCTAGTGGTTCAAACCCACCAGCCACTCCTCAGAAGGAAAACTGGGCAATCTACTTCCATAGAGATACCACCCCAGAAACCCAAGGAGGGGTTGCTGTGAGTCAGAATTGATTCGACGGCAATGAGTTTTTTATTTTTCTTTCTTCATATGTGTATACATACTTCCTTTTTTATAGTAATAATAAAAAAAATTTACATGTCATAGATACATAAATATATTTGGAATTTGTAAGATACCAACTAGTTGCTGTCAATTTGATTTTGAATTATGGTGATCCTTGTGTGTCAAAGTAGAACTGTACTCCATAGGGTTTTCAATAACTGATTTTTCAGAAGTAGATCAACAGGCCTTTCTTCCGAAGAGCCCCTGGATGGATTGGAACCTCCAACCTTTCTGTTAGCAGCTAGCAAGTTAACCATTTGTACCACCCAGGGACTCCATAAAACAGCTGGTAAGCATTTACCGTGGAAAAAATGGGTATGTGTAGTCAAGATTAATAGAATAGCTGATAGTAACCAATAAAAATGGAAAATAGAGGAATAGGGGTGGTGGAAGAAAAAAGAGTAGGTGGGGAGAGAGAGTGAGAAAGGGAAAGAGAGAGAAAAAGAGAGAGAGATCCAAAAACACCAAACTCATGGCCATGGAGTCAATTTGACTCAAAGTGACCCCTTCTTGGATGTCCGAGGCTGTATCTCTACAGAAGTAGATCACCCCATCTTCCTTCTGAGGAGTGGCTGGTGGGTTTGAACCGCCAGCCTTCTGGTTAGCAGTCAAATGCCTTAGGCACTACGCCACCAGAGAGAGAGAGAGAGAGAGAGAGAGAAAATAACATCAGAACTAGGAAAGCTCTGAGATCCAGAACTGTTTATAACAAAGTTTATAATTGTTATTAACTCTACAGTTTTAAAGAGCAGAAGAACTAATTAGAGAGGTAGTTAGCACTCAGATTTATGTTCTATTCTCAGTGTTTATTAAGTTGATTGGACTTTAACTTTGGCTTCCACATATTCCTAACCTTATGGTTTGGGCTGAGGATTATGATTTAACTTTGTGAAAACAGTACATTTTGGGGACCTGGGGAAACTCCCAACACTGGTGGTTTTTATTTCCAGGTTCTCAGTAGACACATGCATAGACTGCAGTTAACACCTTCTCACCTCAGCTCAAAGGTTCCTTCCTCAGGGAAATGCTCTCAACACCCCAGTTTAGGCCAGACCCCTCATCTTATGCACTTATGGCCCATGTACTTTTCCTACATAGCACTTACTACAGACTCTAAATGAATATTTATCTTGTGATTATTTATTTATTGTTTTCTTCCCTCCTAGACTGTGAGCTCCATGAGAGCTGAGCTATCCCTTAACCTTTGTTTACACAACACCTATATACTGCCTAAGAGCTCTGGTGGCATAGTGCCTAAGGCATTTGACTGCTAACCAGAAGACTGGTGGTTCAAACCCACCAGCTACTGCTCAGAAGGAAGACTGTGCAATCTACTTCTGTAGTGATAGTGCCTTGGAAACCCAAGGAGGGGTCGCTATGAGTTGGATCCGACTCGATAGCAGAGTATTTGTTTTTTTTGTTTATATACTGCTTAGGTGCAGTAACTGTTCAACAAATATATGTTGGTTAAATGATTATTATACTCTGTATTGATCAATATATCTACATCTGTATGCATACATGTATAAATCAGCCACTGATAACCCCATGGACACACATGGTCATCATGAGTTTGAGTCAGCTTGACAGCAACTGGTTTTATAGATATCTGTAGATAGGCAGTGTGTGCTTTATCTCTCTAAGCCTCATTTACTCATTTGTGAAGTAAAAGTGAATGTAAGGTTTATTACAGACTCAAAGTGCTACAGCAATATAAGAGGTCAGAATAGCATTTCATTTTAGACACTATAATAGAGACCACAATAAACATCTTAAAAGCTTATAGAATACTTGTGAGCATCTCTCAATCAAACTCTGTCTCTGCTCAAGCCAGTCCATCATTCAAATGGCTCTAAAATTAGGGGTCATTTCCAAATATAGCACATTCCCTGTGTGATTCTATTCTTGAATGACAGCCATGTCCAACCAGAAGTGGACCTAATGCCTCTTATTAGCCCAGTTGCATTTCTCTCTCTCTCTCTCTCTCTCTCTCCCCCCATTCTCTCTTGGCTGCCGTGAGTGAGCTGATTGGGGGCCCATGTGACTGTGTTCACATCCAGGCTCTGTAGAATGAATTTTTCAAGCATGATTTGCAAGTCACGCTCTCACATGCCTCTTGAGTCCAGCTGTGTTGCAGCTGCTGCCTCCCCTGCATCCGTTCATCTTGCACTTGGATCAGAGGCACGCGTACATTTGCCTGAACTGATTTGGTCTCAGCCCAGCTGTTTGTTCCCAATTGTCATCAGGATGTTTACAGAACTGCTGTTCTTGCTGCACTTGTTTCATTATCACACTTGGGTCTGAAGAGCATTTTGCACATGGCAATGGCCTAAGCAGGCGATTTGGCTAGCTTTTCCCTGTGACTGAAACTTATCTAAGTTTTTTGTTTTAAACCTTCCTGTCTATGGAAATGCCTGCATATTTCTGCAGTGATAACAAGGAAAGAAACTAGGGGTATGTATTCTGTTTATAAAGGACCATAAATGTCATTTTAGCCTATTAATCTTAACACATGATTAATTTCTAGCTGTTTGGACAAGAGAGCACATTTAGCCTGAGACAAAGCCAGATTAGAGAAGGAAATTCATTGGCATTTCTCTAATTTGGGTAAGTATATTTACCTTCCTGGAAGTTTATTTTGACTGTTTCTAAAGTATGCTGATACCTGTCACACCCCAACAGGTAATTACTGGCAGGAATTGTGCTGAAAGAACAGATGGCAGAGGGTGTGGTAATTTAGAAACAAGTCTAGGTCAGACTGAGGTTCTAGGGCTGTCTGACCCCTAACTGTGAGAACAGGAATGACTCACCTACTTTCCGTGGGACTCAATTGTTTCCTACCAGTAACAGGTTTCATATATTATTGTATTAAATGTAACTAAAACTCTATTTCAGAAATACAGACTTTTCAGGCTCAACCCCAAGATTCTAATTCAGTGTATCTGAAGTGGGGCATGAAAGTTCATTTTATTTTATTTTATTTTTTTGTTGTTGAGAATATACACAGCAAAACTACACTAATGCAACAATTTCTACATGTAGAATTCAGTGATATTAATTGATTACATTCTCTAAGTTGTGCAATCATTTTTACCCCCTTTTCTGAGCTTTTTCTCCTCCATTAACATAAACTCACTGTCCCTAAGATTTCTATTTAATTTTTTGAGTTGCTGTTAATTTCATCCCACATAGATAGTTCTTTAGAATAGTATAATTTTTAAGGAAGACATCCTTTATTAGTTAAAGTAAATTATTGTTTGGTTTAAAGATGACTTTGGGGAATGTATTTAGTTTAAGGTTTAAAGATTATCTCAGGGTAATGGTTTCAGGGGTTCATCTAGCCTCAGTGGCCCCAGAAAGTCTGGATTCCATGAGCTACCCTATTCTCTTCCATATTTTCCCCCCTTGTGATCAGGATTCTTTTATAATATCTCCGATCAAAATATTCAGTAATGGTACCCAGACACCATCTAGCTCTTCTGGTCTCTTGGCAAAGGAGGCAATTGTTCATGGTGACAATTAGCCACACACTCCATATCCTCCTTCTATTTGTGGAGTCAGTTTTTCATGTATCACAGCATGCAGCCAGTGTTTTCCAGTTCTTTCTCTGCTACAAGCACAGGGAGCCTTCTAGACCCAGGATGTTTTATATTTTCGATCAAATTCTGTTTGCTGACAAATAGTATGGTACTGATTTCCCAGTAACTCAAATAATTAAAAGAAAGCTGTACAACGCAGAGTATTCCATTCACTTCTTGAATGGGCTGGAGCTATAGAACTGCACTGTCCAAGATGGCAGCCATTTTTCACATAAGCACTTGAAATATGGCTTGTCCCAACTGGAATGTATTGGCAATGCGAGATATACACTGGATTGCAGAGTTTGAAGCAACTACATAGGTCCTTGGGTGGTATGCACATAAATACTAACGAGAATGTTGGCAGTTTAAACCCATCCAATAGCACCACGAAAGGCCTTGTGATCTGCCGCATAAAGATTACAACCAGAAAAACACTACGAGAGTTCTACTCTGTAACATATGGGGTTGCCATGAGTTTGAATTGACTCGATGGCAAGTAGGTTAAAGTATCTAATTAATTATTTTTATATGATAGCCATTTGAAATGATGTTTTAAATAAATTGTTATTAAAGTTAATTTCACCTATTTTCTTCAAACATAGCTACTAGAAAATTGAACATTACATATGTAGCTAGTGTTATGTTTCTATTGGACAATACTGCTATGAAGCATTTTCTGAGAGAATGACATGTTGATGAGGATAGTCCATTAACATAATAGCCTTATAAAGTTAACCAGGGTAACTTTGCTAGTCTCTACCAAATCCCAACTCCCAGTTTCCATTTTGCCTGGTTACATTTATAGATAATAGGCTTGAGAAGGGGTTAAAAAAACAGTGAGAATGAACTGTTTACTAAATTAGTAGGTGAGGCTCCTTAACTCATATATCCTACTTGGTTCCAGGTGTCATTTAAAAGTAGAGAAGTTTTACCTATTTCATTAAATACTTTTGACTCTTTCTATGTTTCTTCTCATTCACCACTTCATTCCTTGGCAACTGAACATCAATCAGGCTGTCCCTTTGATGCATCAACTACTAAATTAACAAAACAATTTTTTTCCAATGATAATACCCATTACAGGTGAAAGTCTGATGAAATCAGGACACTTACATAGTACTGGAAACAACAAAATTATATTCTCTTTGGAAAGCATTATGACATCATGCTTCAAGAACCATAAAAAATGTTCTTATCCTTTGAGTAAAACCAGTCCTGGGAATTTCTCTGAAGGAAACATTGAACAGAAGCAAGATAAATGCATAAAGATATTCAATGCAGCATTATCTACACTACAAAATTAGAAGCCATTTAAGCACCTAATCATTGAAAAGCTATTAAGGAAATTATGCTGTAACAATTCAATATAATATTATGAATTCACTCAAATTTATAATTATGGAGACACTATAGCAATATAGAAAATTGTTTATAAGATAATGTTAGATTTTATAAAGTAGAACACATAAATTGTATGTAGATTATGATTGCATCAAAATGATTATGCATGCATGTGAGGAAAGACTTAGAAGAAATACACAAAAATGAAATCTCTGTGTTAGAATTAAAAAAAAACAAATCAGAGCCTTTTAATCATAGGGTCATGGCCTCACACAGGCTCCAGATACGTCCTCCCACTGTGTCCATAAATCAAGGGGACCCTTGAACAACAAGTTCAACAAGTTTAAGTTGACCCTTGAATAATGTGGGGGTTAGTAGTGCCCACCGCCCCCATGCAGTCAAAAATCTGCATGTAAATTTTGACTCCCCCAAAACTTAACTACTAATAGTCTACTCTTGAACCAGAAGACTTACGGATAACATAAATAGCCAACTAACACAGTTCTTGCTGCACAATTATGAGATTTTCATATGAAGACACATACACAACAGATTTTTATTAATTGTATGGCATCACAATCATTAACTATTTATTAAGTGGATCATCATAAAGGTCTTCACCTTCGTTGTCTTCACATTGAGTAGGCTGAGGAGGAGGAAGAAGAGGAGGGGATGGTCATGCTGCCTCTAGGATGGCAGAGGGGGCAGAGGGGGCAGAGGGGGCAGAGGTAGAAAAGGAGGCAGGAGAGGTAAGCACACTCAGTGCAACTTTATGGAAATATACGGTAATTTTTCTCTGACCTTTCTGCCTGTTAATCTCTCTAAAAATGTTTCTGTACGGTACCAATCCTTTTTCTACCGTTTGCTTAAGTTTCCATGCCCATAGCATTGAGGGGTCCATGTCATAAAAAGAAGTCAATAGCAGTCTTGAGTAACCGGAACCCTTCTGCCAAATTGTCTGATGTCCATTTGTTTTCTGGCACTGCTTTTTTTACGTCTTCTTCCTCATTGTCTGGCACGGGTTCAGAAGAACTCATTTCCATCCAGTCATCTTCTGTTAATTCCTCTGATTTAGTGTCTGATTACTACTTTGATTAGCTCTTAAATTTCTCCGCAATCCATATCTTGGAAAAAAAAAAATCCGTGTATAAAGGGACCTGTGCTGTTCAAACTCGTGTTGTCCAAGGGTCAACTGCACAGTAAAACCTGCTCAAGCTGGAATCTGTGCAAGGTGGAAACCAGTCAGAGAAGGAAAGCGAAAATATTTTCCACTATTAGAGAGTGATAGAAAAGTGGTAAGACTGCACCCTGCCAAAAGCAGGAGATCCGGAAAAGCTAGGTAGTCCAGTCAAGTTCCGGCTTTCATGGGCTTCACTGTAATATTTTCTGTGGCTGTGCATACGCTCAGTCTTTTGAGAAGAAGAAGCATAGCTTTCATCAGATTCTCAAAGGAGTTTGACGATCGCCTCTCTCCCAAGATAAAAACAAATGCTTAATGATTATGTTATTATTTTATTGTTTCAATCATTATATGAAAGCAAAGCATCTCTGCTCCAGGCACGTAGTCAAAGTTGAATTCACAAGTAGACTTCTGGTAGAATCAAAGCTCTTAGGTAAGAAGAGGTCTGACCCTGGCTGAACTTAGGAAGGAGAAACAGTAAGCATTCAGGAGCCCCCACACCTTCCCATTCATAGCTCTGATCCCATCCTTACCCAACTCCTTCCACCTGCACTGCTTGATGCTGGTCTAAACCCTCCTTTCTTCACCTCCTCTGTCCCTTCCACTCCTCTTCCTCTATGTTCCAACTGGGCTGACTCAGCCCAAGTTCCAGACTTTCCCGTTCCTCTATCTAAGAAACCCATCTGTGCTAAAAGGATCTGCAGTGGGAAATCTGACTGGGAATACTTTCCTCTCAGCAGGTGCTTTTGAGGAACAATACTTTATCCCAGTGGAAGGTCGGCACTGGCAGGTATTCAAACATCAGGACAGGGACAGAACCGAAAACTGTTGGGTTAACAATAGTTCTACATCCTTTAGGCCAGATGAGAGATGCTTACTTCATGCCATGTAACCAAAAACCTGTAGCCATTGACTTGATTCCAATTCATAGTGACACTATAGGTCAGAGTAGAACAGCCCCATGGGGTTTCTAAGGCTGTGGAGCAGACTGCCACATCTTTCTCCTGTGCAGTGGCTGATGGGTTTGAACTGCCAATCTTTTTTTCTTTTCTTTTTTAAAATTTGTTTTTATTGTTATTTGGGTCTAGTTTTACACTGCAGATCTGTTTTACATTCAACAGTCCACACATGTTTTGTTTTATGACACTGATTAGAATCCCCATCTTTGGCAGCTCTCTTCCCACTATTACTATTTATTAAGTGGGCCATCACCAAAGTTTTCATCCTCATCATCTTCACATTGAGGAGGCTGAGGAGGAAGGTTACCCTTTCCCTGTGTCCTTGCCTATGCATTCCTCCTTCCCTACCTTTCTGCCTGTGCAAAATGCTGCCCTTCTGATATCCCATGGTAGATTGTGCTAAGGAGTACATCTCCCTGGTGTAGGCATTCAGCTCATAGGCCTGTCTATTGTTTGACTGAGATTTGAGCCATGGGATTAACTCCGGGACTGGAGGGTGACTTGGGGCCATAATCTTAGGGGTTTCACCTGTCTCTCTGTCTAGCAATCCTGGTCTTTTTATGTTTTTTAATTTTGTTGTGCATTTTTTCTCTAACTCTATCCAGGATCTCCAATTTTCATCCCTTTCCGAGTGGTTGATAGCCAGGCATCACTAGTTCTTCTGGTCTCAGGGTCATCCAGGTCGACGTTCTCATGGTTGATTAGTCCTATGGGCTACTTGTTTCCATCTGTCTTTGATTTTCTTCACTCTTCTTTGCTCCAGATAAGGAGAGACCAATAGTTGCATCTTAGATGGCTGCTTGCAAGGTTTTAAGATCCCAGTTGCTACTCACTGAAGTGGAATGTAGAACAATACTTTTGTACACTGTGTTTTATGCCAATTGAGCTTGATGTCCTCTGCAACCATGATCCCAAGCCTGCAGGTCCAGCGATTCACTCCCTCAAGGTACTCAGTGATGGCTAAGATGTTATCCTAACTTTGTCCCCCAGTTAGTTCATTTTTAATGATAAATGGTACATAACTTTCCTTCTTTGTTGAAAACAGTGTTCATGTGATTTGATTTTAAACTGCAAAAATGAAGACAGTTTCCCAAAATCATCAGAGTAAACTGAAACTAGATTTTGAAAAGCTTTAAAATGTCAGAAAGGGAACTCAAAAGGTTAACTGTGTTTGTCCAATCTTTCTTGTAGTAGCCAAGTGTTAAACCACTGAACCACCAGGATTCACAGCATTTGAGGAACATCAGATAATTAGTCCTATGATTCTTTCTCTCCTCCGGGCCAATAAAACAAAACTCACATCAGAGTTGTTCTAAAAAGACTCCTTAAAATAAAGATATGTCAAAGGTCTCATCTTTCTGGCAAACTTTCAGTTGTTCTGCCTTGTCCTTCCTCCCTGATAGTGTCTGGCTCATTCACTCTCTGCCCACTCAGTGCTGTCATAAGGCAGAGGAGGTGGCGGAGGGCAGTGTGGACCACACCAGGTGACACTGTTAGAGGGGATCATACTAAAATGACTTTCTATAATTTTTTTCCCCAATGTTTCCAGAGAGATTTATTATTTTTTTATAAAAATATCCCTGTAGCTAGTTAGAACAATAAAAATATTCTTCATAAGCCCAGCTTACATATATCAATATACCTACAAGGTTAAAACTCTATGCTAATTTATTTTATGAACCTTTCAATGTGCTCCGGTTAGAGCTGTCATTATTACCCAATTACCAACGAATCATGTGGTTTTACCTACACATGCTATGAGTACGCACTGTTGTTTTCATTGCTGCTGATGTTTTTATGGGAGCTCTGGTTGTGTAGTACCTAAGGTATTTGACTGCTAACCAGAAGGTTGGTGGTTCAAACCCAGCAGCCACTCCTCGGAAGGAAGGCTGGGCAATCTACTTCAGTAGAGATACCACCTCGGAAACCCAAGGAGGGGTTGCTATGAGTTGGATCCGACTCGACAGCAGTGAGTTGTTGTTGTTTTGTTGATGTTTTATAGTCATTGATTTTCTGATGCTTTAGTTACAATATTGTGGTAATTAGTATTTGTGAACCTATATCAATAACTTTTTTTTTGAGGATGAAGTAATAATTAAAGGAATAAAAAAGGAGAAAAATCAGAAAAGGTGCCTGCTCAGTTATTAATAATGCTGTAACTAATAATGTAATTCAATAATAGAAAGATTTTACAAAACAATTTTGTTGTTAGTATTCATATAATCTAAGAAATATTACATTAAAGCAATTTATAGTATATTTATCATATATGAGGCTATGATTAAAATTGCTAATAAACATTCGTAAGGATTCTACATTGTCTGGTATGTGAGGAGGTCCTTGGTGGGGGAGTAACATCATGAGCTACCATCATGGTGACACCACCCCTGGTGATGTCACCGTACGCCCTCTTCCTTTACTAGTAAAATACACCACTGTTGGTTTGGGAATTGATTGCTTTTCTTCTTAGGAGGATTTGCTTTTTGAAGACTCACTCCCACCACCCCACAGTCTCCTGGGCTTCCTCTGGCTAAAGACTTGGCCTAATTCATCAGAGTGAGGTTTCTTTAATGTTTTCCATTTAGCCTACTTGCCAGTTAGAGATGAGTTGTTCTGTAATAGACACCTATTTATGAGCTGAATAAAAAGAGAAAGAAATGAACATTTTTTTTAAAAGGAGCACAGAGTAGCTTCCCCTTTAAAAATTGCCGCCAGCTTTATCCAGTGCTCCCTTATTAATGGTCTCTCTTCCCAGCATTTCTTTTTCCCCTGACATTTTGGTGAAAGCTTTTTCTCCCCCTCCTCTACTGCAGTCTAACACTTATTCCTTCAACTTTTCTGACAGACTTCTTTTTCCCTGAAACTGTTAATCTAGCCAGATACAGCAATCATTATTTTTCTCCTTCCTTTAAAAATTTATATTTATTTTTGGTGAATACATACACAATGGAACATACAGCCATTCAACAATGTTTACATGGCATTGACAATGGTTATTTGTGTCACTATTCACACTATCTCTGTCCTTATTGCTTCATCCCTGTTAACTCACACTCTCTGCCCCTTAGAGCTCTTATCTCTGGTATAAGCCCCTTTCTTTCTAATCACAGATTCACCAGAGCCCTAATCTTCAAAGTGAACAGCCCCTAAAACATCCCAGATAGTTCTTTCTTCTACCTCTAAGCATCTCACAGGGACAGCAAGATGATGTCATGCTTTTCTTCAAATCTATTCCCACACATCACTGTGGTAACACTTAAGACGCTCTTCTTCATGGCTGGCCTTAATGACTGTGATCAAAATTAATTTTCTTCCATCAAATGGCAGTGAGGATTTGAAGGGGCTTGTTGCCATCCACCTTGTTGTTGTTGTTAGGTCCTGGCAAGTTGGTTCTGACTCATACTGATCCTGTGTGCCTCTTTCTTCTTCATACAATCACCTTCTCAGATGTTTGCTCAGCATGCAGTTTGAATAAGAATGGTGAAAGGATACAACCCTGATGTACACCCTTCCTGATTTTAAACATGGAGTAGCCCCTTATTTTGTTTGAGTGACTGCCTCCTGGTTTATGTACAGGTTCCTTATAAGCACAATTAAGAGTTCTGGAATTCCCATTCTTTACAGTATTATCCATAATTTGTTATGATCCACACAATCAAATGCCTTTGCACAGTCAATAAAAGGTAAGGAAGCATCTTTCTGGTATTCTCTGCTTTCAGCCAATATCCACCTGACATCATCAATGATATTCTTCATTTCATGTCCTCTTCTAAATCCACCTTGAAATTCTGTCAGTCCCATGTTGATGTACTGCTGCAATTATTTTTGAATTATCTTCAGCAAAATTTTACTAGTGTGATATTGTTCAATAATTTCCACATTTTGTTGGGTCACCTTTCTTTGGAATGGTTACAAATATGAATCTCTTCCAGTCTCTTGGCCAAGTAGCTGTCTTCCAAATTTCTTGGCATAAATGAGTGAGTGCCTCCAGCACTGCATCTGTTTGTTGACACATCTCACTGGCTATTCCGTCAATTTCTGAAGCCTTGTTCTTTCACCAATGCGTCCATTGCAGCTTAGACGCCTTCCTTCAATCCCATCAGTTCTTGATCATATATGTCTTAAATAAATGGTTGAACATTGACCAATTATTTTGATGTGTCCTGTATCATTCAATATTTTGCCCATTAAAAAAAAAAAAAAAAAAAAAAAAAAACCTCACTGCCATCAAGTCAATTCTAATTCATAGCGACCCCTCTTTGGGTTTCCAAGGTAGTATCTCTATGGAAGTAGATTGCCCAGTTTTCCTTCCGAGGAGGGGCTGGTGGGTTTGAACCACCAGCCTTTTGGTTAGCAGTCAAATGCCTTAAGCACTATGCCACCAGAGCCTCTTTAATATTGCAACTTAAGGCTTAATTTTTTTCTTCAGTTCTTTCAACCTGAGAAATGCCAATTGCATTCTTCCCTTTTGATTTTCTCACTTTAGATATTTGCACATTTCATCATAACACTTTTCTTTGTCTTCTCAAGCTGTCCTTTGAAATCTTTTGTTCAGCTCTTATATATCATCATTTCTTCAATTCACTTCAGCTATTTTCCATTCTAAAACAAGTTTCAGAGTCTCTTCTGATATCGACTTTCTGATATCTTTTTCTTTCTTACCTTTTTAATGACCTTTTGCTTTCTTCATGTATGATGTCCTTGATGTCTTCCCATACCTTATGTGGTCTTTGGTCAGTCATCTTCAATGTGTCAAATCTATTCTTCAGATGGTCTCTAAATTCAGGTGTGATATACACAAGGTCATATTTTTGATCCACCTTGAGGCTTCTTGATTGTGCAGGAGGAGGTGGTCAACTTTACTTGTTAGGATCACAGCTTTTAGAATCAGAGGGAGACAGGGCATCATATGGCTCTTGGTAAAGAAACCAAGCCTCAGTTTCCCCATCTGAAAAATAAGGCATAAGAATAGTACCTGTGTCATAGGGTTGTTGAGAGGGTTAAGTGAAACAGTACACACATTGTACATTGTGACAGAGACCAATTGCTGTTACCAAGTATCTCTACTTTTCATCCTCAATAATAGAATTTTGGATTTATAATTGGACATTTACCAAAACACCCATTGCTATTGAGTCGAATTCTGATTCATAGCAATGCTATAGGACAGAGTAGAACTGTCCTGTGGGGTTTTCAAGGCTGTGATGATTATGGAAGTAGACTGTCATATCTTTCCCCAGCAGAGTGCCTGGTGTGTTTGAACTGGTGAACTTTTGGTTAGGAACACTTAATTACTGTGCCATCAGGCTGCTGCTAACTGAGCACTTAGCTGCCTGGAATCAAAATTATGCTTATATTTCTCCATTGCAACCAATGAGACTAAGTTCTGGCCAAAGAAATACAAGTGGAAGAGGTGTGTGTAATTTCCTGGACAATTCTTTAAAGTGAGGGCTTGCACTTCTCTATCTTTTCATCTTTCTTCTTAGATAGAATTGGGACTCAGTGGTGGGAGCTCCTGCAACCATCTTGGGCAATGAAGAGGTGTTGGGAATAAAATCTATACAAGGCACTTTAACAAGATATAAAGAGCTCAAATTCCAGCCATCACAGATGCCATAATAACCTTAACCTGTCTAGTTCTAAGTGTTTGCAGGTGATAAAAAGCAATCTTTTATCTATTTAAATATTGGTATAAGTATTCTTTTTCTGTTCTCATAGTCAAGTCTAATCCTCAATAGGACTTGCACATAATAAGTACTCAATGTGCAATAGTTGTTGTTTAAGCTGCCAGCTGTGTATTATAGAGAAACACTCCCACTCACAGACAATATAGAGCAGAATTTGCAGCTGTACCTTCTATAATTCTAACACTTGTTGAATGTTAACCATGCCCCCAATAAGTAGCAAGTACTTTACATGATATATCTTATTTAATCTTCACAACAATCCTGTGAGGTACATAATGTTTTTAACCCTCAGTTTATAAGTGAGGAAATAGAGTCATAGAGAAACTAACTTTCCCAAACCACACAGTTGGAAGTGATAAGGGTGGGATTCAAACCTAGGAAGTCTGTTCCAGAGCTCATGCAATCAAACATCAACCTATACTGCCTTCTATCCTGCGTTGTCACTGATAGCATATTCATATATCAAGTAATATATAATTATTATAATTATATAATATAAAATTATATATATAACATATTTAGGTTGACAATGAGTTCCCATTTAATGGTCTGACCACATGCCATCCAGTTGATTCTGACGCACGGTGATCCCATGTCTGTCAGAGTGGAACTGCATTCCATAGGGCGTTCAGTGGTCTGATTTTTCAGTGGATTACCAGGCCTTTCTTCCAAGTCCTGTTGGTGGACTGGAATCTCCAACCTTTCTGTTAACAGCAGAGCATTTTAACTACCTCACCCAGGGAATGATCTAAATTACATTAAATCTATAAACACAAATTTAAGCTTCAGGGGTCAGGGGGAACTTTATGTAATTACTTTTTCTTATGTCTTTAGTCCCTCATCGTCACCTGCTAATTGTACTGGAGGCCTTTTCTCCACCACAGAGGGTCACTTTAGAGGGTATGGCTGCTTTGTTTCTCCAGCTCTAGGGGAAGTGTGCCCACTGGAATACTCAGCCCTCCCACTTTCCAGCACAGATCCTACAGTGTTGTGGGTAGAAGCCTCACTCTCCACCTCTGTAGATGTTAAACAGAAGCTGACAGAGTTCTCCCACACTGCCCAACCTGTACTTCCATATGGGGGATCTTGGTATCCAAAAGTCCTGCCACATTCCCAAATCCCACTTTTAACACAAGAGTCCTTAAAGGGAGACAGAGTGTCCCTGTGCCCCCAGCCCAAGGGCCCCAGGTGCTGTCCTGTAGAGTTGCTTCCTTCCTCCCTCTCTTGCTGTGCCCTATAGACTCTTGGTTCTGCACTTCTAGTGCTCATGCCCACTGTGGGAATCGTTGCCCTGGCTGCTTCTGAGCATGAGCCTCCCTGGAATCCCTGTTGCTTTCATCACCACAGTTTTCTCTCCAACCACTTCCTACTGTTCCTAGACATGGAGTATTTCCTTGGGGCTTAAAAGACAAAGAGAGCTCTAACTCGCATAAAGGGTAAAAAAAATAGCTGATAGTGTGCTTTACACGTATTAACTCAGTTTTCACAACAACCCTGAGTTACTAACCCTGCCCTACAGATGAGAAAACTATGGCACAGAGAGGGTAAGGAATTGCCAAGGTCACACAGCAGGTATGTGGCAGAACAGGGATTTAAACTTATGCAGTCTGTTCTCAGAACTATTAACCATTATACAGACAGTGTCCATATATAACAATTCAGCCTCTCTTTCTCCCTAAGGTGTATGCAAATGTGGATACTTGCACACACACACACACATGCACATACACACACTCTCTAAGGACTAGCTTGGATGAGTTTAATAAGAACCCATGTACCTAATTTATTAAAAGAACTATATAAGTTTTGTTTGACCGTGTGTCTCTGCTTTCCTTATAATTGGCAAAGCAAAGGATACCCCAAAGTATCAGGACTTCCTAGGCATTTTTATATATACCATCTCATTTATCCCTACAACAACAGTTTGAAGTAGATACTAGTACCTACACTTTACAGGCAAGAAAATGGAGGCTCAGAGGGGCTAAGCAACTGGACCTAGGTCACACAACTAATATGTGGTAGGGGCCAGATTTGAACACAACACTTTGTATACAGTGAGGTGTCATCCAGGTCACAGATTAGGGTATACCAGCCCTCATCCTACTATGTTGTGCTGTTTCACTATTCTGAATACTGTAGGCATTCTGTCCAGTGGCTGCTGAGGAGGGACAACTGAAAAGGTCCAGAATTACCTTAAAGAAAATATGGCCTTTGGAATAGATTTAAAGTACATGCTATTGTATTAATATAAACAGTCTAAAAAATATTTGAATCCCAAAATAAACTGTAGTTTTTGTCTTGAGTCTCACTTACCACTTCACCTGTCACTTGCCAAAACACACCCATGAAAAATCTCAACCTGGAACGTCTGTAACATATTTGTGCTTGAAGTCAATTCCGTAAAACCTGCATTTATTAAAATCCTTTCCCTGAAAGTATATTAATAACGTATGGCCAGAACTTGCAGACAATGTGATCATTGTTACAGGGATTTGTAGCCCAAATATTCCATTTTGTGAAGGCTTGATTTTTGCCAGTGATGGCATTTTTGTACAATTTTTAAAGAAGGCAGATGTTCATATATTTGCTGATATGCCCTGGCCCACAATGCCAACAGTGATTTAAACCCAAATTGCTTTTGATCTTCCCAAGTACCTCATTTTTATTATAAAGGGACTTGCTTTACAAATGATCTGTTTTTCAAGTAGGAATACCCATATGTCAGACCTAGTTGGTTCTGTTCATTCTACTAAATCCCTGCCAACAGTTAAAGGGGCTGAGCTGGGAAACTGGATAGCCTCAGTGGTGGGATGTAAGTCAGGAATTCAGGAAGGCCTGTCTTTATAAAAGCCCAATATACAAAAATACTAACCAACAAAACAGGTAAATTAGGTGTGATTTCCTGCTGGGTTCTAGCAGTATTATGCAAGATACCAAGACCTTATATTTAAGAGTTAAGATTTGTAATCAGATTCTGCTGTATTATCAGTTGCAAGACCTTAGACAAGCTACTCAGCCACTCTGAGCCTCAGTTTTATCCTCTGGACATAATCGGAATTTGTGCTTTTGGGTGTTGTGGGATAGCAAATTTCTAAGTATATAACATGGTGTCTGGCACAAAATAGATATGGAAAATCTGAGTTGATTCTGAATTTGCATTTTAAATAATATCCTATCTAAAAGAGCAAAATTTTAATTTACATACATTCCTCTAGGAACATATCTTGTTAATCAAAATGAAAAGAGAGAGTCTGAAGGTTGTAACAAACACCTGAAATACTCGAAATTCTATTCTCCATTTCCAGGTGGTGAACTGGCCATATTTGCTGTTGTTGTTATGTGCCATTGAGTCAGACCTGACTCATAGCAACCCCTCCTTGGGTTTCCGAGGTGGTATCACTATGGAAGTAGATTGCCCAACCTTCCTTCTGAGGAGTGGCTGGTAGGTTTGAACCACCAGCCTTCTGGTTAGCAGTGAAGTGCCTTAGGCACTATGCTACCAGAGCTCCTGCCATATTTACTACTCTCTGTTAAAGACTTTTGAGGCTGTGGAGTTTGTACCTACCTCGCAGTAATCAAGCAGCTCTGGTGATGTAGTGGGTAAGACATCTGATTGCTAACCAGAAGGTCAGTGGCTCAAACCCACTGGCTGCTCTATGGCAAGAAGATGAAGCAATCTACTTCTGTAAGATTTATAGCCTTGGAAACCCAATGGGGGTTGTTATGAGTCAGAATTGACTCAATGGCAGTAGGTTTGGTTTTTGCTTAGTAAGCAGACGACCTCTTCTACTCATTCATTGCATTGCATATCACCAGGGAGAAGCTATGGGTTATCCATGGGCATTGCTTAGTTTTGTTCAATTCAGTCCAATAATCTATGGGCAAGACACTGTCCAAGGCACTGAAGAAATAAATATGAAGGAGACATGATCCCTGCCCTTGAGGGAGCTCATAGGCTGATGAGTTAACAGAGGGATAAAGAGAAATTTGTGGAACTGGTCAACTCTGAGATTGGAGTGTGAACATTGGACATCATGGGCCTGGAAGAGACTGGACAAGCTTTATGGAGGAAGCAATGCCTGAGCTACATCTGAAAGAATCCATCCACTCTTCTGCCCATCCATCCATCCATCCATCCATCCATTTATTTATTCAGAAAATTATATGTTAAGTATTTACCATGTAAAAAATATCTTTCTAAGCACTGGGATTAAAGTGATGAACAAATAGTTAAAGCCTCTGCTCTCCTGGAAATTGCATCCCATGTAAGGGAGACAGAAAATAAATGAGTAAACAAGTAAATACATAAACAGTTTCAGATGGCATTGCAGATACTATGAAAATTAGAAGTGATGGGAAGTGGTGGCAGGGAGCTAGGGGAGAAGATTTTCCAGTCTCTCAGAGGAGGTAACACTGAGTGAAGACCTGAATCATGGGATAGAGACAGCCAGGCAAAGATCTAGGGTTAGAGCCTTCTAGGCAGAGAAAATGAGTGGAAACCCCCAGGTAGGAACTGCTGTTGTATTGTTATATGCAATCAAACCCGACATATAGCAACCCCTCCTTGGGTTTCCAAGGCAACATCACTCTGGAAGTAGATTGCCCAACCTTCCTTCCAAGGAGTGGCTGGTGGGTTTGAACTGCCAGCCTCTGGTTAGCAGTCAAATGCCTTAGGCACTACACTACCAGAGCTCCCAGGTAAGAACTGTTGTTGTTGTTAGGTGCCGTCAAGTCGTTTCTGACTCATAGCGACCCTATGCACAGCAGAACAAAACTCTGCCCGATCCCACGCCAGCTCCATTATCCCCGCTATACTTGAGCCCATCGTTGGAGCCACTGTGTCAATCCATCTCATTAAAGGCTTTCCCCTCTTTCGTCGACTCTCCACCTTACCAAGCGTGACATCCTTCTCCAGGGAATGATCCTTTCTGACAACATGACCAAAGAGGTGAGATGAAGTCTGGCCGTTCTCGCTTCCAAGGAGCAAGCAGTCCATGGTACTTTCAGCATTCTTTACCAGCACCATAATTCAAAAGCATCAACTCTTCTTTGGTCTTCCTTATTCATTGTCCAGCTCTCACATGCATACGAAGTGATTGGAAATATCATGGCTTGTGTCAGGTGCACTTTAGTCCTCAAGGAGACATCCTTCCTCCTCAGCACTTGAAACAGTTCCTTCGCAGTTGACCTGCCCAGTGCTACATGTTGGCTAATGTCTTGACTGCTGCTTCCATTGGCATTGATTGTAGAACCAAGGAACATAAATTCTTTGACAATCTTGATCTTTTCTCCATTTATCGTGATGCTTCTTATTGGTCCAGTTGTGAGGATTTTTGTTTTCTTTATATTGAGATGTAATCCATACTGCAGATGGTATTCTTCAACCTCCATCAGTAAGTACCTCAAGTCATCCTCACTTTCAGCAAGCAAAGTTGTATCGTTTGCATATTTCAGGTTGTTAACAATTCTTCCTCCAATCATGATGCCATGTTTTTCTTCATATAGTCCAGCTTCTTGGATTATTTGCTCAGCATATAGATTGAACAAGTATGGGGAAAGGAGGCAACGCCTAAGCTACATCTGAAAGAATCCATCCACTCTTCTGCCCATCCATTCATCCATCCATCCATTCATTTATTCAGAAAATTATATGTTTCCATCTAAAAGAGCAAAATTTTAATTTACAAACATTCCTCCAGGAACATATCTCATTAATCAAAATGAAAAGAGAAATTCTGAAAATTGTAACAAACACCTGAAATACTCAAAATTCTATTCACCATTTCCAGGTGGGGAGAGGGAACCCAGGCACACCCAAAATAGCAGGACAGGAGAGTGGGAGAAAGGAGAGGAAAAGTCCCAGGGATCAGGACAGAGGATGAGTCAGCTGCAGGAATCCAGTTGAAGAGAGGGAACCCAGGCCATGACCCAAAGCAGCAGGGTGGGAGAACAGGAGAGAGGAGAGGAATCTGCCTGGGGACCAGGACTGAACGAGGAGTCAGCCTCAGGGATCCAGGTAAGGGTGGTAGGAGAGGTTTCCAACAGAGAGACAAACTTGTCTGTCAGTTTGTCCTACCATGGTGACGTGTTGATGTGAGTCTTGAGGCTGTGCCACTGGTGTTTCAAACCTAGTGGAGTGCACATGGTGCACAGGTATCAGCCCAGCTTACAGATTGAGACAAACTAGGAAGAAGGAAGAGGCCCTCCACTTCTCAAAGAATTGGCCAGGGAAAACCTGATGAATAGCAAAGAAACAGGTAAGAACTAGATTGGCCTAATCATCAACAAAACCAAACAACAACAAAAACAGATAGAAGCCAGTGTTTCTGAAGGGCAGTGAGAGAAGGAGAGAATAGTTTACCATGAGGTCACCACAGAAGTTGTATTTGACCTCTTGAGATGTGGCAAATACTGTCTTTGGGGCAATAAAAAGCTGCTAGACAATTTCCAGCAGGATATTTTTTTGTTAGTTTGTTGGTGGCTAAACAGCCTATCATACCTGTAGCCATTGAGTCAATTCTGACTCATGGCAACCCCATGTGTTTCAGAGCAGAACTGTTCCATAGGGTTTTCATGATTTTGACCTTTCAGACACAGATCACCAGACTTTTCTTTCAAGGCACCTCTCGGTGGCTTTGAACCATCAACCTATTGGTTAGTAGCTGAGCGCATAACCATTTGTGCCATCCAAGAAATCCTGTCATATCCACAATCATAAACATAATATAATCCCATCTGATGTCTATGTGTTCATAACCCATGTTAGACTGAGTTATAAAAAGAAAATAATACTAATCATAATGTTTTTCTCCCAAAGTGCTTTCTGTAAAGTACTGACTTAAAAAAGAATATGCTTATTCTATCTGTTCATTCACATAGGGAATGCACCTCGGACACGATTAAGCACTGAGAGGGAATTTGCACACTTAGCTATGACTGTAAAGGGTGGATTTGGGGGAGGGCAGGGTCCTCAATGGAAGAGATTTTAATTGGGCACTCAGAATTTTTCCCCCAGAAGTAGCCAGAAGAGCCAAGAAGAGCCCCTTAACTCCAATTTGCACTGCTCTCTGCTGATCCAGGAAAATAGGCAGCCCACATGTCAGCCAGGGACAGTTCTGTGACAACTTTGTGACAAGGGAGAGAGTCTCCAGGGACGTGCGTGCCTAAGAACCACAAATGTTGTTCTGCCTTCCAGGAGGTGAAGTGTCAGCTTTCTGCAAACTCTCCCTCTGTACAAGGGCAGAAAATGCCATCTATAGAGCTCCACTAACTGGGTTAAAAGTCACGCTTGTGCCACTTGTGTCAAAAGGACAAGGCTTACAGAAAGGACTCAGCCATTGGACAGGATGATGATTGTGGATTGCTGATGGCTTAGATTTAAACTTCAAAGGATAAAGCTGTCAGCGTTAGCTTTCTGGTTGCTTCTGTATTTTCAATCGGAAAAAACTTTACTCACACCAGACATATGCCAGGTATTTATGGGATAATTAAAGAGTCAAATAATATCCATCAGACATGATTTTTAACTTCTCTCATCACTGCCCACCACTCACTTTCTATCTACCACACAAACTCATCTCATTTCACATACTCTTCTCTCTGGTTTTGGCTTTAGCAAATCCTTTCATCAGTGCTGAACTTTATTTTTCATCAACTTGGTTTTGATGGAGGGGAAGCATTGAGATAAATGGGCTATGCTCTTGGAGGATCTAGATTAATGCACTTTCTGTGTTCAGTGTTTGACTCAGGGATTCCAAACACACCTTTGCATGGTAGTCAACCTTTCCACTGATCTCTGCCTCGGAAACACTGTCACACTGAGGAGACATTTTTTGTTTTGGAGAGCTACCAAGTTTTCAAGAGTTGGTCTTTTAAACTCTGTTTACCTCTCTTCCCAAGGGACCCAGTCCTTTCATTCCCACCCACCACCTCCTGTCTGGGCTCCTGGATTTTCTGTTCTAGCCTCCTCTCTTGAATTTGTAGGAGCTCTGGTGGCTTAGTGATTAAAGCATTTGGCTGCTAACAAAAAAGTGAGAGGTTCAAACTCCTAGCCACTCCACAAGAGAAAGGTAGTTCTAGTCTGTCCTAAAGGGGTGCTATGAGCCAGAATTGACTTGATGGGAGTGGGTTTGGTTTGAGTTTTTCTTGCCTTTTCTTCTTTTCTCTTTGGAAGGAAGATGGGGCAATCTACTTCTGTAGTGATACTGTCTCGGAAACCCAAGGAGGGGTCGCTATGAGTCGGATCCAACTCTACAGCAGTGTGTAATTCCACCCAAACTCTACTTGATTTTGCCTCAAGACTTTTTGTTTTGTTTTGTTAGCAAGGATATCCCCTTAGAACATAGCTAGAGATTCTGGGACTTCCTACACATCTTTGCCAAAAAATATTCCTGAATTTTTTTTTTCCTAAATAATATTATATAATTGTGTAATTCACTTTTTTTTTCTTTCTTTTTTTTTAGAAACACATGCCCCTATAAGAAATCTATGGTCCCTGGGTGGTACAAAGGAGCCTTGGTAGTACAGTGGTTAAACACTCAGATGTTAACTGAAAGGTTGGAGCTTTGAAGACCCCAGCAGCTCTGTGGGAGAATGATGTGACCATGTAATCTGTAAAGATTACAACCTTGGAAACCCTATAGGACAGTTCTGTTCTGTGCTATAGGGTCTCTATGAGTCAGAATTGACTTGCTGACAATGGATTATTTTATTTGCTTTTCTTTTTCTTAGGGGTGACACAAATGGTTTGTGCTCAACTACTAACTTAAGTTGGCAGTTTGAATCCACTCGGTGGCTCCATGGGAGAAAGGCTTGGTGATCTGTTTCAGTAAAGATTACAGCCAAGAAAACTCTCTGGGGCAGTTCTATTTTGTATCACATGGGATTGCCATGAGTAGGAACTGACTCAATAGAAGCAGGTTTGGTGTATTGGTTTATAGAAAAGGTAACATTCAAAAAGTACAAATAAAGAGTTAAAAATGACCTATAATCTTCTTGTTGATGTTAGGTGCCATTGAATCAATTCCAACTCATAGTGACCCTATAGAACAGACCCAAACTGCCCCATAGTGTTTCCGAGGCTACAGTCTTTATGAGATCAGTTCACCGGGTCTTCTCTCATGCAGAGCAGCTGGTGGATTTGAACAGCTGACTTTTAGCAGCTAAATAATTGACCATTGCACCACTAAGTCTCCTTACCTGTAATCTTACTATCTCAAAATTGTGAAATCTTTTAAAACAAATTTTCTTTTATTTTTTGGTGAAAATGTACACAGCAAAATATACATCGATTCAACAATTTCTACATGTATAATTAAGGAATATTGATTATATTCTTCAAGTTATGAAACCATTTTCACTATCTTTATGCCAGAATGAACACTCTTAACATTTTGATGTATTTGTTTCCAAATACACATACATATATGTTTTATGAAAAAGTAGTTATTTTCTTTATTTTTTAAAAAATTATAAAGCACAGGATACTCCAAGTTCCCTAAAATATCGAGGCATGGTGTGTAACCCCACCAAGCACAGAGGCTCCTGGCTGGGCCCACCCTAGATCTTTAACCAGCAGAGTGTGTGATTATCATTTAGCACACATGGAGAGTTTAGCACAGATTTCTCAGCCCTGATTGTGCATCAGACTCACCTGGGATGCTGAAGAAAATATGGATGCTTGGGTTCCACTGACAGAAATTTTGTTTCAATTAGTCTGGAATGAGGCTGAACACCTGTGTATCTTCTTCTAAGATTTTACATGATGGTAATGTGCAGCCATGGCTGAGGACAACTGACAGCCAAAGAGGAGAGTGTAGGTTCTTGCATATAAGCCTCTCTATAAATTAGTTCCACCACTTGTCTGTCAGTTTGTCGTACTGTGGTGGCTTTATGAATAGCCCTGAAACATTGTCTGATATAGCATCAGAAGATCAGAAAGTCAGAAGACACTCAAAATATAACTGGGAAAGAGCTACCTACTCAAAGTAGATTTGACCTTAATGATGTGGATGGAGTAAAGCTTTTGGGATCTCCATTTGCTGATGTGGCATGACTCAAACTGGGAAGAAACAGCTGGAAACATCCATTAAGTATTGGAACATGGAATGGACAAAGTATGAATCTAGAAAAATTGAAAGTTGTTGAAAATGAAAAAGAATGAATAAATATCAATGTTCTAGGCACTGGTAAGCTGAAATGGACTGGTTTTGGCAATTTGAATCAGACAACCATATGATCTACTATGCCAGGAATGACAAATTGAAGAGGAGTGACATGGCATTCAACGTCACAAAAAAATGTTTCAAAATCTATCCTGAAGTACAGTGCTGTCAATGTAGGATATTATCCATTCACTGTTAATACTACTATTATTCAAATTTACACACCAACTACCAAAGCCAAAGATGAGGGAATTGGAAGATTTTTACCCACTTCTGGAGTCTGAAATTGACCTAATGAGCAGTCAAGATGTATTAATTATTACTGGTGATTGGAATCCAAAATGTAGCAACAAAGAAGAATCACAAGTAGTTGGAAAATATGACCTTGGTGATAGAAATAGCACTGGAGATGTCATAATAGAATTTTGTGAGGCCAACAACTTACTCATTCCAAAACCAAACACACTGTCATTGAGTCAGATCTGACTCCTAGCGACCCCTCCTTGGGTTTCAGAAGTGGTATCACTACAGAAGAAGCTCTGGTAGCATAGTGCCTAAGGCACTTGACTGCTCACCAGAAGGCTGGCGGTTCAAACCCACCAGCCACTCCTCGGAAGGAAGGTTGGGCAATCCTACTTCCGTAGTGATACTGCCTCGGAAACCCAAGGAGGGGTCGCTATGAGTTGGGGCTGACTCGACGGCAAACAACAACAGCAACAACAACATCACTACAGAAGTATATTGCCCAACCTTCCTTCCGAGGAGTGGCTGATGGGTTTGAACCACCAGCCTTCAGTACCTTTTTTCAACAACATAAATGGTTGGGCAATCCTACTTCCGTAGTGATACTGCCTCGGAAACCCAAGGAGGGGTCGCTATGAGTTGGGGCTGACTCGATGGCAAATAACAACAACATACATGTGGATTTCACCAGATGGAGTACATAGGAATCAGATTGACTACACTGTGGAAAGAGCTCAATATCATCAGCAAAACAAGGCCAGGAGCTGACTGTGGAACAGACCATCAACTATGTGTATACAAGTTGAAGCTGAAAACAATTAAAACAAGTCTGTGCAAGCCAAAATATGACCTTGAATATATCCCTCCTGAATTTAGAGACTGTCAGAAGAATAGATTTGACACATTGAACACCAATGGCCAAAAAACAGATGACTTGTGGGATGGCATCAAGAATATCATACATGAAGAAAGTAAAAGGTCATTTAAAAGACATGAAAGGAAGAAAAGACCAAAATGGATGCATAAGGGACTCTGAAACTTGCTCTTGAACAGAGACTAGATAAAACAAATGGAAGAAATGACAAGATGAAAGAGCTGAACAGAAAATTTCAAAGAGGAGCTAGAGAAGACAAAGTCAATTATTATGATGAAATGTGCAAAGACTTGGAGTTAGAAAAACAAAATGGAAGAACATGGTCAATATTTCTCAAGCTGAAAAAACTGAAGAAAAAATTTAAGCCTCAAGTTGCAATATTGAAAGATTCTATGGGCAATATGTTGAATTATGCAGGAAACATCAAAAGAAGATAGAAAGAATACACAGAGTCACTGTACCAAAAAGAATTGGCCAAAATTCATCCACTTCAGGAGGTTGCATATGATCGAGAACCAATGGTATTGAAGGAAGAAGTCAAAGCTGCAATAAAGCAAGTGGCAATAAACAAGGCTGCAGGAATTGATGGAATACCCATTAAGATGTTTCAACAAACGGATGCCCCGCTGGAGGCACTCACTCAGCTATGCCAGGAGATTTGAAAGACCTGGCTACCTGGCCAACTGACTGGAAGAGATCCATATTTGTACCCAAAAAAGGTGATCCCACAGAATGTGGAAAATATTGAATAATATCATTAATATCACATGCAAGTAAAATCTTGCTGAAGATAATTAAAAAATCGTTGTAGCAGCACATTAGCAAGGGACTGCCAGATGAGGAATGAGGGATATCACTGCTGATGTCTCATGGATCATGGCTGAAACCAAAGAATACTAGAAAGATGTTTGTTGTTGTTGTTATGTGCTGTTAAGTCATCTCTGACTCATAGTGACCTTATGTACAACAGAATGAAACATTGCCCAGTCTTGTGCCAGCCTCACTATCCTACTCTACCTGAACCCATCACTGCAGCCACCATGTCTATCCATCTCATTGAGGGAATTCCCCTCTTTCATTGACCTTCCACTTTACCAAGCAAGACATCCTTCTCCAGAGAATGGTCCCTTCTGACAACATGACAAAAGTAGGTGAGAAGAAGTCTGGCCATTTTCACTTCCAAGGAGCATTCCATCTGCACTTCTTCCAGGACAGATTTGTTAGTCCTTTTAGCAGTCCATGGTACTTTCAGCATTCTTTGCCAACACCACAACTCAAAAGCATCAACTGTTCTTTGATCTTCCTTATTCATTGTCCATCTCTCACATGCCTATGAGGCAATAGAAAATACCATGGCTTGGGTTAGGTGCATCCTAGTCTTCAAGGAGATACCTTTGCTCTTCAGTGCTTGAAAGAGATCTTTTGCAACAGATTTGCCCAGTGCAATGTCTTTTGATGTCTGGACCGCTGTTTTCATTGGCATTGATTGTAGAATCAAGTAATATGAAGTCTTTGACAACTTTAATCTTTTATCCATCTATCATGATGCTGCTTACTGGTGCAGTTGTGAGGATTTTTGTTTTCTTTATGCTGAGATGTAATCCATACTGTAGACTGTAGTCTTTAATTTTCATCAGTAAGTGCTCTACCGGGTCTCTGGGAGCAAGGTAAGCATGGGCGGGCTGGTGTTTACTCACTGATCTGCACTGAACACTTTCCCTTGTTACCCTCCTGAGAGGGACCGGGTCTCCAGGAACAAGGTAAGCACGGGCATAGCACAGAGTAGCAGGCCGGAAGAGCAGGAGAAAGGGGTAAAACCCAGTCACTAGTGCTCAGACGGCTCCCTTGTTACCCTCCCGAGAGGGACCGGGTCTCCGGGAGCAAGGTAAGCACAGGCGGGCTGGTGCTTACTCACTGATCTGCACTGAACACTTT
>NW_006921740.1:2731568-2750371 GCF_000298275.1 Orycteropus afer afer
ATGCTCCTTGGAAGCAAGAATGGCCAGACTTCGTCTCACCTATTTTGGTCATGTTGTAAGAAGGGACCATTCCCTGGAGAAGGATGTCATGCTTGGCAGGGTGGAGGGTCGATGAAAGAGGGGGAGGCCTTCAAGGAGATGGATTGATACGGTGGATGCGATGATGGGATCAAGTATAGCAGGGATTGTGGGGCTGGCGCGGGATCGGTCAGTGTTTCGTTCTGCTGTGCATGGGGTCGCTATGAGTCGGAAATGACTCAACGGCACTTAACAACAACAAGTGCTCTAAGTCATCCTCACTTTCAGCAAGGAAAGTTATGTCATCTGTGTATCACAGGTTGTTAATGATCCTTCCTCCTATCCTGATGCCATGTTCTTCTTCATTTAGTCTAGCTTCTCTGGCTATTTGCTCAGCCTACAGATTGAATAAGTATGGGGAAATGATACAACCCTAAATCACTCCCTTCCCAATTTTAAGCCATGCAGTACCCCTTGTTGTGTTTGAATAACAGCTTCATTGTCTATGTACAGGTTCCTCATGAATACAATTAAGTGTTCTGGAATTCCTATTCTTCTCAAAGTTATCCATAATTTGTTATATCCACACAATTGAATACCTTTGCATAGTCAATAGTGCATAAATAAACATCTTTCTGGTATTCTTTGCTTTGAGCCAAGATCCATCTGACATCAGCAATGCTATGCCTTATTCCACATCCTCTTCTGAATCCAGCTTGGAAGTTGGATTCTGGAAGTTCTCTTTCAATATACTGCTGCAACATTTTTGAATTATCTTCAGCAAGACTTTTCTTGCATGTGATATCAATGATATTGTTCAATAATCTCCACATTCTGTGGGATCATCTTTCTTTGGAATGGGCACAGCTCTTCCAGTCAGCTGGCCAGGTAGCTGTCTTACGTATCTCTTGGTGTAGCCAAGTGAGTGCCTTCAGAGTGACATCTACCTGTTGAAACATCTCAATGGGTATTCTGTCAATTCCTGAAGCCTTGTTTTTCACCAATTCCTTCAGTGTATCTTTAACTTCTTTCAATACCATTGCTTCTTTATCATATGCCACCTCCTAAAATGGATGATCATCTACCAATTCTTTTTGGTATAGTGACTCTGTGTACGCCGTCCATTTTCTTTTGATGTTTCCTGCATCATTCAACATATTGTCCATGGAATATTTCAATATTGTATTTCAAGGCTTAATTTTTTTCCTCAGTTCTCTCAGCTTGAGAAATGCTGAGTGTGTTCTTCCCTTTTGGTTTTCTAACTCCAACTCTTGGCACATTCATTATAATAATTGACTTTGTCTTCTTGAGCTGCTCTTTAAAATCTGTTCAGCTCTTTTATCCTGTTGATTCTCCCATTTGTTTTAGCTACTCTCCATTCAAGGGCAAGTTTCAGAGTCTCTTCTGACATCCACTTTTGTCTTTTCTTCCTTTCCTGTCTTTTAAATGACCTTTTGCTTTCTTCATGGATGATGTTCTTGATGTCATCCCACAATTCTTTTGGTTTTTTGTCATTGATGTTTAATGAATCAAATCTAATCTTTAGATGGTCTCTAAATTCAGGAGTGATATATTCAAAGTCATATTTTGACTCTCATGGAGTTGTTTTAATTGTCCTCAGTTTCTAATTCAACTTGCATATGAGCAGTTGGTGGTCTGTGCCATAATCAGCTCCTGGCTTGGTTTAGGCTGAGGATATTGAGCTGTTCCATTGCCTCTTGCCACAAATGTAGTCAATCTTATTTCTGTGTACTCTGTCTGGTGAAGTCTACATGCATAGCTGCCATCTGTGTTGTTGAAAAAAGGTATTTGCAATAAATAAGTCATTGGTCTTGTAAAATTCTATCATGCGATCTCTAGTGTCATTTCTATCACCAAGACCAGCAAGGTCTAAAAGAAAGATGTTTAGTTGTGTTTCATTGGCTATGGAAAAGCATTTGACTGTGTAGTTCATTACAAATTATGGGTAACATTGAGAATGAGAATTGAAGAACACTTAATTCTGCTCATGAGGAACCTGTACATCGACCAGGAGGCTGTCATTCAAATAGAACAAGGGGATACTGCATGGTTAAAAATCAGGAAGGGAGTGTGCCAGGGCTGTATTCTTGTTCAATCTGTATGCTGAGCAAATAATACAAGAAGCTGAACTATATGAACAACAATGTGGCATCAGGATTGGAGGAAGACTCATTAATAACCTGAGATATGCAGACAACACAACCCTGCTTACTGAAAATGAAGATGATTTGAAGCACTTACTAATGAAGATTAAAGACTACAGTCTGCATTATGGATTATACCTTAACATAAAGAAAATTGAGATCCTCAACCGGACCAATAAATAACATCATGACAAATGGAGAAAAGATTGAAGTTGTTAAAGATTTTACATCGCTTGATTCCACCTTCAACACCAATGGAAGCAGCAGTCAAGAAATCAGACATTGTATTGCACTGGACAAATCTGCTGCAAAAGACCCCTTTAAATGGTTGAAGAGCAAAGTTGTCTCTTTGAAGACTAAGATACACCAAACCTAACCCATTGTATTTTTAATCACCTCATGTGCATGTGAAATCTGGACAATGAATAAAGAATACTGAAGAAGAGTTGATGGTTTTGAGTTGTGATATTGGAGAAGGATACTGAAAGTATCTATGGACTGCCAGAAAAGCTAATAGATCTGTCCTGGACGAAGTGCAATGGGAATGCTTCTTGAACCTGAGAATGGCCAGATTTCATCTCACCTACTTTGGTCAAGTTGTCAGAATGAACCATTCCATGGAGAAGGATGTTATGCTTGGTAAGGTGGAGGAGGGTCAATGAAAAAGGTGAAGACCCTCAACGAGATGAATTGACACCATGGGTGCAATGATGGGCTCAGTTATAGCAAAGATTGTGAGACTGGTACAGGACCGGGCAGTGTTCCTTCTGTTGTACATAGGGTTGTTATGAGTCAGAGCCAATTTGACGGCATCTAACAACCAAAGAAACATATACTAACTGGAGGCTTTGAGAGATGAAGATTACCTAATTGATGTGCAAACGTGGTGTCTTGGTGAAGTGGTGGTGGGGTCTCTGCCTTCCAGGAAATATTTGGTAGGAAGCTCTGGGTTATCTTATGTTGTCACTTCATTTCTCCATCATATCCCTTATATTTTTTCCCAGCATGTGCCAGATACATGTCTTGAGCTCATTTCATGGCCTCAACTGCCCCCTCTTGTTAGGTACTGTTTTTTCCTCTATTCAGTACACTCTCTCCCACATCAGCAACTACTAGAGAATTTCCAAATTGTTGGTTAATGCTTGTGTCCTCTTATGAGGGGTCTTCCTGAGAACTACTGACTCTGTGTTGTGGGACATTCTTTCGGCATCTCCTAGATATAGCTATAAATGAATGTATAAATAAAAGATAAGCAGTTGCTGTTGAGTCAGTCTTGATTAATGGTGGTCCATATGTGTCAGAATAGAACTAGGTTTTCAATGGCTGTGTTTTTGGAAGTAGATTGCCAAGGCTTTCTTTCAAGGCACCTCTGAGTGAACTCAAACCTCCAATCTTTCAGTTAGCAGCTGAGCATGTTAACCATTTGTACCACTGAGTGACTCCAATAAGACATTAAAGGTAGTAAATCTTGATTAATCAGATTACTCAGAAAAATATTGTTTCTATTCAAATTTCAGGAGAGAGAGAAAATAATAGGAAAATAATAGTTGTCAAGGATTTTACTAAAAACAAGACCAAGCACTTAATCAGTTTCTAGGGTTTCTTAACAAGTAGACTTTATGGCATTTATGCAACCACTTAAAATCAAAAGCAAAATATGTGCATGTTTGTGTGCATTTTTCTTGAGGGGATAGGAATTCAGATGTTTTTCCAAAGGGATCTTAATCCAAGAGAGGTTAAGAGTCTCTGTTCCAGGATGTGTTTTCTATGGAGATACTATATGGAAGCACCATTTCTTCTCCTTCTCTTCCTTGACTCTCACATCAATCTGGTTTATATCTTGTCATTTAGACTGACATAGCATCTCTTCAAGAATTTCATTCTACTAGGATCGACAATCAATCCCAAAAGAAGCAGCAATTCAAAAATGAAACCACATATAAAAAAGGAAACCAAACTCACTGCCATCGAGTCATTTCTGACTCATAGTGACCCCTCCTGGGTTTCCGAAGCTGTAAATCTTTACAGAAGTAGATCGCCCAGTCTTCCTTTCACTGAGCAGCTGGTGGATTTGAACCGCTGACCTTCGAGTTAGCAGTCAAGTGCCTTATCTACTACACCACCACAGCTCCTAAACCACATATATAATTGAGGTAAAAATATATTGTGGAAAAAGAGGAACTCTGGAGGTGCAGCAGTTAAGCATTTGCCTGCTAACCTGAAGGTCGGCAGTTCAAATCCACCAGCAACTCTGGGAGAAAGATGAGGAAGTCTGCCTCAGAAACCTCATAGGGCAGTTCTACTCTCTCCTATAAGGTCATTATAAGTCAGAATCGACTTGATGGCAGTGGGTTTTATGGCAAAACAAACATCTTTAAAATTGTAAAAAGCAATTATTTTTGCTTTGATGACTTTGATGACTAAGGTGAGCCTTACACAAGCCATGGTATTTTCAACTGCTCATATGCTTGCACCACTCCTCATGTTTTTTGTACTGTGGTGGCTTGAATGTCGCTGTGATGCTGGAAGTTATGACACCGCTGTTTCAAATACCAGCAGGGTCACCTATGATGGATGGGTTGCAGTAGAGCTTCCTGACTAAGACAGATGAGGAAGAAGGACATGGGCAGGTACACTTCTGGGTGAAAAAAAAGTGGCCACTGAAAAACTTATGAATCACAGGGAGACATTGTCTGATAATATTGCTGGGAGATGAGCCCTTCAGGTTGGAAGGCTCTCAAAATATGACTGGGGAAGAGCTGCCTCCTTAAAGTAGAGTGGATAGAGGAAAGCTTTCAGGACCTTCATTTACTGATGTAGCAAGACAGAATATAATGCAAACATCCATTAACAAACTGAATGTAGTATGACTCTAGGAAAATTGAAAGTTATAAAAAATGAAATGGGACACATAAAGATTGAGATCCTAGGCATTAGTGAGCTGAAACAGACTGGTATTGGCCATTTTGAATCAGACAATCATGTGGTCTGCTACGTGGGTATGACAAATTGAAGAGGTTTGGCATCACATTCATCATCAAAAAGAACATTTCAAGATCTATCCTGAAGTACAGTGCTGCCAGTGACCAGATAACAGCCATACTCCATCAAAAAAGACCAGTTAATACTGCTATTATTCAAAGTTATGCACCAACTATTAAAGCCAAAAATGAGGAAATTGAAGATTTTTACCAACTTATGCAGTCTGAAATTGACCGAACATGCAATCAAGATGTAAAGATGATATTGATAATTACTGGTGATTGGAATGTGAAAGTTGGAAACAAAGAAGAAGCATAGGTAGTTGGAAACTATACCCTCAGTAATAGAAATGATGCTGGAGATCTCATGACAGAATTTTGCAAGACCAACAGCTTATTCATTGCAAATACCTGTTTTTCAACAACATAAGCAGTGACTATACATGAGAACCTTGCCAGATGGAATATACAGGAATCAAATAGACTACACCTGTGGAAATGATGGGGAAACTCAATATCATCACTCAGAAGAAAACCAGGGGCTAACTGTGGAACAGACCATCAATTGTTCATCTGCAAGTTTAAGTTGAAGCTGAAGAAAATTAAAACAAGAGCACCAGAGCCATAATATTACCTTGTATATTCCACCTAAATTTAGAGATCATTTACAAAATAGATGACACATTGAACACCAGTGACCAAAGACCAAATGAGTTGTGGGATGGCCTCAAGGACATCATACAAAAATAAAGCAAGAGATCATTAAAAAGAAAAAAAAAAAAAGTAAGAGGAGACCAAAATAGATGTCACAAGAGACTCTGAAACTTGCTCTTGTATAGAGAGTAGCTAAATGAATGGAAGAAATGATGAAGCAGAAGAGCTAAACAGAAGATTTCAAAGGGCAGCTTGAGAGGACCAAATAAAGTATTAAAAATTAAAGTAATAAAAATTGAAGAGGAAGAATGTTGTGATAGTTGGAGTTGTGCATCAACTTGGCTGGACCACAATTCTGTGTGGTTTAAGCAGTTGTGATGTGGGTTATTCCCATGATGGGATTGGATGTATATGCTTTGAGCAGCCAATCCATTGAAAGGGAATTTCTCTAGGGGTGTGGCCTGCTTCCACTATATTTACAGACATCCAGGGAAAAAGACACTCTTCTGTGGATCGGGATCCTGTTGTGCTGCCTGCAACTGTCTGTGAGTGAACAATCCACCATTTGGCCTGGAGATCTTGGATTCGTCATTCATTGGAGTCAGCAGCCAGCATACTGCCTGCCAACCTTGAGCTTGTCAGCCCCTTCAGTTGTGTGAGAAAAGCCTCTAGCTTGACATTTGATCCAAGAACTTGGAACTAGCCTGCTTCTATAAGTGTGTGAGCCATTTTCCTAAGACAAATTTCTCTCTCTATATATAAGCTTTACTGGTTTTGCTTCTGTAAAGAACCCATCCTAACACATATGTGCTCAGCATTTCTTAAGGTGAAAGAACTAAAGAAAAAAGCCAAGCCTTGAGTTGTGATATTGGATTCTATGGGAAAAATATTGAAGGATGAAGGCAGCATCAAGAGAAGATGGAAGGAATGCACAGAACCACTGTGCCAAAAAAGAATTAGTCAACATTCATTCATTTCAGGAGGTAGCATATAATTAAGAACCCATGGTATTCACAAAAGAAATCCAAGGTGCAGTGAAGAAACTAGTGAAAACAAGGCTCCAGGAATTGACAGAATATCCATTGAGATGTTCCAACAAACAGATGCAGTGCTGAAGGCACTCACTTATGCCAAGAAATTTGGGAGACAGCTACCTGGCCAACCAACAGGAAAAGATCAGTATTTGTGTCCATTCCAAAAAAAAGGTGATCCAAAAGAAAGCAGAATTTATCAGACGCTATCATTAATATCACATGCAAGTAAAATTTTGATGAACATGATTCAATAACTGTTGCAGTATTACATTGACAGGAAATTGCCAGAATTTTAGGCTGGATTCAGAAGAGGACATGGAACAAGGGATGTCATTGCTGATGTCAAATGGATCTTAGCTGAAAGCAAAGAATACCAGAAAGATATTTCCTTGTGTTTTATTGACTATGCAAAGGCATTAGACTGTGTGAATCATGACAAATTATGGATAATATTGCAAAAAATTGGAATTCCAGAACACCTAATTGTGCTCATGCAGAATCTGTACATAGACCAAGAGACAGTTATTCATATAGAACAAAGGGATACTGTGTGGTTTAAAATCGGGAATGATGTGCATTAGGTTGTATCTTTTCACCATAAGTGAACAAATAATCCAGGAAGTTGGACTATATGAAGAAGAATGCAGCTTTAGGATTAAAGGTAGACCCGTTAACAACTTGCAATAAATAAATAACACAATTGTGATAGTTGGAGCTGTGTGTCAACTTTGCTGGACCATAATTCTGTGTGGTTTAAGCAATTGTGATATGGGTTGTTCCAATGATGGGATCAGATGTATATGTTTTGAGCAGCCAATCCATTGAAAGGGAGTTTCCCAAGGGGTGTGGCCTGCTTCCAGTATATTTATGGACATCCTGGGAAAAGAGACACTCTTCTATGGATCGGGATTCTGTTGTGCTCCCTACAACTGTCCATGAGCGAACAATCCACCATTCGGCCTGGAGATCATGGATTCATCATTAGTTGGAGTCAACAGCCAGTATATTGCCTGCCAACCTTGAGCTCCTCAGCCCCTGCAGCTGTGTGAGTCAGGAAAAGCCTCCAGCTTGACATTTGATCCAAGAATTTAGGACTTGCCAACTTCTATAAGTGTCTGAGCCATTTTCCTAAGATAAATTTCTCTTTATATATAAGCTTCACTGGTTTTGCTTCTCTAGAGAACCCAGTCTAACACAACAACCTTACTTGCTGAAATGAAGATGACTTGAAGTACTTACTGATGAAGATTGAAGATCAAAGCCTTCAGTATGGATTACAATTCAACATAAGGAAACCATAAAACCTCACAAATGGAATGATAAGCAACATCCTGATAAATGGAGAAGAGATTGAAGTTGTCAAAGATTTCATTTTCCATGGATCCACAATCAGTGTCCATGAAGGAAGCACTCAAGAAATCAAACAATGTTTTGCATTGGGCAAATCTGCTGCAAAAGACCTCTTTAAACTCTTAAAGGGAAAAGATGTAACTTTGAAGACTAACGTGTGCCTGACCCAAGCCATGGCATTTTCAACAGCCTTATATGCATACAAAATCTGGAAAATGAATAAGGAAGAAAGACAACAGAAGTGCCACATTTGAATTGTGGTGTTGGCAAAGAATATTGAATGTGCCATGGACTGCCAGAAGAAGGCATAAATCTGCTTGGAAAAGGTACAGCTGGAATGCCGCTTAGAAGTGAGAATGACCAGATTTTATGTGACATGCTTTGGTCATTTTGTTGGAAGGGACCAGTCTCTGGAGAAAGATATCATGGTAGATAAAGTAGAGGGTCACAGAAAAAGAAGACCCTCAATGAGATGGATTGACCCAGTGGCTGCGCAATGGGCTCAAACATGGCAACAATTCTGAGGATGAAACAGGGCCAGGAATTGTTTCATTTTATTGTACATAGGGTTCCTATAACAGCACCCAACAACAACAAAAAGCATTTAAGATCTGTCACATTCTGGTCCCAGGTAGACATCTAATGCTTTCCTCTGGGACTCCACATCCTTTCCAAAACTTCCTCATTTATGTGCCTTTGTGTTTTCTATTCCTTCCACCTGGAAGGATCTTCCCTCTTCTTCATTTACCCATGCTCTATACAAGCATAAAACAACATCTCTACCATGAAGCCTTCCATAATTCCATAATTCTACCAGTTCCCACTCCCACAGAATCTCATCTGTACTTGTCTTTTTACTTTACATCATTGTCATCATTATTTTTATTGTGATTTGGGTGCAAATTTACAAACCAGATTCGTTTTACTACATCATCATTATTTTTGTACACGTTTTGCTTTACCTTGAGGATAGGGAAACATGATTTATCTCTGCATCCCCTACACTATCTGTTACAATCCATTCATGCATAATTGCTGCTGTACAAATGCTTGTTTAATATTGCCCTCTTTGATCTATAGTTGTATCTATCTAATGTACAGGTAGACAGTCTCCAGTGTACACGATGAAGACCCCGAGTCATGGTTAATTTCAAAGTGATTAAGGAGTTAGTTATATTTAATGGGTTCTGTTTACTCTGGTACAAATGGTTTATGTGCCAACAGAAAGTTTGGAGATTCGAATCCACCCAGAGACACCTTCAAAACATCATTGAAAACCTTGCGGAGCCCAGTTCTACTCTGACGTGTGAGGTTGCCATAAGTCAGAACTGATTCAATGACAATTGTCAGGCATCACCTGACACTTTAACAAGTTGTTTTCTGAACTCCTGTCATTTGAATATCACCTTTAGGATTTTTGTTACATCTTTATATTTATTGTACCATTGTTTACTTAAAATTACTCTTTAAATTGATTCACATTTTTAATTTAATATTTTAGAATTTTTTTTTCATGAAATCATGGTTTTGATTATTTTTTATAATACAGCCACATGCCATGTAATATCAGTTTGGGCAACAACTGACAACATATATGTCTATGGTCCCACCTTTTCAGCACTGTACATGTGGTGCTAGGCTGGACTTCAAGCTCTTGTCCACCACCTCTGGGTTTAAAGGGTCCACTGCCTTGCCAAATTTCAAACAAACTTTAGCAAGGTAGTGGGCTCTGTAAATTCAGAGGAAATAGGTGACAGCTTGAAATCCAGCCTAGCAGTGCAAATGGATGTGCAGCACCAACCCACCAACCTGAAAGTCAACATGAAAGGATGCGGCTGTGAACTATATGAGGCCAAATGTTTCCCCAATGGACATTATGCACCAGATGACTAAATAGTGTTCATACAATGTCTTATAACACAGAACATCTTGTGGATATTAAGTAACACATGTATACATCATTTGTCCAAAATGTTTACTACTCCACCCTATTGAGTCACACTCTACTAGGAAGAATTCTATTTCTAGTCCTATTGAGGATAGCGTTGGTCATGTGACTTGCTTTGTCCAATGGCATGTACTGCTCTTAAGCTGAAGATTTAAGAGTCATTTCCCGGATTTACCATGATTCTTTTCCCGTGCTCCATGACTAGAATCATAACTGTGTTTTAACCTGGTCCTGAAATGAAGAAGAGTTGAAACTAGCCAGAAAGCTACATGTATGTGAAGGAGAAAAATACATGTCTGTTATTGTAAATGACTGAGATTTTCTTGCAGGCCATTTGTTACTGCAGGATAACATAAACTAAGCTACTAATCATATGGTCATTCATATATACCCTAAAGTCATCTTATATATCAACACTTTGAGAAACCTACCGACACTGTTCAGTATCTTCTGAGATTTTCTATCAGGGGCTGTATCTCTGTATTTTTCAAATAACTCAGTGTTTTTCATCTCATTGTGAAATATTTAAATGGAATTTTAAAACTTGTGAATGGTTCTCATCCTGACAAATCACGTCAGCTTTGCTGCCCTGCTAGGCCCCTGTCCTTGTAGCATCAATAGCTCAGGATGGTGTTTATTTCACAGAAAAGGGGAAAACTGTTGTGCTTCAAAAAGTCTTTAGTCTCAAGAGATGATGATGGAGACTTGGCACTAAGATGACCTAAAGGCTCTTTTTCTCAAATGCTCCAGTTTCTCCCACAGACATTTCAAAGACTTCAAAGGCAACTGGACTTTGAGGAGTGCCAGGCCTTTGAAGTGGGGCACAGAGCATGTGGGAATGCTTTTCAGTGCAGGGATAGGTGGGTGATTTTTAAAAATAAGTGGATTGTGGATTAAAAAAAAATCACAACCTGGAAAAGGAGCCCTTATTTGTCCATTATTAATTCATGTAATCTAATAAAAGTTTCTGGGATGTTCAGGGAATGGCAAGGAGATGATTAATTAATCATAAATTAATTATGAATTAATTAATGTTCAGATTTATAAGGAGTTACCATACCTGCTATGTAAATATAACTAATTTTTGAAGAATCACAATGTCATACAAAATAATACAGTAAAATCTTCAAAAACTGGAACCTGTGTAAGGTGGAAATCTGTCAGAGAAGGAAAACTCAAATATTTCCCAGTAATAGAGTGACAGAAAGGAGCTCTGGTGGTGTAGTGCCCAAGGCATTTGACTGTTAACTAGAAGGCTGGCAGTTCAAACCCACCAGCCACAGAAGAAAGGTTGGGCAATCTACTTCCATAGTGATACTGCTTTGGAAACCCAAGGAGGGGTCACTATGAGTTGGATCCAACTCGACAGCAGTCAAGTTTAAACTACATAGTATTTTGGTTTAGAGTGACAGAAAAGTGGTAAGACTGTGCCTTGTTAAAGGTGGAAAACCTATAAGATCTAGAAAAAAATAGGCAGCCCTGTTGAGTTCCAATCATCTCAGGTTTCACTGTATATAATTAGGGAACATAGTTTAACTTTTGGTGATTCAGAATAAACTTCTCAAAGCACTTCAGGGTCATTGTTAATAACAGTTATCATTTGACTTGTGTTCGTCTTCATTCCTCAGACTGCTGCCTCCAGATAATAACTATCTTCCTTACTTCTCTTCCTCTTTACCTTTCAGCTACATTTGACAGTTAATCTCCTCCTTGAAGCTCACTCCAACCCAATCATCTATGAAAGTTCACTTTCCTAATTCTTCTTCAAAACTCCTAGGAAATTTTTTCTGTTCCTTTTATCAGTTCACTTCTTCTTATTTAAATAAGGATACTTCTCAAAGCTCCTTGAATTCCTGTTATTCTTTTGTTATATTCTCTGCTTTAAGAAACTCATTCATCACTACATCATCACTTTGATGAAAATGACACTCTGAATCCTGAGTAACCCTTTGCCTTTAGGATTGTGATTTCCATCTTTTCACTGGTCACTTCCATTTGATGTCCTACCATCACCTCAAACTCAATGCTTAAAAAACCACAGCTATCTTCTGCCCAATACAATCTGTCTCTCTATTGTTCACCACATCCCCTTTCTCCTTGGAATTATCTTTCATTTATCCTTCTTTCTTAAGACATCTATTAAATCTATCTCCAAGTGAGCTCTTTTTCTTTATAGAATTTCTTGAATCTTTTAATTTTCTACTCATTTTACTTCCTAGTCCAGACTCTAGCACCTTACACCAGCATCATGCCATTATATATTTAACATACCCAATTGCTGGTTACCTATTAAATATCTATTTTACATCCTTCTCTTATTAGAAGAACTCCAATTATTTAGAGGGGCTTTCAATATTCTCAAATAAAAATATCTCCCCTGTTTCCACGTTCCTACAGGTGGGAGATGACCTAGTTTTGCTGATGAGCAGCTCAGGCACCAAGTATGATTCATGTGAGGCCATGGAATGGTGGAAGACATAGGCACCAATGGCCTCTGTTATGACTGAGAAGAGAACCTGCCAAGAAATAAACATTCCAATGTTGTGTTTCTAGGATTTGTTCCAACGTTTTTATGAAAAGAAAAACCATCTCAGACAATTTATAGATCCTTTGCCTCTAGTATGATGGGTTTTGATTCGCCTCTTCTTTCCCTTCTTCCCTTTTCTTGCAACTGCCACCGCTCAAATATTGTCCTAGTGAGGTTGTTAGTATTTGTATGTGTGAGTGTGTGCGTATGCATGTGTGTGATCTTGGAGTTGTACATTAAAACTCTTGTGATTCTCTGAGATCGCTTCTTTTCAATTATGGAGACTTCTTGCCACCCTTCCCTCTTCTCCTCCTCTGTTGCAACTGGGTCATGTTTTTCACTTTACCAAGAGGAAGCAAGAGACCTTCAGTGGGAAACTGAGAGGTTTCCAGTGCTCACCAAATACAGATGCTCAGGAAATGGGGGACTCATGTGGCTTACATATAGGGAACTTCTCAGTTCAAATACCGTGTCCTGTGTGGGAGGCCCAGTTCATGCCTTGCTGCCTCCAGACTGCCTGACTCCAAATACCCCCTGGAATAATTTAATTTCTTATCTAAGGTATGGGCCAGCTTCCTTGAACTACCAACTGCTTGATTGCACAACAAATCAGTTATATAAGAGGATCTTAAGAAAGAATAAAATTATGAATGCTACATAACTGCCTCCCTCCATACCCAAGGAAAGGGGCCCAGTTGGGGCAATTGGTCCATTGGTAAACAGAAGCTGGAGTGCAGACGGTTGGTTTTGCTGACTGCTGCTCAGGTTTGCACGTTGTCTTTAATGTTTCCTCAGACTCCTACCATCCACACTCTACCTCATCACCCCAAATACAGACCCTAATTATCCTGGATGAAAATAGAAGGCTTCTCATCATTTATTTATTTTTAGCACTTACTCAAACTAATTGGTAGCCCTGCAACCCATACATAATACAGTGATCTGCAAAAACCTGACAGCTTCTTCATGACAGATTATATTGTACAAGGACAGAAAACAAGAGGCTTTCTCTGCCTGGTGACTGACTGGAGGCAGCAGGGCCTTGTTTGACTGTCTACTGTTGTCTGGGGATTTGCCTTTTCTGATGCATTTGGTCTTCAAAGGTATTAACAGAAATTATATGCAGCCAAAGCTCACTGAGGCCAGCTCCTCAAAAAAGACTGCTGCTCAGAAGCCCTCTGTCCCTGCTGCCTAACCTGGCCTTCAGTGGCAGGTGGAGTGGATGTGAGCCTCTGACTGAAGGAGGCTGGGCATTTAGGAGAGCCGTGTATTTGAATTGGAGACTCTGGGTGGTGCAAATAATTAATGTGCCCTGCTGCTAACTGAAAGGTTGGAAGTTCAAGTCCACCCAGAGACATTTCAGAAGAAAAGCCTGAAGATCTACTTCAGAAATGTCAGTCATTAAAAGCCCTAGGGAGTAGAATTCTCCTGGCACACAAGGGGTCACCATGAGTCAGAATCGATCAGACTGATGGCAATTGGTTTTCAGCAACTGGTGTCTTTGAACCTTCCTTGACCCTACCATGGAAAAAATCATTTGTAGTTTGGGGAGAGTGGGTAATCAGGAGCCAGGCAAATCCTGGGAGAATCTCGGCTTTAACATTCAAAATTTATGTGCCTTTGGATAAGTGGTTCAACCTTTCAGAACCTCAGTTTCCATATGTCTCAAAATGAAGAGAACATAACTTGCCTTTTAATGTGCTTTGGAGGACACAATGTAGACACACAAATCAGTCTCCCTAATACAACCTTAAAAACCAGTTGCCATTGAGTTCATTCTGATTCATGACCTCGTCATGGGTATTAGAATAGAACTGTGCCCCACAGGGTTTTCAGTGGTGGGTTGTTTGGAAGTAGATCTCCAGGCCTTTCTTTTGAGGTGCTTCTGGGTGAACTTGAACTTTCAGCCTTTGGACTAGCAGCCAAGTGTGCTAACCATTTGCAATATAAGCTTAGATATTCAGTAAAGCTTCTTTTCTTCTTTGCATTTACTGCATCTGCAAGATTTCTTAAATATATATAGATAAATTTCTTTGGCATATTTGATCTAGGGAGCTATGAAAAAATGCAAAGATTTGTCCTTTTATTTTATATTTTTGGACTAGGTCCCTGGTGGCACTCTGGTTAAAGTGTTCATCTCCTAACCAAAAAGTTGGCAATTCACCAGCTTCTTGGCAGGGAATGATGAGGCAGTCTGTAGAGATTTATAGCCTTGGAAACCCTATGGGACAGTTCCACTTCGTCATACAGCATCATGCTGAGTCACAATTGACTCAGTGGCAGTTGGTTTTGGGTTTTTTTTTTTTTTTTTTTTTGGATTTTGTTTTTATTAGTAAGTTCACCATGTTCATACAAGAAACCACAGAGAAAATTCTGGAAGTCTATTAATGACTCCACCTGAAAATGTGCCTATAGGCTTTGGCAACAGGAAGGCCTGCGTTTGAATTCTAGTTTTACTTTTAGTAGCTGTAAATGAATAAGTTATTTAATATCTTTGAGCCTTAATTATTTTTTTCTTATCTCACAGGGATTTTGTGAATATTAAATAGAATAGAATAACAAGTGTAAAGGAACTAATTAAGTGCCTGTATGAGTAGGTGCTTGCCAAACACTACTTTTTTTCCTCTATTGATTATTATTTCTTTCACATTAATTTTCTACTATTTTGAATGGGAATGACCTTAATGCACATAAGATATTTACTGAGCACCTGCTCCATGCCAGACATTGTTCAAGTTGCTGAAGATCATATATTCCAGTTTGTTGTACTGGGTTAAATAGTTTCCCTAAAAATTCATGTCTACCTGCAACTTCAGAACGTGATCTTGGAAATAAGGGCTTTGCAGATGTAATTAGTTTAAATGAGATCACAGTGTGCTAGAGGAGTCCCTAAATTTGATGACTAGTGTCCTTATAGGGAGCTCTGATAGCATAGTGCCTAAGGCACTTGACTGCTAACCAGAAGGCTGGCAGTTCAAATTCACCAGCCACTCCTCGGAAGGAAGATGGGGCAATCTACTTCCGTAGTGATACTGCCTCAGAAACCCAAGGAGGGCTCGCTATGAGTCGGGTCTGACTCCACGGCACATAACAACAACAACAACAGTGTCCTTATAAGAGGAGAGATGCAGAGACAGGGACACATAGGACAGGAGGACATGTGATGACAGAGGCAGAGAGGAGAGTGATTCATCTACAAGTCAAGAAACTGCAAAGATTGCTGGCAACCACAAGAAGCAGGGAAAGAAGCGAGGAAGAATTCTTCCCTGACGCCTCAGAGGGAACAGGGCCCTGCCAACACCTGGTTTCGGTGAGCTAATGTGTTTCTGTTGTTTGAAGTCACCCAGTTTGTGATACTTCGTTACAGGAATCCTAGAAAAGTATTGCACTTGTGGAAGCAGAAGATAAATTGGATATCAAAAGTTTATATAGCTTTGTTCCAGCCACTCCTCGGAAGGAAGACGGGGCAGTTTACTTCCGTAGTGACACTGCCTCAGCAACCCAAGGAGGGGTCGTTATGAGTCAAATCAACTCTACGGCAGCGAGTTTTTTTTTTTTTTTTTGTCTATAGCTTTGCTTAAAAAATACAGGATCATACTAAGCTCAGATTGCAATGTTACTTTTTCCTCCCAACTGTATTTCATGGGGTGTCCCTGGGTGGTGTAAACGGTTAACACACGGCTGTTAACGGAAAGGTTGGAGGTTTGAGTCCACTCAGGAGAAGAGCCTGGCAATCTATTTCTGAAAAAAAGCAACCACTGAAAACCCTGTGGAGCATGATTCCAACCTGACGCTTATGGGCTCTGCCCAACAGCAACTGGTTTTTGTTTTAAACTATACTTGGTGGAGAACTCTTCTACTATGTCAGTACATAGAGAGAGCTTCTTAATCTTTTCACACAGCTGCATATTATTCCAAATTATTTATTTTGAATATATTTAGCAATTCTCTTGTTGATGGGCATCTAAATTTTCTACCTTTTCTTGGAGGGGGATTGATAAATTCATGTCCTTGCTCCTATACTGTGATACATATATGAAAATTTCTATATACCGCATTGTATTTTACAGTTTTACATTTAAATATGATGGGCTCAACATATAAAATTTTGTAGTTTTACTAGGTAATGTGTCTTTGTATTAACTTCTTTTGACTGATGTTTGCCATTGTTCATCAATAATGTCAGTTGTGTGGAAACATTTTGACAAGATTTTGTCAATTGAGTATTTTCCACTTATTTCTTCAGTGGACCTCAGTGCACTGAGTTAAGAGTGTGGAATGCAGAGTGAAGTAGATGGGGGTTTGAATTTCTGGATTGCATCTTACTAAGACTGTGGACATATCTTTTTCTGTTTACAGATCTTTTCTATCTGCAAACTGATAATAATAATTCCCACCTACATTTACTCATTCTTAAGTGTCATTCATTTTACAGTTCATCAGGTGTTGTTTTGATGCTGGAAGCTGGTATTTCAAATGGGCCACCCAGGGTAGAGAAGTTTCAGTTGAACTTCCAGACTAAGACAAACTAGGAAGAAAGACGTGCCCATCTACTTCTGAAAATTAACCATTGGAAACCTATAAGTCACAGCAGACCATTGCCTGACTTGCTTGTTTTGCACAGGCCACGATGAGAATCAGTTGCTGGAGGAAGACATCATCCTTGGCCAGTGAGGGTGAGGGGACCTTTGGTGAGATGGATTGGCACAGTGGCTGCAATGGTGGTCTTGACCGTGCCTAGCATTGTGAGGGTACATAGGACTGAGCAACAATTTGATCTGCAGTACCTAAGGTCACTGGGAGTCAGAATTGACCTGACAGCAGCTAACAATATCAACTTCAAATTCCTGAAAGTAGTCGGAAGACTCTTTAAGAATCTTCTCAGAGGTCTCTCTCCTCATTGTCCCTCATTTTCGTATGTGTTCCTGCATGCAGCTGCCTGTTTGGGAGATTACTTTTTTTCAAACTTTCTCATTCCTTTTTATTGGTTTGTGGTTTGGTTTAGTTACTAGTGTTGAAACTCTACTGCGACCTAACAATGCTTGCCTAACAAGCTCATTATGAGGAGTAGAGGAGAGAACCTGATAATTTAACATAAAATATAGGGTCTCCATTCATAGTGTCCATTTCTATATCTTGCTCAAGTTTAATAAGGCCAGATCTGGAAGACATTGTGGTGGAAAGTTAGTGCCCAAGAATGATGTTTAAGTTGCATAATGTGAAGGATCTCAAACTTTTTGGTCTCCCACTCATTGCCATCAAGTTTATTCTAATTCATAGTGACCTTATAGGACAGAGTAAACTGTCCCATAGGGTTTCCAAGGCTGTAAATCTTTATGGAAGCAGACTACCTCATCTTTTCCTTGTGAAGCACCTAGTAGATTTTAACTGCTGACCTTTCAGTGAGCAGCCAAGCACTTAACCATCATGCCACTAGGGCTCCTTTTTTGGTCTCAAGACCCCCTATACTCTTAATAGTTTGACCATGATGAGTTTTTGTTTACAAAGATTATATCTACCAATATTTACCACATTAGAAATTAAAAGTAAGACAATTTTAAGTATCTATTTATTTTAAGATAACAATAACATTTGTTATTTTAACTTATTCAGTGTGTGGTATTTCATATGGCATCACTAGGAAACATGCACGCTTAGGAAGACAGAAAAAAAAAATTGACAAACAAAAGTTTGTATAGCCTTGGTTGAAAGATGGGACAAGACTAGGCTCATATTCATATTTACTTAATATAAATAACATGTGACTGTAAATAAAATGTTATGAAGAAATAGCTATATATATTTTGATTAATGAGAAGAATGGCATTGTGTTACCTTTTTGGAAATCTATTTAATGTCCAGCTCATCTGAAGCAGCTCACTTCTCAGGTCTGCTTCAGCACTCAATCTGTTGTGATATGATTGGTTAAAGTATATAAAGAAAATTTGGCTTCATACAGATATGCAGAAAAGGAGAACCTTGTGGACCTGTGGAAAGGATCCTGGTAACCCCCCAGGAAATTTGGACCACATTTTGAGAACTGCTGGCATAGAGTCACAGTGTCTGGTATACAACACTGACAGTCTTGGTTTGTCCAACAAGTCCCCATGAAAATGGCTTTGACTC